>NW_027176207.1:15017750-15455250 GCF_023055335.1 Clinocottus analis | reverse complement strand
TAAGAAACATTTCAAAATGGCAGACAATCACACAGAGCACACAAGTGTAAAGGCACAATAAGGACAAGGATAACACATATGGAGTCATCCTTTTCTTGAACACACACTCACACTCACACACACACACACACACACACACACACACACACACACACACACACAGACACACACAGAGGCAAAGGACTGCCATTTCAGAGAGAAGCTGTTCAGTCTTCCCCGGTGAAGACATTATTCCTCACGCACTGAGACTGAGAGATGTCAAGAGGGAGGATGGCGAGGCTCCTTTGCATCACTTTCGTCTTCTTGTGCCGCTGGAGGCTAAAAAAAAAAGGAGGCAGATAAATCGTACAACGTTCAATCGCCATCATGCTGATGGCAAACCTCAGGGCCCCCGGTGCCCAGGCTTGATTATCGGGCCTGTGCATTTCTAATTGTGTGCCTAAGTTAGTGATAGGCTTGTGTAAACACAACACCATGTCCAATTGCGTGACAACAACAATTGAGACATGTGTGTGTAGGTTATGAATTTTATCAGTTGTGCGTGAGTGATAATTGAACTGGCATGTGAAATGTATTTCTGAGATAATCACACCAAGGCCAAATGAGAACTATATTTATATGGGATACATGAGTCTCACAGCTAGTTACATCCCCTCCCCCTCATCACAGCACTATACATTATCCCTCAAATACTCCATATACAAGTCCTGTGCATTGTATAGTTATTAAAAGATAGTTAATTGCTCCGTTAATTGCATGCAACGTTATTTTTGATTATTGTACGAGACCTGTTACGTAAGGCGTCTCTCAAGGCCTCATTGTGACTCATTGGTAATTACCATGTGCAGTGATGTCTGATTGCATCGCCGTACATGAACCCCTAATGCAAAGTCCTTCCTCACGTAGACGTAAAAGATATGTATCAAGAAATGTTTTGTTCCTTCGGTCAATAGTTAGGCTCCAGATGAAGGCCCAGGGTCCGCTGGGAGATTTAGTACAACCTGATAGCATGAGCATCGCAGGAGGAAGTGATGTCACAGTGAGGAAGTGCTCTGCTCAGGTTCTTTTCTATTATGCCAAGTGATGTGTACTGTTTGGTGAGCGCGTTTTAGGTTGCAGAGGATGTTCAACATATAACCAGATTTTTGGACCCACTGCAATTTACTTTTGTTTACATTTTGTAATTTCTGTTTTCTAACCATAACTGTACCCAAACTTATTTGTATATTCCCCATGGATCAACAAACCCCTATATTGATTTGATGGACATGGATAATGGATAAACACACGTGTCAATCCAGTAAATAAGATTTCAGGGTTGTCGTTCAAGATTCCAATAAGACATGCTAGTTTTTATTAGTGTCATTGAAGTCATATTAACTGTCAATAAATCACATTTGATATACACAATAATAATGTATCTTGCTCTCATGCCTGACAAATAAACATACAGTTATATAACGCTTAGTCCACCAGAGTAATACTGATCATTAACATATTTTCTTCCCCCTTTTTCAAGTGAAGAATATTCCTCAATATGGCATAGCTTCTCTAAATCTGTTAGGGTTTTATAACATCACAATATCTCTCTGATGTGAACATGTTGTGTTGTGAACTTTATCCCTCATCAGCTAAGATGTCAATGTTGTATGGCTCATGTTGTGTTAATGCAAGCAACCCCGGAATCCAATAAGGTAACAAAAGCACCTCCATGTAATGTAGTTGTGGCTCAAGAGAAACATCAACAACAACAACACATACCTAACCAGCAACAGAAACACCTACACAGTTATCTATAGTTGGTATAATTATTCCAACTTTTTTTTTGTACATGACACTTCCGGGTCTGCAGGGTTTAATGAGTTTGAGAGCAAGAATATGCTGTGCACATAATCCAACGTAAAAGAAGATGGCACACAGAAATCCCAACTGATGAAAATGAAAATAGATTTGAAGTATTCTTCTGAGCGTGTAGATACAATACGATCAACGTAATGAGACATTTTGTGCCAATTTAATGAATTAAATCCCGAGTCTGCCACATTCTAGTTATACCAAACCCAGTTATACCTGGTTATCAGTAAATGGTTGTCCATCCATTGTGTTTGACTCGATCAAGCTCACATACTATCCGCTTCCTGTCACCACTTGGAAAGAGTCGAGCTGTATAATGTTGACCAACATAACGACTAGCTTATGTGGCTTTTACCGTTTTTATCCGTCCATTTAAAATGACGGTGGAAGATGACTAACCTCAGAGCTGCCTCGTGTTTACAATTCAGTCGTATTAATCACCCCTGAGCATTAAGGTCAGAGTGGTTTCAGATTCCCGGGATAGAGTTTAGTGAATTAATAACACAACACGCCCCCGCTCCCTCCATCCCAGCCTGGGCTTCTTCTCACCCAACTTGTTTTTCTTTTTTTTTGGACAGTCCTTTTTAACAGTGTTTGTATGTATATATCATGTTGTGTGATGTCTTCAGCTATGTGGACCCTGAATTTCTCTTTGGGGATCAATAAAGTAATTATCTATCTATCTCATCCATCTATCTGACAGTGGTGATTACTCGCTTTTACTCAGCCCAGTAAACACCACGTGGAACCGGAAGAAGGGTCATGGATATTGGGATACAGCGTGCCTTTGTTATTTCAGAGTGTCCTATCTAAAGCATTCTCACTATGGCTTTCACTGGTTCTACCTTTTATTCCAAGAGATCCCGTGGATAAATATAGATCTACTACCCTTACTCCAAAAGGGTTTGTGCGTTTCTATTTTAAGGCCCCAGGTACACAGAAGGTGAGTGAGAGAAAGAGAGAGAGAGAGAGAGAGAGAGAGAGAGAGAGAGAGAGAGAGAGAGAGAGAGAGAGAGAATACTGTTCAAACCAGAACAGTGAGGTTTGGTTTCCCAACACGGTCATGTTTATGGCCTAATTTGTATTCATGGAAGAGTTGATGACCATCCAGTCGATGTTGTATTAGAATTTGACTCACTGTATATCCTCACTGACATGAAGCAAACAGAAAGGTCACCCCACCCGGAGTTGGACTCTGCCATCACTTTGAATTGCCACGTATTTCATTCCACCGACGTCAGACAGGATCTTCATTACGGATTCATATTTAATGTTGCTGCTGCTGAGAGTTTGTTGACATCTTTTTTATCATCTAATGTAATACAGATTGGCCCTTTAACTTGATACACCACTTGGCCAACAGTACAAATTGGCCTAATCTGCCTTACTGTGCTTGATTGCTGAAAGAAACAAGTCAACCTTTGGATGCCAACATCCACTTATTTAAGATTCTGTGTTTAGCCTGGAGATACACTTGTTCTCACTGCCTGAGGTCAGTTATAAGTGAGTTAAAGCAAGCAGGCTGACGGCCCAGGTTGCTTTTTCATTTTTGATGCAAGTACCATAAAAGCAGATGGTCATTTTTTGCAAATTGACAGCATGATCTAATACTCAGAAGTACATACGTCTTTTTTCAAATAAGTACATTTAGTTGATTATTGAAAAAAATGTTGCCACTCCATTGTGTTGTATTGTTTTATTAATGGCAGAGCTTGTGGGCGAGGGTTGTGCTGCAGCAACGTCTGACGTGCACAAGTGGCTTATTGTCTTGTTGCCATAGGTGCAGAACCAATTTCATGCTGGTTGATAATTAGCACAAGGGTTCATTAGATTTGGTTCCTTTATTAGGTACAGTATAAAACATGCAAAGATGATAGCTAGAGGGAACTCCATGTGTGTGCTAATGGTAGGCATAGAGCTGTTTCTATAGCTGGTATTGATGTCATTACCCTACTTAGACCAGCTCATAAATGTGCAAAACTGCAGATGCTCGGGCGCTTCACTGCTGCTTTTACGTGGAAACCCGAGACGTGATTTTAAATGAGCTGTTTTGACCGCTCCACATCGAGCCGTTCAGAGTATTTATTGATGGTGGCTCCACATGTGAAGGTGTCGAATGTATGGAAATATTAGACTGTCCACACAAAAAAAAAAAAGAGTAGGTGTGAACACAACATGTGACTCCAGTCCTCTCTCCATCATTACATACGCAGCTGCGAACATGCGCATGTGTGAAAAAAAACAAACGCTAATGTCGGCACAGAAACGCACTAACGGCACGCACACGTACGACACGCGCCGCAGCAGACCTCTCTGTGGATCCTCAGGTACCGCATTAGTAGGCAAAACCTCAGATCTGCCTGAAGTTGAGAACACATGGCTCTTCCTTTGATCTATTGGTCTTTGGAGTGTTTCCATATGCACAAAGTTACTCAGCGAGATGAATACAGCAACCTTAACCCTCCCCCCCCCACCCCCCCCAAAAAAACCTTTCAAGTTCTTACACCCTTCTCTGCCCTGTTTATCCACCCATCTATACATCAAGTCTGTCAGTGCAAGAGACAGACGCTCCCTGCATATATATTGTATGGTATACAGTTATCCACATCTAAAAGCTTACACCTGAGAGAAAAAAATATGAAGATTTAATGTTTTTGCCACTGCTATGGTGGTGTAGATGGATAGCACTTAATGCAGGCTAAGGAAGAGTGCTGGTCATAACAGTATTCCTCACACCCAGCCTAAGAACATTAGAAAGCTATTAGAGCCTCTATCTTTGTGCTTTACCTTTGAAAATGTCTTTTTTTTTCATTTCACCAATAATGATTCTTTATTATTTCATTCAGGAGTCTCTTTTTCCTCTCATTGCTCTTAGGCTTTGCTGAAAGCTCTTCAATCTCTTCTATGCCGTTAGCTGATTCTCCTGACTATCTCACTCCTATCTCTCTGTATCTATCTATCCATCTGTCACTTTTGTCTGTCTTGTTTCTGATGCATTGTGGGTCTCTTCATATGTGCATTTATCAGTGTTTTCTGTCATCTGGGACACAACTTCCATGTAACTCGTGGAGTAGGCCCCACAAATAGTATGAGATATGAAAGTCACATCGGATATTATTGGCCTTTTGTTTGCATCGGAAAATTGCCTCCTGATAAAGAGTGTGTGCACATTTAAACTTTGTGTGTTCAGATTGAATTGTCGCTGTAATTGTGCCCTTTTAATAAGCCCAAATTGAATAAAAAGCAATGGCTTGTAATTATTGATACCTTAAGTTTGAATATGCTCAGAAACAGTGCTAGAGCTAAAGATAAAAGATATTTAAGATTTGTTTTTTACATTTCATTCTGTCATTTTTACATTTGAATTCCTCTGACAGTTCTATGACTCAACTGTTGATACAGAGATTTTTTTTTCAATAACATAATACATAATGACATGCTTTTCTGTCTAGTCCTCTCTGTCACACACACAGAGTGCATACACACCTCACCCCTGGCCTTCAGCAATACACACACACCCTCTTACTGCAGACAACATCATGCAGTGCTGAGTCTCCTGACACTTTATAGTCCTATTTGATAGCAGCATGGTGTTGCCAGAATTAATTGGCTCTAATGCATTTTCAACCTTATACTCAGGTCTCAGAGTTAAAATATATATATATATTTTGTAACAGAGACCAAACCTTTTCAGACATATAATTTACTGAGATCCCACTTGTGTCTGGAAGAGCAGGAACAACATTTACAGCCCAGTCGTGATGGTATTTGTGGTAGCGGACTCTTGAGACATCATTATCGTTTCAGTTTGAAATGTCTGAGGTGAGGAAGTAAACTTAGGAAAATTGGCTCGTGTTCTCCAGCTCTCACACAAGCTTGTGGGGCCCTAAAAAACTATTTACTTTTCGGTAAACAATTCTGCCGTCAAGCTACCCAACTTTCACGTCTTGGAATTGTTTAACCAAGTTGGAAATTGAGGGAGAGCTCTTGCTGTTTATTTTAAAGAAAATTGTGGATGTTGTTGTTCAAACTCTGGGCCAAAATAGTGTATGCAATTCAATTAAAAACATTGTCAGGTTCATGAAATAAAGGCAATTTTGAGAGGCGGTTTGTAGATTATGGCTTTTTACTTTTTGCAGTAGTGAAACCGAGAAAATAGAGTGCATGTCAAGCTATGGTCTTCCCATAGTTTGCATGTCAAAGTGTACATGATGCTGAACCCCCAGTTGCTCCCCGAGTGCTTCACGAAGCTGCCCACTGCTCCTTAATTACTAAGGATGAGTTGAATGTAGAGAATAATTTCCCCAGAGGGATTAATACAGGATAATGTATTTATTTATCATAAAGACAACTACACCTTGAGGTGTCCATGCCTTTACTTTAAGAAATTACCACATTTTATTGTGTAAACAACTCACAGCTCTTTGTCATTCAGTTTATCGGAAAAGTTTTTGGGGAAAGTTGGCCTCCTGGATGGAAGCCTACGAAAGTCAGAACATCTCAGTTTGAAAGAGGGGCCATTACTGAACTCATTTCGGTCTTGACGGAGGAAGAAATTCCTGAATCCTTGTGATGAATCTGTCCAGGTGGGCATTTAATGTAATGTCCAATTTACTTGACATTAATGCTAACATCTGCTGTCTTAACTGTGGTTAGCTTCCATGACTAATGCAGGCCTAGTTGCTGACTATCTAAACACATTACCTAAATTAAACATTTGCAAGATCTCTCCATGGGAAAAAGTGTGTACGAGGCTTCCGGGAGGACCGACTTAATGATGAAAGCGATGTGTCACATAAATGATAGTGGCTCTCGGCTGGCGTGGTGGAGCACACTTATATGCCCTGATGTATGTTCCATGGAAAATAAACCAAACAGTGTAAAACTCAGGTAATGAATTATCTCCTTTAGATCATCTAGCCGCGTGTCCGCTCTGAGAAAGCATAATTCCCATCAGCCATAAACTATATAGATAATAGATCATATATAGAGAATAGTGTATATCCTTTTAGGTTAGCATGCAGGTACGAGGCTAGTGCCATTTTCAGATTACAATTGCTTGTGTCTTTCTATGTCAGGAACAAGACTCAGAACCATAGGATTATGAAAGGAAAAAACATTGACCTTCTGCATCTTCATGCATGAAATGCAACGATCTGATAATCCAGTAGTGTTTTTTTATCTGATGTGGCCTAAATCCATGAAAGGATTGGTCTTAAAATATTGGTTGGTTCTTCACAAATATACTAAATTGTCCTGGATGTAAATGCAATTTAACATATTTGATTTAATTCTTAATCAAATAACCATGTTTAAAGGACATTATTTTTTGGGGCAAATTAGAATGCATGCACAAGATGGCATTGCTGCAAGAACACAGACATCTCTGAGTGGAATAAAAACTGTACATAAAGGTGATAATGACTTTTAACAGGCGGTTGACCAAGACAACATCATAGAGTAATGATAACCTTATAGTGTGAACAATGCAGGTTGTTGTGTACCGTAGATACTTAATATATAATCCTACAACATGTTTTTTTTCTGTAGCCTTTTTCAGTGATGCACCTACTTTGTTTCACAAGAAATCGCATAAACAAATTGGAAAGGGAAGCATATTTCAGTGTTTCTCTATTAGCTGTAACGTAAAGAAGATAAGTCTGAAAATATCCCTTCTTACCTTGTCTCTAAGCTCCTACTATTTATTTAGAAAGAAAGCAGAGCTCAGTACAAACAACTTCTTTTAAAATAAATTATTGATTGCATGCATTTATGTTCTCTCTCCTCCTCGCAGCTCCTTCCAGAATGATGAGGACGATGAGGTGGCTAACAAGACGTGGGTGCTGACTCCCAAAGTGTTCGAGAGTGACGTCACACACATCCTAAACAGCCTACTAGACGGATATGACAACAAACTGAGACCTGACATCGGAGGTGGGTGCTGATTTCTCACAGATGATTTGTTGAAAAAAAGACGTAGCGTCTGTGATGTCACTTACGGACTTTTCTTGTTCTCACTTGAAGATAATCCATGATTGTGCAGTGGTGTGAACCCAAACTTTCTTAAATTTGTCGCTAAGAAATACATAAAGATAGATTAGAGAAGACTTTCTCCTTTTTTGGAGAATTTAGCAGCGACTAGAAAGGTGCACTTGGTATACTGCGGCTGTCAGCCTGACTTGTCTGCAAAGAGCACTGCTGTATTGTTTGATTGAATAAAAGCGACCCACAACTGGCTAAACCCTCGTCTAGACACCAAAAAAACACATCGTAGACAACACTTCAATCAAACACCATAACTTAAGGGGATGAATTCAGGCCTTTGGCTCATAATCACGTCATACAATCTACATCTGCGGTGTACAGCAGTCTGTGTATCGTTAGCTCCATTAGCTGTCAGCGGTAAACACGCATTATCCAAAACAAAAGACCAAATGAACCACTAATTAGTGGCCAAGGACAAATGAACGCACACACACACACAATCGATTGATGACTTTCCTGGTGGATAATAATTAGGTAGAATTGCATCTTAAAAGCGAAAGTTCACCACAAAATCCATATTACTTATTTTACCACTTCCCTGTGGTGAAATTCATCAAGTGTTTGAGAAATTAGCTCATGTTTTTTGAGCTGTAACGTCAGCTAGCTTAGTTGACACGGTTGACAAGTTTGGTACGTGATAATGAATACGGTTCTGACATAAAATGGCTAAAGTTCTGTGGTTTATCTTGAGTAACTGTGTCATGATACCTGGAAGGAGACATTGCTGTTCAGTCAATGCTTTGAGCACCCCAACGCCAAGTGCCATCTTGCTGCATTACATCTGAGAGAAGGCAGACCTCTCTAGGGTCGATATATTCAACAGTCAGCAACTCACAACAATGTAGATTAATAAATAGCACTAAAGGCAAGAGGAAAAATACATTTTATTTTTAATTGGGGATTAGCTGGACTGGAATTTGGGCATCTTTTTTTATTTTTAAGACAGGCTTGTGGTTAGCTTGATGACACGGTCATTAATCAGTGGGCTTTTAAATTATTCCTTATGCCCAAGAGTTCAGAGATTTCCCTCAAGAAGTCATTAAGATCCATTGGCTTCTCACATAACAAGGGGAATATGTTTGCTTTATATTTTACAATAAAAAGAAGAAAGAAAAAAAAACTTGATTTTAACGCCAATGACTCGGTACATTGCTTGGCGTCAACTCTGGGCCTTGGTTAGGAGAGCTCAGGTCATCAAAGATTAAAACTCCTGTTCCCTAAGGTACTTTCTTTCCTGACAACAGATAATCTGGCAGCAGCTTGTCAAATTAAACAACCAAAGTTGCGTTTTGTGGGCTTCGAGTCTGTGCTAAATGCTGCCTTAAGGAGTTTAAAATAACAATAATAATGCAAGTTACTGGTGGAAAAGACAAAAGGAAACTTGGCTGTTCTCTGGATCCGCAACTGGATTTAGACTCGATAAAATGCTATCAAACACCAACTCTAGTCACAGGAAGAACATGCCAAGGCACACCTACTCAGATGGCTCTCAAATGTGTATTTGGAAGTAGTTAATACAGGCTTCAAAAAGCATTTATGTCCTTTCTTAAAGTCTAATTTTCTCTGCATTACATTTAAATCAACTCAAAACACAATGTTTAGGACCTTGACCTGTGACTTGCCTCAACTTGGTGGTAGCTAGTAACAATCATGATATATAATAATAATAATAATAATAATAATAATAATAATGATTACCTCTGCTGCAAATTTTAAAAAAAACAATAGGAAATAATAATTACTTTTTAATTGCACTGCACTGGATGACCTATTCACTGGCTGTAGAAATTGAACATGGAGGATTTAATATGCACAGCATAAGAGTTCATTGTTTAGACCATGCTGGGTAGTACACGGTGTCCTTGTGTGTTGACGGGCATCCGGGCTGACTATAAATAATGTCTACCTGTGGCAATGTACATGCACGGATTATGGTCGCGGTCGCAAGCCTCGTCTTGTCGAGAAAGAGACAAGTCGCTTACTCTCTTCACTTTGAAAGACAGCTGGGCAGGGCTCCGTTGTCTGCACAAGTGCACGTATATCCTTAAGCCTGTCGCGTCCATCTGCAAGAGCAGAATAGGGAGATATTCAGTACCCTTGAATACTTGATGATTCATGGGTCAGCATTCCCGGGAAACTGGTTTAAGTCAGATCCTGTCACATACTCTTACAGAATAATACAGATATACCACTTTATATGCAGGCCGTGAATTGCTCCGTCATTTACTGTAAGGGAACAGGTTAGTGCTGTATTAAAGCGGCAAATGGTAAGAATGGATTTGAATAAATCCCCTAGCAGGATGTTGCTGTTACAAAGCATGTGTAACCCCTCAGCTGCTACGGCGTTCTATTTCTTTCTTTCTTTTTTACTGTTTTCTGCCAATTTAAAATGCACTGCAGCCTCCACTGCTGACCTATGGTGTGATATATGTGCTACCTCATCAACTACTTCTTCACACTTGCCACTGAGAGGTTATTGCTATCCCACCCAGGTTTCACTCACCTACCTTGAGGGAGCTCTGTTAAGCTTCCCTACTGCGACAAAAAGAGAACGATCCCTCAACGGCTTCTCCACCACAAACATGGCCAATTATTTGTAGTGGAAAAGGGCAACGACTAAGCTGGAGTACCACTGCCAAGAATTGACCCGATGCAGCTTTAAAGCATGACTAATGAATTGTTCAAATTATGGCACGAGATGAAAGCAGCTAATTAACATGATGTATACAGTAAGTCTGTTACACTGCTTTCATGGTTTCCTATACAATGTGTACAATGCTGTATATAATTTGACATATTTCATGAAGGGCAGCCTCTTTATACTTGAGACTTTAGAAGTGGGCTTGTGCTTTAAATTGAAGAGCAGCTCAGATCTGCTTTGAGGTGCGGCATCAGCCCAGAGAGCCACTGCGTAGCTGGGCGACTGGCTGCCACCGACTTAACTATCATCTTCAAACGCACTATGATCTAGCTCACTGGTGGTATTCCAGCTGCTGCCAAGTTACACAGCTACAGAGGAGTTATAATTAGCTGGCTATACTGTCATCTGATCCACCAACCAATCAACCAACCAACCAACCAACCAACCATACCAAGGAGGCAAAGCGAAGATTCTCCTCCACTTCTTAAATTGCTGAAATGCTGTGGATTTAGATTTGTTTCTGAATGTGCCACATCCTCTCTTTGAAGTCCATTGTGAGGCTCATTTAATTTTAATGCCCCTGGAGTCTACTGTACATATGAAAAATGAAGCAAATAGGACATTGAGAGAGATAGAGAAAGAGAGAAAATCCTTAGTTCTTAAATCATAATACATCCATAGCTTTGATAAAAAGTCATTGCCTTCTAAAACTAAATATGTTGTTTGATTTAATTCACATGTATAGAGAGCAACGGGGAGGACATGAGGGCGTACAGTGAGTTTAATAATTAGGTCAAAATAATTGCTCATGCTCGAGCTGTATTTGGTTATTCTGTGAGCTAATTTGTTCAGCCATTCACTGGGATGCTGTGTTCTCCGTGTGTGTCTTCACAGTGTTTCCTGATTGTTTATTCTCTGCACCTGTTCATGTTCCAGACTCCTCCTTCCCCTTTGATTGTAAAGCCCCGCCCTCATTGTTTCCACCTGTTCCTCGTTGACTAGCTGCAGTCAAATAATACCTTCTAACGTCTAACCCTATGTCATATGTGTGTCTCATATTCCTTTATGTTGTTATGGGTTTATACGCAGATTATAATCTGATCATAAAAATATGCAGACAACAGTTTATGAAACACAAGACAACTTGTTTTGACTTGATAGTGTTTTATTGTAATGGAACAAAATAGTTGATTCCAGAGATGATAAGCAGAAACATGACTCAGACTGAGCTTGTCCAGTTTAACTCTTTTATTAAAGCTTTTGTAACTGAAGTAAAGTAAAATAATGAGGGCTGAAGCTGCGGTTCAACACCAGAGAGAGAATATCAATACGTGACATGCATAGTTTGCCAGCAGGTTTAACGGATTATTGAAAGTATTTCCAAGTTCTAGCAAGGGTTATTTACATGGTCTGCGTTTGTCTTCATGATCGTTTGTTCTCATGAACGACCGAATGATACGTCACTTTAAATGTTGCCGCCGCAAGGAATTGTGGGTCGACATTATCTCCTTTCTTTTCTTAAAGGCAGTTCCAGTAGTTCCTATGCTAAAGGAGCTAAGTTAGGAAACATTGAAGGTCCTTTCCTTTGCGTTTAGAGAATTTGACTGGCATTTATGTACTTTCGGGTCATTTCCCTCAGTTAGGAAGGTTCCTAACCAAAAATAACTATTCTGCGGCCCCTGTCTTCTCCTATATATTTAGTCTGTATCTTCCCCTTGTCAGTTGGAGGATTGTCTTCTGTCTCCCATGTCTGTATGTCGCCTTCAAGCTGTGGTTGTATAGTGTTTGTTACCCGCACCAGTCTTTGTTTGTGACTTAGTTTAGAAAAATACCGTTTTGATTTTGCCTAACTGTGACTCCGGTCGTCTTCTCTGCTCCTGAGTCTCTGCCCCACCACACCCGGTCGTGTGTTGCATGTAGTATGACGTCTCAGACAGCAAGTAAACTCAGCACAGCTCCTTCATGTTCACTGGCATCTCGGAATAATGTAAAACACATTGACTTTCCAGTTGCCTGTATACAAGAATACACCTTGTTTATTTTTTTTATTAATGTTTTATTATTATTTTTAAATCATGTACGTATATGGATTTTCTTTTTACCAATTTTCCAGTCCGGGGTAACATATTTTCTGCATCACATTTTCAGTCTACACAAATTATAATAATGCTAAAAGAGTAATAAGCACTAGTAGTGGGAGTCAACAATTGTGTGTGCGTGATTTTGTTTGAAGATATATGTGCAAAGGCGTGGCGATGCAATGCACATGGATGTGTGCCTGTGTAACCCCCTTTACTGTATGTAGCTATCGCTCACGCTCCTGCTCCCATATCTTAACCCGGACTCTGTTCCCAGACATAGCGTCCAGTCATCCATAAAGATACACATTGTAGTGAAGTGCATGCAAGTGTGGTGATCCAGGCTGACTGGGAGGGTCTGACAGAGCCCGGCCGTCTGTTTAGCACCAAGCTTTCCACTTTCCTGAGCCAAACTGCTTCTGACGTCTGCCCATCTCACCAAGTGTAGGCAGCAGACACCAAGGTGTAATGCATGACGGTGGACTGATGTACACATGTGAGTGCTCAAGCAAAGAAAATGCATCCATACATGAAGAGTGCAACATTCAATAGTTTAACAAAGGAAAGACTATAGGACAGCACTCCAATCTTCCTTTTTTATATATTGCCACATAGACGCTTCCAGCAAGACGCCCTTATTCAGCATGCATTCTGGCAATTTCCTAACAATAAATGCTGGATAAGGGCTTCTTGCCCCATACATCCATGTGGTCATAATATAATATGTATAATAATGTTATATTAAACATTATTATAAATTATCAAATTGGGGTGCTGTCCTAGTCTTCCTCTTTTCATCATCTCCTTTAAGGATCCAGCACCCAGTCGTCAAGGTCTGGTGGTGAGTTTAGTGCTTGTGTCTCAACATTAAATAGCTTCTATTTTGTTTAACCGCTGCTCGTTTTTTCATCTCCATCGGGCTCAGCATTGTAATCCTTCCTTAAATCTTGTCAAGTCAGGATATTTACGAGGCACTTTCAGCAGAAAGGTGCGTCACTGTTGGAGCACCCGGCCTCAGCAGGTCTTTGAGAAAAGACAGTAACGGATTGGCAGCAGAGAAGAGCTCACAGGCATGAAGCATAGGAGAGTAGGAAAGGGATGGATGGGATGCTGCACAGGGCACAAAGGTATTGTGGGAAATGGGACAAGAGCTTGTCAGTAAATACAGATAAAGCACAAGGTTTTCTGACATTGGCAGAAGGCCTGTTTAAAGAAAGTGTCCCTGTAGGCTCTGACGTAGTCTTCTTGCAGACAAAGGAACAAGGTTTTGCATTTCATTAGCGCCATCTGACGCATCTTACACCTGGTTAAATCTCGATAATGTAAAACAGTGTCGTAAAAGCAAAGTGGGATCATTTAATTTATGTAATTGAATGTATAGTCTGGAGTGAACTGACTGTCATTACGTTTTAGAACGGACCTAAAGTGAATTAAGCCGGCAATTCCAAAAATATGAAATCAACATTGTTTTAGTTTGCAACAGGATACGACAACCATGTGACAAAATCAAACAACAAACAAACACCTACAATCTGAAAGTGGGTTATATATATGAAGATTGTTTTCTCCACTTGTCTTCACTAGAAATGTAAAGACATGTTGGGCTGAAATATCTGTTTTGCTTGAAATATTTTGATATGCTTTTCTAATATTATATATGGAAAGTTGGATATAGTGTTTTCCCATCTCTACTGGTTCTATTGCATTGCACCTTTGAATTTCTAATTGCATTTTTCTATTGTATTTGATGGATTTTCGCATGTGGCTTCAGTATAAAGATGTGGTTTCATATTGGATTCAATGCCTGATGAAGTCCATGACGAAATGTTGCATTTGCACTGAACTTAGTGCAGACAGTGTGCAATCGTTCAAAACTTTCTCCTGATTTCATCATACGCACCTGTCAATCAGGTGTCGGATGAAACTTAACATGGAATACCGCTGAACGCAAGCTGAGCAGTGACGCTGTCCAGCAGCTTCATATTCACTCATTCACAACAAAGAGATCATTTCCCTCTTTTTTTCGTCATTGATGCTGAAGACACAACTGATCAAGAAAACGTCCTGAAACGTATCGCGCACGTGCCTGATGGATAATTGCTCATCTATAAAACTGACATTCTTGTGCTTCTTCTCATCTTTTCAGTGAAACCGACAGTGATCCACACAGACATGTTTGTCAACAGCATCGGCCCAGTAAATGCTATCAATATGGTGAGTAATCCTGGACTATAGGGTTAGTATGGCGACATCTTTATCAATAATCAGGCTGAAACTGCATGTGTACCTAATGGAGAAAAAAACGTCTTTGGCCTACCTCCATCCTCAGGGAGCTGAGCCTAGAGGGTTGCTCTCTGGAGCTGACAGGGTTTCGCTGTCTTGCTCAAGCACACTCCAGCAGAGCAGATGCTTGCTGTCGTGGTGGATCGGTTGGTCCACATAATCACTATTCTGCCCAACTGTCCTTGTAGTGTTGCAACGCAATGCCGGTGTCAATCAGTTGCTTAAGCACTGGCCTTTGCACCAGAGGTTGATGCGTGATCCATTTTTTTTGCATCTGTGTTGCATGAAACACCTCTTGGTTCAAATTAGAAAAGCTGACAAACAGTCAAACAACACATGGGCCGGATCTCAAAAACAGCATATTCGCAAATGGCTCTGCGAGTTGGAAAATCCGAAGATGTTCGCACTTTGTGGTTGCCAAGAATTGCATCAGCGACACTCTGAGGTGTCACCTGAGCGCTTTGTGTATTCCAATCAATATACCAGGTTGTTGTTTTCCTTGGATCTGGTTCAAAGACACATTTTACCTTTTGATCATGTGATCTGTTTCAGTGGTGAAAGTGACACATTTGAGTTGTGTTCCCGTTGTGTTAAATGTGCTGTTTGTTTTTGATAAACCATTCTTTAATTAAAAGGTTGCATATGCAACTTTTAAAGTGTTTACCTCATCTACAAACACATTAGTCATTCTTATATTGCTATCCATTTTGGACACGGCAGTATTGGTCCTATTATAGTTTATCTCATTGTTCAGCTAGTGTATAGAGTACAACTGCTAAAGTAGCAATAGAATGAATAGAATAAAATCATGTTATTTCTTTCACCACTTTATTACTTCGAGATGCAAGAAGCTTTTTATGTCCACACAGCCAAGTCTGTGTAGCTTTTGTTCATGCACAACAGTTTCAGCCAATATGAGTGGGAGCACTGCTTTTTTGTGCAGTACCAGCTTCCAAAACCGATACACATATATATCAGCGTGGTCCTATTTATATAAATAACAATGTGATATGTTGGAAGTGAAATTCAGCTCTCACTTTCAGATAGAAATATCGTACTCCATGTGTTTTCTTTGTTTGCCATTTGTAATGTTGTAACAATGCACAGTAACGAATGAATTCTGGAAATGAAAACTGGGGAATATTAATACATCTAGCTGCCATCCTGCAGTGACGACCAAGAGAAGAGTTCATCTGATGGTGGCGAGGAAAACCATGTTTCGTTGGATAGAAAGAAGGATTAGCGAATCGGAGTCTCTTGCAAATCTCACATCGGCGTTGTTTTATGTGTCATTGTTTTCTGTAGCACGTCCCCGCTGAGAACCCACTTCTATTGTTATTCTGCAGAGCAGTCTGCTCTCCATGGTGGCGGCGTTCCGTTTCACTTAGTCTTAGCTAAAACACCCACTCTCAATAACTGCAGTCGCAGTGAAGTTGAAAGAGAAGCATTGATGGGATCAGTTAGAAAATGTGTGTTTGCGCTCACGGGAGGGTGTGACGAGGGCATCTCGCTGACACGAAACGATGACTGATCGCTTCACATTCCTGCGTAATTACCGTGGTTTGGCCAGAGCGTTTCACACCGTGACATGACAAATGTGGTCGGCAGATTTTTCTGAAGAGTCTTCAAAGTAAATAAAAAAATGTGTTCCTGATTGTATAATCAGGAACACATTTTTTTTTTATTTTTAATTATGCAGGAGGAGTCTTTTGAAATGTGGCCAATTTGTAACTCATGTTGGAGAGGGTGAAGTGGTAGGACAGACCAACAAGCTAGGAGGAGAGGGCGAGATTTGAAGAAGAAAGGGAATCATACATGTATATGCTTTGCAGCCACTAGAGCTGAACCGTTCTTAGGTGTTCTTGGATGCAATCAGCTGTTTGTGTTGAAAGAAGTGTGATTCTGTGAAAGATCTCAAAGTATAAATATGTAGGGTAGAAAAAAAAACAGTGATGTTCATTACACTCAGCAGGGCACAGACCCTAAGGCATTTAATCTTTCTCTCATCATTGGATTTGAACTCTCTGCCGGTCCTTTGTGGGGGGAAAACGGGATGTTGAAAGGATGGGAACGCAGCCTGGTGAAAACGCTGTTTTTAAAATCTCATTTAGGACTCTTTGGCATGGATTTACACTTTATTATTGGGCTAAGCTTTGTCCGGAAGTCAATGCCTCTATGCCCTCTTGCACACAAATCCCCGGATTTTTTTTTTCTCTCTCATGCCATACTTCACTTTGAACCTCTGGGCCAACCATTCCGAATAACAAAATAAACATGAAAGACCGATAGATCCCTCTCGCTCGCTGTGTCTCCTTTCCCTCTCACATTAGAGCGCGTCTCACCTCGGCTCTTCAACTCTGCTCATGCCGCTTTTCATCCCTCATACCTACATCCTGACGCGGCACACACAAGGTCTGAATAAGAGACAGAAGGTTTTGTCAGGCTCAGGACAAAGTGCTGCCAAGGCAGCAGGTTATGAGGTTAGATAACACTTGAGCCAAACAAGGGGAATTATTAATTGCCCCGTTGAACATTTAATTTTCAGGTTGAGGGCTTCAAGATGGTCTTTTTCAACAGAACTCTTTCGGAGGGACAAACGGTCTTCTTGGCCTGAATAGAAAACCCTCATGTATGAAGAGAAAGGTGCCTGCAAATGTGTCCCAGCAGTAAGTTTCCAGTGCCGTAGAGAACCGAAGAACCAGCGCGTTTGCGGCACACAATTCTATTTGATCTCAGAGCCACGCATTGGTGACAGCACTACTTATAAACAATAGGGCTTTTAAGGGTTTCCTGACAAACGGAGAGTTTCATCTCGTGTGTTTTATAGAAAGCATGTCAGCTTTTAAACTGAAACTTTTAACATAACAATTTGGGTAAAAAGCTTGTTTTGTCTGTCTTCAGGAATACACCATCGACATCTTTTTTGCTCAGACGTGGTACGACAGGAGGTTAAAATTCAACAGCACAATGAAGGTTCTACGTCTCAACAGCAACATGGTTGGGAAGATCTGGATCCCGGACACTTTTTTCCGCAACTCAAAGAAGGCCGACGCCCACTGGATCACCACACCCAATCGCATGCTTCGTATCTGGAACGACGGTCGAATACTCTACACCCTCAGGTGAAGTGTCAGGGATGTCTGAGATAACATATTAGTAATAGAACTGATTTTGGGTATTGCTCGTTTATCAGACCAACAGTTGGATTGATCGTGTGGCAGAATGATTTCATTCAGTTCACACCATTAAATCCCATCGAAAGCTTAAATTGTCTATCGTCATTATCCACACCATTATGGATCCAGTTAATTATATTAATATTATATAATCAAAGGATTAAAAAAATCTGATTCTTATTTTAGATTTAGTGCTAAAGACATTTTTTGGAAAGATAGCTAAGATACCAGGGTGTTTAACATCTATTTACATGAACAATTAGTTATAGTGCTCTCAGTTGAATAAAGCAGAAAACAATAGATAACAGTGCAAATTAGTCTCGATTCAACAATTTGAGCACAAAAGCTGGACTAAGAACTAACGATTACTGTACAGCATTTCATTTTTTATCCGGATTATTATCAATTTGTTGCCACCAAGGTGCTTCCAGCTCTTCCTGGAACCCACCAGAAGCAATGTGTGTACTTTAGAAAGTATACTGGAGTACCCAACAATTGACGGCCTCTCTACAAAACAGTGATTCATTGTAGTGATTATCCTGAACAGGCCTTGGGCAATTTAAAATTTCAGCATTTTAAATTCGACATTTATCAGCGTAAGTGTAATCTGTCTGACTGAAATGGGCAGGAAGTTGTTCGTGACAAGGGAAAACTCTTAACTGCTTCACCCTAAACTAATGTTTTTTGACACTCCTACACAGCATATGGTTTGAACATTTTACATTTTCCTATGATGTCTTTTTAAATGGTTTGAGTTTCAGAAATCTGTGGGAAGTTTCTAAAGAAAATAGAAATATAATGCTAAATATAGTCATTTCTGTGTTGTTTAGCGGCGCGATCTTGCCGGCTGAGCGATTGACTGGACTAATATGAAGCTAACACATGAAGCTAACGTGTGAAACGTGTAAAACAGGAGGACAGATCGAAGGGGAAATATGAATTGTGGTTATTATCATGTTTTGAATGCCGTTATAAATACAGCGGACGTTTACACTGACACCACAATATATCATCAGTGATAATAAGAGAGAAAGTGAACCTTTCTGGACTCAATCAAGCTGTGATGGATGTTCTGCTATGCAGAACGAATACTACCCCTCCACTTCATTCATTTGTTAAGGAACTCTGAATTTAACCACTGGTTAATTAGGATGACCGCTGTGATTGGGAGGACAATGATACATGGCAATGGCGGGTGCATGGATGGGTAAAGTCATTTAAGGTCATTCTCTCTTTAAGAGGAAGTTTAATGACTTTGCCTTCAAACACCCTCATGTGCGGAAAAAGAAGAGACGTTTGTGTTGCGAAGAAAAAAAACATCAATTTAGTTGTTAATATTGTGTTCATTTGGATAAAGATAGGGGTGCAATTCTGACTTTCCCAACACCCTGTTAAATGTAAACCATGTGTTTGTGTAATTATAAAAATGTATGCGTGTGTATGTATGTGTATATATATATAAATTTTACATTTACATTTCTGAGTCAGTGGATCCAAATATTGTATTTCTGCAGGTTAACCATCGATGCCGAGTGCCAGCTTAAACTGAACAACTTCCCAATGGATGAGCACTCATGTCCCCTGGAGTTCTCAAGCTGTAAGTTTGGCCATATGCTGATCCCCTACTGTTTTACCTCTTCCTCTGTTTCATCTCAAACACAGGCCCGCTGTGCCCGTGTACGAGTAACATATGAGCCGAACAAAGACATCATTTAAGGAATCATTATGCAACAGGTTTAGGATTTATTTTAGACCTCTCCAATCTCCAAAAAAATGAGTCACATGTGTATTTAGGGTTCACAGATTGATGTATGCATGTACACTATCTACAGCATGTCTTTGCCAGCTAAATTGATTTATTCATCTTCAAAGAGATCTGTGATATAACTATATGTGGTTACGTGTTACAATAGGCGATGTTTGAAGAAAAACATTTCTTAAACGGATTGTTAAATTCAATCAGTCATAGTATACACTGGCATTCATCAAGGGGATTGAATAATTTATGTCGTATTGCCAATTTGACCAAAGGCTAAGCACTGATTGATTTCCTCTGCACTTTGTCGATACTGTTCTAAAAAACATTTCCAAAAGTGACACAAATGATTGAACCCCCCCCTGCCCGAGTTAGCAGCGGATGAGGGGGGGTAAGTTATGCTAATGAGGCCGCTATGGATCTACAGAGAGATGCACCATGGGATATTCCCCAGAGAGAACGCTTCCTAAATAGCTCCAGAGCAACAAGAAAGAGAAAGCAGAGGGGTAGCGGGCCTAAAAATGGAACAGAAGCATTCATTTAAATTTGATGAAAGCCATGGATGTTTTCAGAACTTTGAAAATCGCTTGATGTACAGTACATGAGCTCAATCTCAGAGGCGGCAGGCGGAGCACCGAGCAGTGTGCAGCAGCGTATCACGCGGGCATTTTTTCATAAACACGTGCCACGCAGCATTCATTGCAGATTTCCCAGTGCCTGAACCTCTTTTGCAGCAGTTTAGGAGATTTTTTTTTTTTTATAGATATAGAGGTTTCACCATATCGTTTAAGTTTGCTGAAAGCGAATTCACAACATTGAGCTCCAGGAGCGTTGTAAAACCAGCTTACCAAAAGGACACTGAATCGATAATTGGTCCTGGATGCATTGCCGGCGAAGGGGCAGACTGTCCGCCTGCCTGGCTGTAATGGGGCGAATGGGCAGATTCTTCCATCCCCATCTCCTCTGAGGTTCAGCATTAATGGATGCCTGAGAGCACTTTAGTAATGAAGCCATTTAAAGTTCGAACTGTGGAAGCTTCACGTGCATTATTCAGGCCACTCCGTTGGCGGCTGCACACCGCTCGTACCTCGACTGACGACAACCTTCACATGATAAGGAGCCGCAGTTCCAAATTGAATGGACTATTAGTTTATGGAAGCGTAACAATGTGTTTTTTAATCCAAATGTGGAGACCACACATGCATTAAATACTAAGAAAGAACATTTGATTATGTTAAATGCCCCTCCATTGTCAAAGTGAATTAGCATTAGTGGGATTGTTATTGTAATTCTCACAATCAGAGAGCATCCTGTTAATGCAATACAATTTACTGGAATCCAAGTCACAGACAGACGTGGATCAATTTAGTAAATTTTTGCTTTTAAGTCGGCTGAGTGTTTCAGCTTTCCATTTTTCGTTCCACAGATGGACTGCATATTTTGTCAGGAGTCTGTTAGATGAGGATTCTTTCATGAAACACTTCCCCCTCCAAGATTACTGACTTTGTCAGGATAAATCACTCTCAAATAGAACAGACTGTGCTCGATGCTTTTGTTTTATATCACACAGTTCTAAAAAAACACATTGCTTATGATGCAAAAGGGCTCATCGAAGGAGTCAAGTCTTAAGGAAGCAATGTTAGTCTTCGTATTACATTCTGTCATTTCTGCACCAAGCTTCTGACAAAGCTCCATTAAACTGTGTTCTTCCCTGTTCAGATGGCTACCCAAGGGAGGAGATTGTTTACAAGTGGAAAAGAAGCTCGGTTGAGGTTGGGGACATTCGCTCCTGGAGGCTCTACCAGTTCTCCTTCGTGGGCCTGAGAAACACCTCTGAAGTCGTCAGGACTGTCTCAGGTAAGAACACGTGTGTTTTGCTCATGAAAATCCTACTCATTCAGTAAAGGCTGACTGAATATTCACAATCGTTGCCAGTCACACATTGCTTGTGTGACATAAATGATGTATTGATCTGTAGGTGCGGCATGACACGACATTCATGTCGGGCATGATGTATTTAATCGGATGGAGGCAGGAGCGTGCAGGCAGCATCACCGCAATGTGTTCATGTGGTGGAATTTCATCCGTGACAATATGGGAGGCATTATTATTACTCTCAGGCTTAGCCATGCGTGCCAGTGACTCGAAACTTGTTGTGAAATAAAGTCGATGTCTCTCTGACGCTCTCAAAATTGACCTTCCTCTTCCAAGTCTGATCTGTAAACAATCACAGTGGTACCAAAGGCTGATCTGGTTTGCGTCTGTTGCTAGAGGTTATAACACGACCATTTAGAGAATCCGAGACATGACTCATGATGTTTTATCCACTTTTAGTTCACACTTTTTTCCAAGTAAAATCCATATTGGCTACGTCCTGCATATATCACTACCCTGTGAGACGGCCACACAGATGCTGCGGGCGCAGTGGGATGTAGTAGTGGGATGTATTGTTCTTACAACACATATCCTTTGTGCACTTTTTATACAACATTCAGATTCCACTTTATTGTCATTGCACATAGTACAAGTACTGTGACAACGAAATGTAGTTTGCATCTATCTAGAATGCAAAAGAAGCAGTTAAGGTGCAGTGTGATGGATAATATGATATAGACAGTGGTGGATACTATGATAGACAGTACGGACAGTATACAATGTTAACATGCAAGATAACGGTTTTACATGTCTTGTCTATCTTTTTTGTGGCTTTTGATTAAATACTGTATCTTACGGATTGTAAAATACTGTCATTAACAGTGTATATTTAATTATTTCTGAGCCCGAGGGCAACGTGACGTACAGTACAGTTTGTGGCCACTACTCCTAAATATTTTTGAAATGTCTCAACTATTCATTTCAATTCAATGTATTTAGTTCAAACAATTAATTCAGAATGAATGCAAGAATATGAATGCTTGCTTGAGGAGAAACAGCTGCTCTTCGCTGGCTCGTGTCGATGTTTTAGAAGGGGGCCACTGTGTATGCATGCACGCAAGCTTGTTTGTATTCATGAGATATCGGTAAATAATGTATGTAATGCTCTTCAAGCAATTGATTAGGCTTGTCTGTGGTGTGACTCAAAGATATCCTCCCTGCAGAGATTAACTTTGGCCAGAGGTGAGTTCATGCTTATTAGATGAGCTGCATTATCCAGAAGTACTGATATTGGAAATACGGCCTATTATATATGTAATATATAAGTAATATATCCCCTCATGAATCCTACTGTTTAAACTCTTGGAAAGAAATAAAGCCATTTCTGCAAATTTAGTGACGCTAAAGAAAGAAAAGCGGTTTCCCGATAAACACTTCTTTTTTTTTAATCTACAACTTAATCTCCTTTTTATGAGATGGTGAATTTATCCTTGTCTTTCTGTTATGCGAGTATTGATCAGGGGGAATGGATGAGTTTTGGCCGTACTCCCTCTGGTTAGAATGTGCTACCGGCTGGAAGGCTACAGAAAGTGAAGTCTTGCTTTCAGAGATGTGACAGTAGACTCGTTATTCTTGCATTTCATTTGCAGCTCAGCATCCAGTCATTTAGCATACGGCTTACCTTTCATAATAAAAGCCCAGTCTGCCTTGTGAGGAGCACATACCAGAGTGACACAGACCATCAGTAGAGTAAAAAAACAACAGATTTGAGCTCGATCTCAGTACAATTTCTAAAAAGGCACACACTCTAAAGACATAGGAAGACAATGTATTGCCGATAGCACATTGTAGAGGCCTGCAATGTAGTTTATTATTAGAAGTGTTTCAACAGATATAGTGTCAGGCACATTGAATCACAGGCCCTGGCTACACTTGTCTTTTCAATGTGACTTTAATTCCCTGTAATTATTCCCCGTCTAATGAAATGGCCGTACAACAGTGGATAAACATGTTTTATTTCCCATACATTTAATCCCAGCATATTCACTAATTTCCTCCCTGCAGGATCAGTGTACTTGTTTTAATGAAAAACAGCCGCGAACACGGCTGCACAAAGATGCGTTGATAAACACATTTTCTAATCTCCACAATAAAAGTCCCCCCATTATTGAGTAGGTTTGGGCACCAGCCCCACATTCCCTCCTCACTTAGGAACTCCCATTTGTTGGTTAGATGATGCAAGCCTTATGTTGGGATTGACCCTCCACACTCAATGCAAGCCTTTTTAACTGAAGTCCTAATTAGTGTTATTTAGTTGTATATTTAGTCTGTTACTTTAATTCCCAATGTATCCTACTCGGATATACAACAACATGTCAGTGTTTAAAATCTCCAGGGGAAAAACACCCAATGTATTTCCTGAATGAATGTTGTTCAACCGATTCTCAATGCAGGCGGACAACTAAAGAAATTGCTTTAAATTTGCCTCCCGAGGGCCAACAAACCAAGCTGCATCAGAGATGCACAGGAATACACTTGTATGCCCTTGCACGCGCAGTCGCCATGGGAATAACTGAACTCACCCAATCGTTCTGTAATTCGCCGCAGTTCAACAAAGTGTCACTGACACATAACGCGACCGCACACCCTTTACACAGTGCATGTGCGTTGTAAAAATCCTGGTGCAAGTTGATTAAAAAAATATATATTTCTATATATACAAAATAATAAAAAAACAAACAACATGCTCTTACATTTTCCTTCTGTTTCAATCACACCATTTTGAAGTGACAACGTGAAAAGGCAATCTGTGTAGGAGGCCGAGCTGTAGTGGAGAGTTTGCAGCGTCCTCTGACTCTCCCTCTCTCTCTTATCTGGTTTGTTATTTCAACAAACAGCCATCTGCTCTCTTGTCAGAGCAGCAAGCCTTGGCTGTGGCTGAGAGACCTCTTGTCTCATTTTGCAGTCCGTTTGGGTATCTGACCTGCTTCAAGATTCATGAACACAACATCTGTCTCAAAAAGCAGTCAGTTAGGGCCTCATAATCACCCCGTCGTCTCAAGTACTCGCCATGCAGTCGGCAGCACTCCGAAAGGTATCCTGGACATGTAGAGATATTCCTTAATCTGCTGTATCATCACAAGGTACGTTTGTCCATTTTAAATGTTGACTAACATTGTTTCAAAATAATACAAAATAGTCACTGGTGGGCAAGATCTTTTGACACAAAATGCTCATTACCACTATTGCGTGAACCTGTTCTGCTGGGAAATCATTTAAAATCCTCTTTTACTGTTTTCAATGTACCTCATCTGCTTGAACTACCAGATTCATGTCTTAAGTCACCTTCATATAGCTTTGTTTGCTCATTTTCAATCTTCGTTATTGTGTGAAAGGTGCTACAATTGTAGTTTTCTTTTTTTATGTAAAGGGCAAACACTTATCATCTTTGTGGTTGTTGTTAAATTGACTAAAGCCACTGTGACTGCTGCATTTTCTCATTTTGACTGAAGGAGTGTTGTTAGCGGAAGCCCCTAGAGACTATAGAGTCGGGTGACTGTCCTTCAACCAGACAGCCCTGGGCTCCGGCATTGGATGGTGTGTACAATACTGTGTTGTCCACTAGCAAGACACTGAATCCCCCTTAGCTGAGGGTTCTTTGTCCGGCCCGGAAGGTTTTAGTTAGCTCCAGATATTCTTTTGTTTAAAAGAATCCTCTTCTGCACAGTATTCCAGGCCAAGCACTCTGCTGAATCACCATCAGTGAAACTGAATTGAAATGGGTCAGGTGAGGCAACAGAGGGACACATAATGGTAAGCTAAGCAGACAGGCAGGCAGTGTGAATTGGCCGTATCCCGGCAAGGAAGACTGCAGCAAATAGTCAGAGGAAGAGATTCCTTCTCATTCTGTGAGACAAGCGAGTCTCTCGACTTGGACACAAAAACTACTCTCGCTTTAAGGAATCTATGCTGGTCCTCTGAGTATATTCTTTCCTTGCATGATTAAAGGATTGAGTGATATTGTGATTAAAATGGGCTGGACCGGTGACATGCCATCTGCTGCTCTCATCCAGTTGTGTTGTCGCTGTTTGTAAAGGTTTTGTCTGTTTTTTTTGTTTTTTTTTATTTTGTTCCTCTTCCTCCTCACAACCAGTGTCCAAAGGACCGGGTCTCTCAACATGTCACTTCACATCAGAGCCGCCTGCACTCTGCCTGGAAGCTCATACCTGCATTTACAAACACAGACACACACACACACACACACACACACAAGCACACATTTGGATCCACGTACACAATTGCATAAAAAAAGCAAAGAAAAGAGAGAACATTCACTCCTGCTTGTGACAAGCAAGGACCCTTGAAAGGATGCCAGTGGACAGAATAGAAGAAAAAGAAATAAAGACCATTTTTGAGGGGAGGACAGCCAGGGCACTGGATGCACAGCTAACGTTGCTGCTACGTTAACTCCTCAGTGGCCGGGTTAAGCTTGGTGCTGGGAGCTGTGTTCTCACCCATCTGCCAGGCTGGAGTTCAGGGATGAACATCACAGTGCAGACAAGGACACAGAGAGAGGAGAAGCAAAAAAAAAGAGAACGCTGTGGAAGAGCAGCAGTGGAGAAATCATAGAGAGGTGACGGGGATAAAATGGAAAGAGGTGATAGTTGTGGCATTTTATTGGTCCTGCGAAGAAAAATTGCAAAACTGAATCCACTTTGCCAGTTTACAGAGGTCAAGTGTGTCGGGATGTGAGGCTGTGGGCGAGATGCATGGATTTCCTGCATCTGAGGTTATATTTTGGGGTCTTATGTCTCAGCAACTACACAAGCAACACTATAGAAACGTATACTCCAATTATCCGTAGTCTTTTGCAGACAATTTAGATATTTTAAGTGGACGACTGTTTTTTCTTCTTCATGCAGATTACCATGGAGTTGTGTGCATGTATTGCATGAATACAAAGTAATGAATCAGCCATGGTCGTTATTCATCAAATGTTATTTAATTTTTCAAAAAAACAGCACAGCTGTTTTCTAATGCCTGACTTTAAGTTACTGTACTATTACTCGCCACTTCACGAGGGCAGCTTCATCCTCAGGGTTTTTGCCCGTGTGCATTTGTGTTCTGTCCCCATCACGAGCAGCCATAACTGTGTCTCATTGTTCCAGTAGACTCCATGGAGGAACACTGAGTTTCCTTGCTGCATCTCAGGAGCTTGTTTTTTAGCAGTTTGTCACAAGCTGCTAGGAGACAACGTTTCTTCATTGCGAGAATATTCATTTCTTTGTCCCGTCCTGATTTGTGAGTGAACTGACATGCAGCGTCAGCCTCAGGTAGCCAACCAGAACCATTAAAAAAAAAATCTCATTGGGATTATTTGAACCCCATTTGTTTCGGAAAGACTCCATAGCCATATCATTGGTCTACTGCTGTAACCGTGATCACTATAAGTTCACACTGTATTGTAAATGTAGTACTGGTTAGTAATATACTGTACAATACATGTAGTGACTTCAATTTACTAACACACAATCAGAACTTAACAAAACTAATGTTATTATTTTTATCGCACCTTGAACGCCAATGGCTCCAACAAAAGCGGTGCGGTTGCGTTAATACGCTATAGTGTTGTCTTCAATTGATATCGAGGCGGTCAAAGGAGATGCATTGTGAGGGGCAAACCAAGAACGCCTGATTTGTTTTTTTATATAGAGAAATGGGCGATTAGTCATTTTGTCTCATGTCTGATAAATGTAGCCCTTGTGGTGCTTTTACAATAACTATCAAAACCTACCACCGGGATCTCTCTGAGGTTGTTAACCATCTTCCCGGCACATTAGAGGAACAAATGAGCTTAGAAAAAGTACTTGCTTGGATTGCCAAGAAGCTTTTCCCTTTGAGCATAAAGGGAATCAATGCCATTCGTCGTCTCTCTTTCTAGTTCTGTTGCTAGCCTCACTTTTCTCTGCAGTGAATTGTGGGATGGTTTAAACAGGACTTGTGCTTAATTTGTGGTTTTAGCTGAGCACAGATGTGCGCTATGTGCATCAGCCGGCAGTACGTATTTCTGGGTGTTTGACAGTATTCAGAGTGCTTTGGTCCGCGCCTGTGTCCATGAATTAATGCATGCTTCTGTGTCCATTTGGTTGCATGCACATTTCACTGTGCGCTCTCCGCTGGATACAAGCCTTTTATTTTTTTTATTTTTTTTTTACGTATTGAAAGCTATTCTTAGAGTGACCTTCCAAAAGCCATGCCGTGCTGCCCTGTTGTCTGTGTGCGGCCGCCTGTGTGATTCAGTTTGAGTGGAGAACGCCCAGGGATACATCAGTGGCTCTCTCCAGATTACGGAGCTCCACAGTTTGCAGATGATTCGTTGATGGGGCGAATCTGGAGGCATTGTGGTTGAACGGAAGTGGCCCAGCGAGGGGAAGACAGTCGGCCAAACAAACACATGGACGCCCGTGCACACGGTGTATCTAAAACACACTCATGTATGCACACCCACTCTCTGACACGCTTAAGGATTTCCCTTATAGCAAAGCAGAGTGCATCTTTAGGTTCTTCGAGCATAGTTGATTCCTCAGCGACACAAAACGCACTCTTACACACAACTAGAATAGATCCAGTTGTGCTGCGACACGAGCCTTTTTGACGTCACATTCGGGTTCATGTATTTCATAGCGTGTCCCCCGGAAGAGGAAAACCATTGCCGTTGGGTCCTCGGATAACATTTCAGTGTCGCGGCAGCAGTATGTCATGATTAGTGGGGTTTCATCAATGTTGGTATGTGTCGCTATTGCAAGGCCGAAACCAAAAAGCTCATCTTTTGAAATAAATCAATTTAAAAGAGAGGGGGGAACAAACGTGGGACAATATTGTCTTGGTCTCAGGAGGTTTGTGAAATCCCCAGGCGGTGGTGTGGCAACGGGCACGCCGCATAGGAGCTCAATAGCAGACATTCTAAGCAAATTAAAGGGAAAATGTTATAAAAATTCCTCGAAACAAAATGATGCCACCGAGGCAAGGACGCTTGTCACCACCTGCCTGGTTTAATCAACAGATGATGGAGGGAGACAAAAAGCAATAAAACCAGAATGCCAATAGCTTTTTTTAATTCTTTATTTTTGTATTGTTTCAGAGACATTGCATCCCTGATCCAATAAAACACATGTGAAAGCTCCAGCATATTGTGCCAAATTATTCCAGTTTCCAGGTCATACATTGTCGTGATGACAACACTTCATTCTGGGAAAAAGGCGACGCAATATGAGATTGAGGAATATGCAGATGCATACAGAGCAGGACAATGTTTAAAATATCACTCTCCCTTCAAGTTTACGTCAAGCATTTGTTTCGAATCCTTCACTCGGATACAATTCCCGCATCGCATTCACCGAACAAGTAAACTTTCGAGGAATGTTTGAATCAGACGTAACATGAAAAGACGACGCAGGCGGTGCAGAATACGTCACCCGTGACTATGCCGGATATGAAAATAGCTAATCACAGTAATACAACGTTGTGGTTGTTTCATCAGATGACAATCACTCCATCTTTGCTGAAGGAAAAAGGTTAAGAAGCGCTGAAACAATCCATTAGTCGCGGTGCGGCTCTGTTGCTATAATAGCTGCTCTGTCTAATCTCTTCCTGCCTTCATTCTCTCTCTCTTTCTCTCTCTCTCTCTCTCTCTCTGTCTCTCTCTCTCTCTCTCTCTCTCTCTCTCTCTCTCACTCTCTCTCTCGCTCGCTCCTGGGTGATAGTTGTGATGGGCATGAGTGGGAGGCAAAACGCTCTGACTCAGCCAGAATCCTCCTTTTGTGAAGTTAAATACCAATTTACACTCCTCCCCATTCCTTCTCCCATCTTCCACGAGCACATCCTCCTAACCAGCCCCGTACAGTCGCAGTATTCACTTTTACAAGTGTCTGCTCGCTCCTTTCTCCCTTCTCTGCTCACTCTTGCAAAAGAGATGGTTTTTATTTAGCTGCCCGTGTATTCCTGTGTCCTATTTTTTTTTTTTTTTTACAACCTCCCCCTTTTCTCTCTCTCCCTCTCCCTCTCTCTCTCTCAGTTGGCAGGCTAATAAGATGGTAATTAAAACCTGGAAACGGAGAATGGTGATATGCCATAGGAGAAGCGACTGCCTCGGGAGAGTAAAGCTTTGGTTTTCCTCTCCATCGACCAGCACCTGCATTTAAAGAAGCCCTGGGGTGCACAGCTGAGAAGCACAGATTTAGTGAAATAGATTGCGTTCTTGTCTTTGTGGTATGTTGGATTGCCTATGCACTGTACTTTTTTGAGGACATAACGTAAAGCTCACAGGAATATGGATTGAAGATGGATATTGAAGGTCGAGCAATAGAATATGATTCAGTGTCAAAGGCAGCCCACTGCTCCACTCATGCAACTGACTTCTTTTGCACTTCCACAGCACAATGGTAGTTGCACCATGAGTTTCAAGTGATAAACTAGGATGACGGAGAGCGAGAGAGGGAGAGTTTCGGTTGCTGTTTTTTCGGTGGAAAATGCCGCTGGCAAAAATGGAGGTCATGGGGCGGAGAGAGATCCAAGATTTCAAAAAGAAGAAGTTGAAAAAAAGAAGAGATAAAGAGAAAACGGGTCAAAGCTGTTTGTGTCCTCCTTGACTTCTGCTGGTGCAGCTGTCATTATGAAACCTGCTCGCAGTGTGAAGCACTGAAGGGGTTGATGGGGTTGGACTTCGATTCTGACAAGAGGAGAGGGAGAGACTCTGTAAGCCTGAAGGTGCAGGAGGGGAGATAGTCACACATGTACTGTAATTCATGATTAAATGTTCTATTGGATGCTTGGACAAATGTTCTCCTGCTGCCACTGCAACCACATTGGCTGTTACTGCTATTGCTATAACTGCTGCATGTATTCATACTGCTTCTCATGCTACTACTTGGGATATTCATTCTTCCACGACAACTACTTCCAGTATTGCGTCTGTAGTACACTACATTTTCACATCTTTCTGAAATGTTATGCACAAAACAATTCATTGAGAAAATGAAGGGACAAATTCATTAATGGTGGAAATAAAGTGTTCCTACCCTAAACTGTGTACACAATGTTGAATATGTTCAATAACAAGTATGTCCTAAACATTTTTTACTTAAACGCTATAAGTAAAAGTACAGAAGTATTATTGGGTAAGTGTATATAGAAGTAAAAATACTCATTATGCAGAATTTATATTAGTCATATTCTGTTTTAGTTTTACTTGTGGCTTATTGTAACACCAATATTTCTATGTTAATAAATGTAAAGCTGATTTAACTTATTTACATACTTTTAGAAATATGATTTATAACGATACATTATATGTTATTAACTGATCATAATAATGTAAAATAAAAGTAACAATAAACTGTAGCTTTCAAATAAATCTCGATAAGGAAAAAATGCAACATGTTGTGAAATGTGCAGTGCAGTATGAAGTCCCTTATAACTGTACTTAATACAGTATTTTAAGTACTTAGTTAAACTTGAACATAGACGACAAGCCTGAATATATTACTCAACAACAATACACAAGTACCTGCACAGCAGGAGTACAGAGTAGCTAGTGCTTAGCTTTGAATGTATTTATGTTAACAGTGCGACTGTAAAGTGGAACAAGAAGGTAAATGTTTTTTGAGAGATATGCAGAATGAGGTACTTTCTAAAATCCACTTTGCGTCGGCTTTTACTGCAGCGTGAATGGAGTTTATGCGTGGACTGCATGCACACACACACACACACACACATGAACTTTAACAGTCTCTTCTCGGTACCCTGTTGGCACAGACGGAGCTGGTTTAGAGGCTAAAAGCATTGAAGTTGATGCCGCTCTGCGGAGCCATTGTTCCTGGGCCAAAACCTCATCGCTCAATTAACTGTCGTAAAGTTTGGTCCTCAATGTTCATCTCACTCAGCTTATTGGCCTTGCGTAATATTCTGCATCCCAAGGTTTCTAAGTAATTAGCTATAAGAAAGAAGGAGATTGTTGTGGAACATCTTGTGTCTGGCTGGCGAGTACATGGCATGTGAGCATAAATCTCCGAATTGCAATAAAAGCAGAATGAATTTCACATGAATCATTATGACACTGTGCAGCACCTGACCTGAATTCTAGCAAAGCACTAAATACAGATGAATAGCGTATTATTCATTAGTACATTATATCTGTGCGTGTATGCTAATGCATGCCATAGATAATATATTGTATCAGAGGTCTGTTTCCAATAAGTTTGGCAAATGTGACAGTGAAATAAAATCCCATGTCATATCAGCTTAGACTTGGAGATGTGTTGCCTTCAATGAAACTGTTTATGATTCTGTGTGGGGGGCATGTATTAATATTAATGCTGGATAGTGAGGATCATGTATGACGCTAAGCACAACGTGAACATTTGCATATGCGGCTTACAGCACTGGAAACATCAGTTTCTTTAAGTTTGCACGTGTTTTTGTTGGAGTGCGGTTTGGGCGAAGCGTTGTGATTATTAAGGTACTTAAAAGAAAATGCTACTCAGCCTGAGTATGCACAGTATTAAATCAGTGCTGTAGTTTTGGGCAATTCCTTCAGTGTGTTGAATATGATTAACTTGATTTCAAAGCTTGAAACCACAACAAATCTGTAATAGCACGGCGCCATTGGCACTGAAGCGGGGACTGATTGTCTTAGTGTAGACATGGTTTGTCTGATCCGTCGAAGTCAGAATTAAATGACATTGTTGCTATTGTCGAGATCAATACATTGTGCCATCAGGACTGAACTAATTTCTTGGAAGATATCCTGTAATAGTGAGTCATTTTTGTAAATCATTGCGCATGCATTACATTAAGATGTGATGTCATGAATGGCAACTGATTCCTCTTCGTGTATGTTGTGCAAAACTAAAAAAGATCCAATCTAATCAGCGTGAAACAGCAATGCGAAGGGTCTTACAACTTCACAGCTCAATGAGTCTGTAACAGCATGAGACCAGATTGTTTAATAGTATAATGTTCCAAGACATCAAATAGTCATATAACAAAGTTTATATTCTCTTGTTTGAATTCGTAAAGGGACCTGTGGGAGGTACTTGTAGATTGTTCTTTTGCCAAAGGCTTTTTTTTTTTTGGCCTCCTGCAAGAGGTGTGTAGAGTAGAACAAGGAAAGTTAAAATCTAAAATTAGTTTAACACACAGGAACCACCTGTGTGTTGAACCACTGAAAAAAATATGACGGAGAACAATGCCAAGTATTGTCCATTGTTCTCCTGAGTGCTTGTCTGAACATGCAAAGTCATCTCTCTGGCCATCTTTGTTTTCATGTTGTCCATCACAGCTAAACGGATCCAGGTACCAAGAGGCCTCCGCAAAGCTTTTTGTCTTGTGTGCTTATCATTGTTTTTCTTTCACTGCATCACATACATCATCATATTGTTCTTCCCTTGCTTAATGTTTAGTTTGAACTGCAGCTCATCTGCACAAGTCATTCTAGCCATCAGTGTCGTGACTGTTCAGTGAAGCTATAGGTCTGGTCACCCGGCCCAAATAAGACAACAAAAAAAAAGTGATGTATTAAACATGGGGAGAAAAGAGAGTGAGAGTCGCATTTTAGAAGTTTGAGCTTATGTAATGAGAGAGAATCGCATCTCTCCTCATAGTGCGTGACTGTGAATAAGAAATGATGAAGCCATTTTTAGACGAGGTAAGCTGGAACACAGATAACAGACTGAGAGAGAAGTCGAATGTGTTGGCCTGTTTTTTTTTTTCATATCACATGAAGTGATGGAAATAAACTCGCTAATGCAGTTGTCTCATCATATCTGCCGAGAAGGTAAAACAGTTTAGGCGAGGATGAGAAATGGACAAGGTGTTTGTTTGTGACCTGAATTAAGATGTAGCAGCAGAAAGATGGCAGCCGTGGCTGGAGCGCAGGGACCAACTGTCCACTGGTCTGGGTGGTAAATGTGTTCTGGTGAATAGATTGATTATAAATTTGTATGGTAATATGCACCACTGAATCACAATCAAAACTGGGCTGCGCTACCCTCCCACTGCACAGATATACTCCATTTTTTAACATGCTTTTTCAAATTTTTCCACGTCAAATGATGGTAAGGAAAAAGCGTTTTGGCAGATTCTCACTACGAGTCATAAATCCTATAAACAGCCGTGCTCTCAATAATTTGAAAGCTATTAGTGTGTCGGTGAGAGGGATAATCATCGGTCTCTGTCACATTCAACACAATGTTAACAACAAGGCAATCAAACACCGCAGACTCCTGTCTGGTGTTTAATCATGCTGCTCTGTTCCCGCAGTCACTCACCACGGCAAAGCTGTGCTTTTTTCCTTTTCCATGACATCATCTTGCAACCCGCTTCAGGGCAAGAATAGCTGCAGTAGCCTGAGGAGGCAAAATGCAAGACCACAGCAACTCGTTATTCACTGGCATATAGCTTTTAGTCATGTCACAGGAAGTGGTGAGTTAACATCCCCTGTGTGTATGGGTGACCCTGGCAAACAGCCATGGCATAAACCTGGTCATTAGCAAAGCTCCTGTCTTTCTCACCAACACACACACACACACACACATACTCTCACACACATGCACAATATCATCCGCTGTCACCCCTGATTTGGTTGACCCTTGACAGGAGAGGAGCTCAGTGAGACAGCCTGTCAGCAGCCCTGCAATGTGTCGAGCTCGTCTCCCTTCATTGGATGGCCAGCATGTGCCTCAGGTCTCCCCTGCCCATCCATATTCACACCAATTTACTGCCCGGCTGCCAGCCAGCAGAAAGAAATTCTCATGTGACAGTTTTTTTTCTTTTCTTTTCTCTTCTACTCCCTCCTCCTGGTCAGCGATCCTGAATTACGGTGTTTCATTCCCGTGAATTCCCCGGTGGCTGTTCTGCAATAATGTACAGCCACATTTGGATCAACATTCCCTTCAATGCTCTCCTGTCAAATACAGAATGTAACAGTATCTGTATTCTAATAATAATGAAACATTCACTTTGTGTTTGGGTTTCCACCTCAGTAGAAGGCTCATAGTGGAAGAATGATCTTTTTTTTTCCTCCTGGGTGTGTGTGTGTGTGTCTAAATTCTGTTGAGTGTGTTGTCTCTGAGGCTTTTAACAACAAAGCAACACAATTTGGATGAATGATCATCCCCGCCAAGTTTTTATTGCTTTTGTGTAGATTACATCAGCTTGTAGTAAATCGCTTTTGCCAAGGAAATGCATGATCCTAATGAAAATACTTCAAACCATATCCTAATGCAAACAATAGAGTTGAGCTGTTTGTCTGCATGGTTGATTTTTTACACAGCTGTCATCAGCATTTTTCATTCATGAAACATAAACAGAAAGCAGCGAAATGACTTGATAGTGATGTAATTGCAGCAGAAAGATAATAGGATTAGAGGAATTCTAACTTGTGATAATGGAGAAGCAAAGACAAAAAAGGGCAAATAGGAGGCCTCGGCAGAGATATGAACTCTGAGTGTGTTTTTCTCCCTGAAGAAATCTGCACATGAAGTTGATTGTAAAAGACTGTGGACTGCAGCTGCCTGTAGATCACAGGAGATGTGGGTGTTGTTAGATGCACGGCGAAAGGCTGTGCGATCATAGCAGCATGCATGAAAGCGTCTTCATATTAATCGTTGATCTGAATAGTTCAATTGGACCTCGGTGGCAACACCCTTGACAAAGAGAGCTTCCTATAGACCCTGTGACGGTGGAGCGTGAACGCATCCTCATCTGCTGGCGTCGACAGATGGGGAGTTCTAGCGAAGGTTAGTTTGAGGGCTCACATCAGGATGAACGCAGGCACGAAGGCTCGGGTGCTTTGATATCACAGCTGCAGTTGTATGAGAAATAAACAGGGACCTTTCATCCCACACACAGCTGTTGAGTGTTTGCAGTGTGAACCACCATCTAACTTGCCATGCGGCACATTAAAGTGCAACTTAAACAAAATGTACACGTAGACATTTTTTTTTTTCAAGAGGTCAAGTTAAGGGAGGTTGAATCTGAAGAAATAAGAAATCTGGCTAAACTTTTTTATGGTTTTCATTTAATTAATCCTTTGACAATAATAGGCAGGAGTGTGTTGGAGGATTTAAGGACAGTGTGGGGGGAAAACACTCGTCATTAATGGAGGATCAAGTTGATCGGATCTGGCTAAATGATTGGCTAAATGTGGCGCATTAGTGTGATATTATTTATATACACCGTAAAAGTTGGGTTACAAGGTGCCCTTACCTTTGGTGAGTGTCCATAGCAAGCAAGCGCTGTAGCAAGCAAGCGCTGTCGCTAGCTCCCCACTGCTGCTAGCTCTCCGCTGCTGCTACTGCCCGCGTCCCCGCTGCCCTAGTCGAACATCGAGCTGGGACTGGTCCCGCTACCTTCAGTGGTTGTCGTGGAGCTAGCAGGGAGCTAGCAGAGAGCTAGCAGGGAGCAAGTGTAGAGCTAACGGAGAGCTCGCAGCAGCCCTAGCTGGCTACAGCGGGGACACCCACTGAAGGTAGTAGCGGCTTGTAACCCAACTTTTACGGTATATGCTCTCTTGTTTCACCTAGTGAATCATCTATGGTCATCTATGGCCGCCACCCAAAAGCAGCATGGGAAACATTGTCTTAGCAATGCACATTAACACATGCTGCCACTCACCCCACATAAAGACTGCAGCCATTTTTAACCAGGATTGTATACTTGTTTTCCAAACACAAACATACGCTATCAAGAATAATTTAAAAGATTAAAGAATCAGATAAGAATTTGACACTCTAATATTCACTCCAACGGGCAATCAGATATAAATAAACAACATCAAACATGTCGGCATGGTCCACTAATTGTTTTGGGACTGTTTATCTGGAGCACTGCACTATTTGCTCCCCGTTCGGTAATGTTGTGAAATCACAGCCAGACACTTAAACCAGTGAGGGAACTGGAAACCCTTTTGCATTGAGTGGAACCAGGAAGTCATTAACAAACTGATGCATTACAGAGTCATAATGGCAGACAGACTGATACAGATATATCAACCTGCCAGAAGGGAGGGCATCGGTCGATAACACCTCCTCAAAGTGTCCTCCTGGCAAGTGCTGTGCCCCGTAATGAAACTAGCGGAGAGGCGGATAAGGCAGGAGGGGCTTTCGCCAGCCGACCTCACCCCTGTGGTGGCAATCCCATTATCATTAAGAGTCCGAAGAAATATGGAGGAGGCTTCGTGCTGCTGACCGAGCTGAAATAAGTGTATTAACCGGCAGTTTCTCAGCTGTCAGGGGTCTCGGTTTTGGGCCTCTGCTAATGTAATGTTAATAAAAACAAAATAGTGGGCTGTGGGACCCCTGAGAGCAGCCTTCATGTGTCTCCCGCACCCCTACAAACCGAGGCGGCGCACTGTAATATACTGTGCACCTGCATGCATCAGCAGAAAAACACACATGGTGATATGAACAGTTATGGTTGTGCTGCCGAGGTTATTGCACTTGGTTTATTTAATGATGCCATCAATGGCTGGGTGAACCGAGGCGCATGGTGGGATGAATCTCACAGACTTGGTTCCCGTCCAGACTCGACGTGGACCTGCTCACACACAGAGTGCGCGTCGTCGCCGACATAATACACTCTGACAGTCTCATCTCTTCCCCTCTCTGCTTCTCATTAACGCACAAATACCCAGATGTTGGCTGTTTTTCAATAAACTGCAGTGTGTGTTGTGCGCATGAGGTAAATTATTAGCCAGCTGTTCGATCCCCAGCTGCAGAGACTATTCTACGTGCTGTTGGTGCTTGAAAAAACAACACGCACGCACACTGTAGATACATGACTGAGAGAGAGCAGTGTTTTGCCCTGCATACTACAAGCCATAGCGAGAGGCCAGGGGAGGTTTCCGACACCGTCAACAGTCTGATGTTAATCAATTAGCAGACAACTGACTGAGCTGGAGGCCAGCAGTGAACTGCCATTAAACCCAGGGAAACGGACAGACAGGTACACGTTTAGGCCGGTCAAGAGGACAGTAGCTATTGGCAAACATTGCTGCACAGTCAAGATGGCAGGAATGCTACTGGAATGTTTGTGTGATGAATTTGTTCTTGTACAAATCTTCCTTTCCGTTTGGTCCTGGTTCGATTCACTCTTTTTGCAGGTGTTAGAAGCCCATTCTATGTATGACTGTGTATGTGTGTGTGTGCATCTGAGTTTAGCATGCATTTTAAACAGGCAGGCCAGGTGATTCTTATTGTCAGAGTCAGGGCTATCTGGGCTCGGTAAACCTCAACCTCTTAACACCTAACATCTGCTGGGGTCAGAGAGCCAGCCAGCCCGGGGATGGCTCATCATCAGCTGGATGCTGGTGTTCATGGTCCAGCTAACTACTGGCAGGAGACAGGGGTTTGTTTGTGTGTGTGTGTGTGTGTGTGTGTGTGAGAGTGCGTGTGTTCAAGCAAGTCTAGCTCTAGCTCTTTGAGCTCTGTTCCATTTTAGATCTCCTCTTGCCTTGGGCATATACCTGTGAAGATTTTGGTTACGCAACATTACATATTGATCCGGCCAAGACGTATCAGTTTGTTTAATCCATGATTGGTGCTTCTGTGGTGACAGCCTATCACGGTCAGATAAAACGTACTTTAATCATACTTTTCAACATCAGTGCAGGGCGCCGTTTGATTAGTCTGTCCTTGTCTTCTCGGATGGATTTGGAAATCAATACTCAAGACTAACCCTCTTACATCTGTAGTGGTGACAGTCCGCCTGGTCTGTTTTGTCTTATTTATCAAAAAATATGTCAAAAGATTGTTCTTTTGGCAAAATAATTTTTGCTCCTTTTTTCAGGAGAAATGTAACTTTCAAAATCTGGCAAGTATTTGTCATTATTATATGTTATAAAGGCTTAAAACAGTGAGTAAAAAAAAAAGAAGTAAAGAAACATATTTGAATTTGCATCCTGTTTCTCTTGTGAAAATGAACAGGACCGAATTGAGATTACAGAAAGAACATTTAACCTATTTTACATCTTGTCAAACAGTTGTTTACCTTGAGCATTCAGTGTCCATGCTGTTCTCTGTTAATATATAGATGTGTCCATGTCCAGGCGTTTTAGGGATTTGTTTATTTTCCTGAAGCAGTTCCTGTGCAGCTGAAGACAGAACCCAGTCTTGCACTCCTCACACAGCCAGGCAGGCCTTTACAGGCCTTCTGTCTGTGCTTTTCCCAGTGTCCTTTGTGTTTGGGGACAGGCAAGTGGCCTTTAGTGGGGGTTTACGTGGGCCAGAAAGTGGCAGAACTCTCATAAAGTATACTAATACAATTATTTATTTACAAGCCCAACATACTAATTCCAAAGAAAACGCCACTTAAAGGCCAGTGAAACTATCTCCCCTGCTCTCTGCTAGTTTTTTACATCTTGTCGCCGGCAACACACTCTTTTTTTTATTTTTATTAAAGTAACAAAGTAAATGATATCCCATATACACACGTTATATCCCTTATGTTTGTCATACAGTCCACATGCCCTAACTCTATCTTTCTTCTGCTGTTGTTCTTCTCTCTGCAGGAGACTATGTGGTGCTGACTGTCTTCTTTGACCTGAGCAGGAGAATGGGCTACTTTACCATTCAGACCTACATCCCCTGCACCCTGATTGTTGTCCTCTCCTGGGTCTCCTTCTGGATCAACAAGGATGCGGTACCTGCGAGGACATCATTAGGTAAACGGAAAAAAGAAAACTTTGAATTCAATTCTGCTGCGGGACGTTTACCAATTGCTGTACATGCTGAAAAAAAAATCTGTTTCAAAAAATAAAAAGCAAAAAAAGTCAGTGAGCAAAAATAATTTGAAAGAAATGAATGTTGCTTTTATTTTCCTTGAGACCCGATATCCATTTCCTCTTTAACTGCTCACGATGCCTTGACAGTGCCTTTGCTCTAGTTAATTTTAATAATCATTGCACTTGGCCCAAACACTCATATGCATCATTTCTACCAGGGAGGTGCATGAGCCACCCTGACCTTAATTACTCTCTGCTGCGAAACTTATCAAAAACCCTGTGGTGATCACACACCACCTCAAACGGAAAAAACAATCTGCCTCAGCTTCCTCTTTCCTGCCTTTCTCTCCTTTCCTTGTCTTTGGTTCACCATACTTCCTCCTCCTCTTTTCCCCTCTGAGACGGGGCAGCTGTTTAGGAATCTAGTCCATCTTGATTAGAAAAGCCTATCCTGGCACATATGTTTTCGTACATGCCTTAATGAGGCATTAATTATGCAGTACAGCAGGGAAGTTGCAGAGATGCAGCCTCAGCACAAAAAGGATGCAGGTGGCCTCCTAACTGAATGCAATAAGGAGAGACGGAATGAAAAAAGCGGGCAACGGTGGGGATTTCAAGGAAATGTATCAGCTTTTGAACTTGCCCTCGGCGTCCATTGGACATCTTCAGAAGTTCACTCATGAAAGAGCTGCGTATATATTCCTTAGTCAGCTTTCCTTTTGGCACCTTAGGCTCTGAATCCTGACCTCAAGTCAATGGGATGGGATGATTAGCGAGCATAACTCAATGTGAAACAATTCCTGCAGGAAGAAGCCCTCATTCTACCTCACTAGTAGCATTACTTTGCCCATCATTAATCTCTCTAAAAATAGGTTGTTTTGTCCCCCCCTCCCTCTCTTGCTTATGCAGCTTCAGCCGTGATTTGCAGTCTAAATAATAACATTTTTAATTCCCTGCTAAAATTGTACCAAGAGTCAAATCTTTTAATTTCCGTTGAAAGATGATGCAGAAGGTACAGGAAGCCAGGTGGTTAAGAGGCGGATTATTGCAGATGACATCATTCCTAATCCTTCAATGCCATCCAGAAATAAATCAATTCCCTTGCAGTACCGCACCGTTGTTCTTGACTTAGAACGACGTCTTTCTACAAGGCAGTGGCTTGTATGAGGGTCGTAACGCTGCTATTGGTAATAATGGTGTATCAGTGTACTGATAAACGCATTTCCTCGCCATGTGTCATCAACCCTGCCTCCATCCACATGATGTAATCATTAGAGACGGACAGAGCGCGAAAAGGGGGAGAGGGTTACCAGATGGTGGATAAAGGAATGTTGTACGTCAGTGTGATGGTCAATAGCAGCTAAACTGCAAAAACGTAAAGTATGTGGATCAAGGGGACAATAAAACAGCTGCTCACTCCGTCCTTATGGGCGTCTATCTGCAAGAGATTGATATTAAACAGCAAACACTGATCCTCTTTCATACATGTATATGTGTGTGGGTGTGTGTGTGTGTGTGGGTGTGTGTGTGTGTGTGTGTGTGTGTGTGTAAATTATTTTTAGAAAGATCATTGCTGTTAAGTCACAATTTGTTAATGTTGCACAGAATACACTTCCAGCATTACATTCAAAAATAAAATACCAGAATATAAATATTTCATCTTCCTCATATGGAAGCCTTTTTTTGTAAAGCTTCTTTCTTTTTCGCCCCTTTGGCTCGTGCATTTCTAAATTGGAGATGTACATCATACGCAGCCTGTCGCTAAATGTAATGAGAGTTTCAATGCACAGCAAAAAACTGATTCGCAATCTGTCCAAATTATTAAAAACCTCCACTCCAAGTTTTATCTCCACTTGGACTTCAGCTTCTCTCCAACTGTGGAACTATTTTGGGGAGACTTTCCTTTTGGTGACAAATGCAACACTAACTTATTAACTCTTCTTCATGCACCTGAATACAAGTCTGAATGAAACTGTGAGCATCACACAGATCATATTCAACTTCATGACACATTTGTGAGCATGTTAAGTACGGCACATTAAGTACGGCATTGTGTTGCCTTTTTGGAAATATTATATTGAGTACGGCAACAAATAAGTAACAATAAAACAAAAAAAATGGTGCAGGGCAATTACAAAAAACGAAATAGTAGAGCATTTTTGGGTGAAATAGGGATTAAGAGTGTAAAAATGATGCACACCATTGAGCTCTATGTGGCAGTGCAAAAACAACTACGGGGTAATTCAAGTGACAGATCTAATGTTCTGTGTTCCCTCCGATCTCATTGCCAGGCATCACCACTGTGCTGACCATGACCACGCTGAGTACTATTGCCAGGAAATCCCTCCCAAAGGTTTCCTATGTGACGGCCATGGACTTGTTTGTGTCGGTGTGCTTCATCTTCGTCTTCGCCGCACTTATAGAGTACGGCACGCTGCACTACTTTGTCAGCAACAGGAAGCCAAGCGCCAAAAAGGACAAGAAGAAGAAAAACCCGGTGAGCTAAACCTAATTGAAGTGACATTTTTCTTTTGTTTTTAGCGACAAACATTTGGATTTATATACTTTATCTTTATGTAAAATATTCCCAGTGTTCTTTTATTTAGGTGAAATGTCAACTGCTGCTCACTGTCCCTCCCCCACAGTATTACACGACAGGGATTAAGCCTTGGAAAAAAAAGAAAAAAAAAGAAGCTAAACACTGCTTTCCCAAGGGAGCCTCTTCCCAGCGGCCACCACACAAATTACTCAATGAGCGAGGCGTGCAGCTCAAACCTTCTCCTAATCCGCTGCATATCTGTTACAGTTGTAATTTAGACCCATGTCCCATGACAGGAGAATTGAAGTCATGTGATGTGAGCTTTAAGTCATGGCAGCGCGGTTCAAAGGTCCCACGACTTCTCACCATGTATGTAAACACTCATGGAGCCGAGGACATTTCCCCTCAACAATGAGACTAGTTCCTATTCAGATAAAATAGAAATTAAGATTAAAAAAAAAAAATGAAATCCATCTTTTTAGTCATGTGGTTTGTTTTGGGGCGGGTGGAATTCGACTTAAATATATATTAAAGTAGGTTTACTGTGGTTGGGTGAACAGGCGTGTTGAAGTGGAACTTTGGGAAAGGGAGGCGCTCTAGTTTCAGCCTCTGTAACGAAGGTTTCTAACTGTCACGTGGACGAATGAATGACTAATGAAGTGGAAGGTGTCATGCCAGTTTGCCATCTCTGAGGGGTTTTTTCTAGGTTCTCTGCATGACTTGCCAAGATACAGGAAGGAGAAAGTATGCAAGAAAATGAGGTCTTTGACGGAAATCTATTTGATATTCACAAATTGTTAAGAGCGTGGAAAGAATAGGGAATCAAGGACATATAAATAAAAAAAACTTCAAAAGTTGATCTTTCCACTTGGTTCCTTGTGATCTTCTTCTTAAGATGCAGCGGGGATTTTCAACGTCAGATGTCCTTCTCTCAGAGTATTTAGTTTCTAGATTACCGTCATACACTAGCATGATCTGTATAATTACAAATATACCTAATCTCTCCAGTGTGGCATCTGTGATATCTTTTCCAAAGGATCCTGTAAAGTACATGTATCCCACCATGCATCTTCCTCTCTGTCTGTTCGCAACATGTGTGTCTCTCGACAGTAGAGTTCTTCTCTCTCCATTTGGACTTAACCAGCAGAGTGGTTGTAAATTTCACACATTATCTTGTGTTTTCTTTTCTTTGTATTGATGTTTTTTTTGTTCTCTGTTTACATGTGTTCTTTGTTTTTCTTTGTTACTCTCTTTCAATTCCACATATTCTTTGTTTCCTGTCTGGACAAAAGCTCCTCCGGCTCTTTTCCTCAAAGGTATATTGCCTGTGTCTGACTGCATGTGTCTGCTGCATTTTGGCTCTCTGAGCCCCCAGCACCTCACTGCTTTTCTGTCTGTTCGACAGCAGATATGCCTCTCTTTATTCCCTCTGTACCTACCTGCATTCTTGCTGTACTCCTCATCAGTTCACAAATGGGTATCAGAGATAATATTAAAAAGGGGCGCTCTGCGGTGCACAGTGCGGAGGCAGCCAGCCAGACGTACTCATGGAGTTTTTCAAATTAAAATAAGCATCCCACACATCCCATGTCCAGAGGAATATGTAATAGTCCAGGCCCAGCGTGGACTCATTCTGGCTCCCTCTGTCCTGTTTCACTCTTTGTTGATGTTGTTGTTGTAACCACAGTGAACTAGCAGCCGCTGCAATAGCTTCCTGTTCCTTCCCTTCTCCTGCCAGTCAATCTACCCGTGTGTTTGCTGGGCTTCTCGACCTGATGCTTCCTGGTCAGCAGAGCCTTAACAGACTGAAACAGACAACCCCTGCACGGCTAATGAGTCTAATTAGAGATGAAGATCCATTCAGAAGATTAACAAGCGCCAATCTTTTAAGGAAACAAAAAGCATCCGGGGCGGGTGGGAGATAGCGAAGATCAAAATTGAAGCTTACACACCAGTCGAGACAAGATAATCTCATTTTCCACATCCATATTTTATTGGGAGGAATAATTTCACGGTCGGATCAATTTGATTTTGAGTCTACACGTGGGTCTATATGTACTGCTGAAGCATACACTTTTTTTTTTTAACACCAGCATCAAATATTCAATTAAAGTCAGATAACCATGGGATCCTCCAGCAACAATGCTGACTGTTTCCTCGTGTCTTCTCTGAGAGGTTGTCTACTTTCAGCCAGTTAAAGTTGCCAATGCCACTGTGTTGTTTCTTTGTCGTCGTCTTTAATTTATTTTGTGCTAACACCGACACGGCACCGAGCGTGACCAGGTCATGTGGCAGGACGCTGTCAATGCTCCTTCTGCTTGAGCTTCCACTGCGCTTCCTCCAGTGCAACCAATCCCCTTTGAGAACTGAGTCATAACCTGTTCTGCTTATCGCCTCATCACCTCAACATGCTGTCCATTAATGAGGACAAAAATGGTGAAACTAACTATGTTGTTTTGTTTGTGGTTGTGTATTGTTTTCAAAGGGACCACAGGTTTGTGCACGAGTGCTGGACAATATGGGAAGTTGTAGGGAATGAATAGTCCAATCACGTTTAAGTATTTTAAGCTTGTTTGATAATGCATGCGGACAGATCATTTTATGTACAAACAAAAACAGCAATAACCGAGTAGTATTGTTTTATAGCTAGCATGGCTATTACATATAGAAAAAATGGGGCAAAAACATTCACAGAGAAAGAGTATTTACTGTTTTGTGATCTGTGTTGCAATTTTTTTTTATGAACAACCGATTAACACAGAGCATAAATACATGTTGTAAAACCTAGTTGGAGTGCCAGTACAATCATTTATAGACAAATGTTATAAAGAAAATACATAAAGAATGACATGACAGCTTCTTTTTTAGGGAAAGTGGTGATGTGAAATTGTTAGAAGTTGAACTTTGCTCAACTCGCGGTGTCATTTTTAAATGATGAGTTTGACACCCTAGTTTATCAGCAAGGTCAAGGAACCTCTGCCAAAGGGGGCGGGGAAGGGAGGGCATTTAATCTGCCAAACAGCCAGAATTCCAATTTGTGCAAAGGTGGCATGGTATTTCAAGATAAAAGCTGATGAAAGCAGTCTGTTTGAATACTAATTGTTTCCCTTTAGAATGACAGGGCCACAGACTCACTGATGTCCTATTTTAGGAATCTTCACAAATAAAAGACATATGCCCTCCAGTGGTGAGCACAATTTAAAAAGGAGGTTTGTTTCAACCCAGTTAATGACAGAAAGAGTGGGCTGGATGAATATTGAGCTGTGTACCGCACATCTGCCAACACATGCTCCTCCCTAAGCTAAGCTTAATATGATGTATCATAAGCCAGTTACTACCTATCTTAGTAACGCATTTCATTAAAAATATGCTTACCACATCCACACAGGTCCAAATTTTGCTTTTGTCATTTTGTTCAGTCACAGGGCATTCAAGGCATTTAAAAAAAAAAAAATTGCTTGGAACATGTGACTGAGTGTCTTCGACGCATTTTGAAAGGTTCTTTATACGATATTCAGAACATTAATATAGCATCAAACAGCTATTCGTATGTAAAGTTATAGTAATGTCGACCTGAGCAAAGAAAGAAGTTGTGCTCTTCTGTGTGCCTTACTCTGTGCATAGTAGTGCGGCTGCACGTGCCTTTTAGTGCATGTTAGTGCATGTGAGCGTGCCCCACTGGACGCCGTCACTCTACGATCGACTCATACGGCAGTTAAAGAAGATAACGCCGTCATGGAAGCGTAGCCCTCCACCTCCGGGTTCTCCCCCAGGTTAACACTGTCGGCTCCCTCAGCGCTGTTGACGTTGTTAGCATTAGCTGCTAGCCGTTGGCTCAGCCATTGCCATGTTTGTTGAGAGCCGTGCGTAGGAAATAGATATGCGCTGAATTTTGTCTTGACCTTTTAACATACAAAAATGTTTCGAAATACAGGGGCATAGTCCAGCCCCAGCTGGTATCGCTGCTAAGTAAAGCAACATGTACTAAAGATAGCATGGCCGCTTCAGACGCTAGCCCAAAGGTGTAATTTGCATCATCGGTTCTGCGGTGGACGACTGACCCTTTACCACTTGTAAGCCTCACTAATTACAACCACAGGTGGTAGTTATGGCTCAATTTGTATTTTCTGACATTAAAAGGGTCCATTGGCAAATTGAGGGTGCAAATTCCATTTTGCTGACTAATGCCAGAGATTGAAGCGAGAAGACAGCGAATGGCAGCGCAAACCAGGTCCCCCTGCTAGGCCAGGGAGTTCTCAATGACCTGCACTCTGGGGCTCTGTTGACTAACTGTGTCATTTTTGTCCTGTTAAAAAGCAGACACCCACGGTAGACATCCGTCCACGCTCGGCCACGGCCATTCAGATGAACAACGCCACGCACATGCAGGAAAGAGACGAAGAGTACGGTTACGAGTGTCTGGACGGGAAGGACTGCACCAGCTTCTTCTGCTGTTTCGAAGACTGCCGCTCCGGAGCCTGGCGGCACGGCAGGTTGCACATCCGTGTCGCCAAAATAGACTCATATGCACGCATCTTCTTCCCCACTGCATTTGGTCTCTTCAACCTGGTCTACTGGGTGTCTTATCTCTATCTCTAGGCCGGGGTGTGTCTCCAGCCTTATCATATAGCTCATTACATTCTACATATGCTCCATGCCAGCAAAGGACATTGTGAAGGAGGGGACCCACTGAAATACCCACTGATTGGATTTACAGCATTTCTCTTAGTTTGAATCTCTTGAAATTTGAGTTATTTTATTTTAGAACTTTAACAGACATTGCAATTGTTGTAGCATTACATTTAACAGGTGTGAGGAGGTGTGTAGATGTGTTGTGAAATGATTGATTGTGGAAGCAATTGGGAGGATTTGTAAATTGTTTTTTTTTTTTATGATTTTGGACTTTTTATTTGGAATTTCCTCTCCATTTCTTCACAATGGGACTTCTACTAATTGCTTTATTTTAAGACAAATGCATCCCTTCCATAGAAAACAATTCAAATGAAAAGCAATTCATATCACATTAAGCGCCTGAAAAAAAAAAAAACTAAATGACATTATTTATGTCGTATCATTCCTTTTCACTTTTTTTTCACTACAAAATACAAAAAAAAACTAAATCTGAAGCACTTTAATAGAGCTATGTTTGACTGTGATGCTAATTTATTTTTCATTTTATTAGCTTAAGTGTTAGCACAATTAAACATTGCATTTTTCATGTGTGGTCAGAGACTGAGAGACAATGCTGTTTATGGAAAATGCTCAACTGTACAGACACTGTATATATTTTACTATTACATAGTGGTTTACATTTATTGCATGCACCTTTAAGGCCAAAAATCAACATCTTTTATGGTCTTCTGTTGTTGGCTATAAAAAAAAAATAGCACTGTTGATTAACATCTAAGATTTAATTAAACTATTTTCTAGGAAAATTGGAAAATTAAATGGTAAAAATGTGCCCGGTTTATCCTTTTCAGTTGAGGAATCATCTGTGCATACAGGACAAAGGATCAGCCCAAAAGTTCAGGCCAGACAATTGGTTTAGTAGTTTTCCCTCACAGCTTTTAGCTTACAGTATAGACAACACTGACCTCTCGTCCTCCCCTCCATTTGCTGGTAAAAGAGTGCATTTGCATAATGACACACTGCAGTTGTATTTTAGTTATGCAAGCTTTTACAAGACAAACTGTTCTAAACAAGTATTGTTTTCTTTAAATAAATATATAAATATATATATATATATATATATATATTGCCCTTTACATTAGCAGAGTGAAAGCTGCAACAGTGTAAGTGGGTGAGTTTTGAAAAGGAATTCAAACTTCTCTACAATACAGACAGCGTTTGGGTATTTTGAAATCCCCGCAGTGGAACAGGATTCATTCGATGTGTCATTCTTCAAAGTTGAACAACAAAACAAAACACAAAAAACCTGAAGAAATATGAATTGATATCAAAAAAACTGAGGAGCGTAATACGAGGGGGGGGAAAAAGCATCTGCTTAAGTTGAAACTAGATGTGTAAACTTTATTATCAAGCACCTCCTTTTAGGAGAAACACTTTGAGAATGTAATTAATAACATAGTGAGGACATTAATTCACTGGCTGGAAATAATTTCATTATTTTTGTATTTGTTTTGCCATTTTCCCCCATACAATTAGCTTGAATGCATAATGTGAAGAGAGCCGAGCACACAGCGAAAGCATCTGAATTGTAAATGTTGTGTATGATAACATGTAACGCACATGAACTAAAACTGCTTACAGATTACAATTTTGATAGACACCGGTATGCAACAAATGGAGACAGTGCTTCAGTATAATTTGTAAACTCAAAAGGAGGGGGCGTATATATCACATTGTTTATGTACATAAATTATGAACGGAAGAAAACACTCGTCCAGCCCTTGGGATTTTGAAAGAGGGTATATATTTTGTAATTTCAGCATTGTTACAGTATATCATCATACAGTATATTCGACTTATTGTATTATGCTGAACCGACCATGTAAAATACTTTGGGGTACTGGGGTATTTATTTATTTATTCATTAATGGTATTTATTTATTTATTTTATTGAGAAAAAAAAAAGTATTTTATGTTCATATAGCCCCTGAAAAGAAACACAGAATGCTGTCATTTATATCAAAAGATACATTTTTGTTTTTATGTGTCAATGGCGCTTGAGCTTATTTATCTTGTGTTTTATATGTTGTGATCGATGTTCACTACGCTCACAAAAGCCTGTCAAACTGTTATATCTGTTGAATTAGTGAGTTGCAACATTACCTTTTTTTGCAGCTTCTGAGTAGTAGACTATTTTCATGCGGGGGGGAGGGGGGACACACAAAAAAAACTGTTCCCAAGACACCAGAAGAAGAACATTTGCTTGTCTATGTAACTATTGATTATATCCACTTTTTCCACCTCCACAAGGGTTTCCATTGGTCTTGGTATTTGCCATCTTTTATAAAGCATCAGTGATGAAATTATCATATGCATTTACCAGATTATCTCATATTTCCTTAAATTCTTTCCCTTTTGTATTCAATGGTGGCCCTGCCGTGTCCCGACGCTGCCACTTCGTAGTCTTCAGTGTGCACATCCTCTAACTCTGACATCTTTAGGGGTGTAGAGAAGGGTCATCATCAGTGTTCCGTAGTTTAAAGTGTAAAAGAGTGATTACATCTTATAAAGTGCCAAACTGACACACATGCAATAGAGAAAATCAAACTATGATATCATTTGTGAATCCACTTTTACTGCCTTGAAGAAAAAGAACATATGCTAAAACGGTGTGTTTCCTGAAAGGAAATGCTATGCAGCAAAAGTTGACCACACAATATTTCCTCAGAATTGTTTTGTTTTGGTATGTTTCTTTGTATGATACTGATCCAAAAGCATCAGGACAATTGTTTGAATGTAGACTAGACCAAGAAATACGAATCATTGTATCACGGCTAACACAAAGACATTTCTGATTCCGACTGAATCTGACTTGATCAGGATGCTGGGTTTGGAAATAACCGAGCATGTCTTGTGTTTAGATAACAGTGCGCGAAAAAACATACTCTATTGCATTTTATTATTTCTACGATGGATGTAAATGCAGAGCTGTAAAAGCGTAAAGGGGGATTCGGTTTGTACTCAGTGGTGTGCATGTTGGATATGTTTTCAGAATTGGGACTAATTCAAGCACTGTTTCATCTGATCTCATTTCTTTGCCTGCATTGACATGGACTTTTATTACACTGTATTTATTTTTGGAGGAAAAAAAAGTGATTTCAGTTATTTTGGGACCCACAAATGAGTATGTGAACCGCACATGTAGATATTTTCTATTAATATGTTTTGTTTTTTGTTTTTTGTCAAACTACAGCTACACTGGAAGTACGGATCTCAAAGGTATCCAAGAACCAAATCAATTTCACATGATCCTCATACGTACATTATGTTAGTTGTTTGTCATCTATGTATATTGACTATTGTTAAAAAAAAAAAATAAAAAAGGGGCACTGATCAATTCTGTTAGGGTCTGCATTATATACTATACATGTACTGGAAAAAATCCTTTTCATAAGGGAATGGCACATAGCTGTGGAATTTTACAATAAAATGGTTGCATTTACCTCTGGCGTAGGTCATCATTATTACGTATGACTGTATGTGTACTGTTGTACGTTATTGTGGTAGTTATATTTCAGTGGTATGCTATGTTTTTAACATATATATATATGGGACAGTATGAACAGAAGTACAATGCCTTCCAACAAAATTATACTTGAGTGAAAGTACCGTTACAATTACATAGCGTTTGGGGGTTCAGTCCCACGGCTCCAAAGGTTAACAGTGTAGTCATGAGATGAGAATAGTAGCAGGCAAGAAGACATTTTCTTTTTTTGAGAAATATTGTATAATTTTAGCTTTTGAGGCCTAGCACAAGTGTGTAAATACAACAATGGAAGATTTTTAGAGGGCGACGTGGAAAGCGTTCCTTTCCACCACTTTTTGGAACTCATATTTCCGGCTTAAAACGTCATTTTGCCAGAAAAACCAGCTGGTTGAGAAGCATTATGACTTTACAATTCAACTGATGGAGGACAATATGCCAGACAGTCTTAAAATCTGTGTCTGTCCACAGCTGATCTTGCACACTGCTGCAGCAAACGACGTGATATTTTGAGTGCCACAGTCATGGCTGCGTGTTCAAGGAGCTCTTGTGGTTGTCTTGACTCCTCGTTTCTCAAAACACATTATCTTGTGTTTTTTATACTGCTATTGACTGCCTGCTGACTCGTCACTCACTAGTCTTAACTGGCCGCTAGTGATAGCGCAGCTGAGTTCATCTCCGATCCTCCCATCTGATACTCTGCGCCCTCAATAGGGGATGACCATTGGCAGCGTGCAACAGGTCATGGTATGGGCAGTGTGTTTGGCTAAGAGCTAGCAGAACTACCAGTACACACACCTCTCTGCGCCTCACTAGTATTGTTTTGGGCGGTGTCTTTTGTCTCATCGCTGAAAGCTAAAGGAGCTAAAAGAACACAAACTTTACCTTGATCCCAGTTTGATGGGCTTTGTTTTTGGCTCGATTATATGACTTTTCATGATACACCATTAGTTTTTTTAGTTTGAATAAAGCGTGTTTTACGACGCCTTGCGGCACGTTGGTGTCAGGGGTTAGCTAATTATGAGTAGCATTCATTCAATCTCTTTGCAGACAGCACATGGCAGATATCTGCACTCTGAGTGCACCTTCCTAAATTGGTTTGACCGGTCATTCAGGAGTTTTCAGCGAAAGACTGAGGTTGGTCGGAGTTGAGCAATGCACTGTGGGAAAATGAATGGTTTATGTTAAACAGAAATCCAGTATTTTTGAGTAAAGAGGCTATAATTTTACTAGCTAATTGTGTAAGCACCACAATGTCGTAATAAATAGTAAAGTACACTATTCACTTGCTTCCAAAAGGCCAACAACTGCTGATATATTGAAAAGTATCCTCCAGTCAGCAATGTACAGATACATTACTTAATTTGATGCAGGCTGGTTAAACATAAAATATGCACCAAGCAATGTCCTGGCATTGATACTAAGATTCATAAATATAGCAGAATACTGGCCAGTTACAAACCCGTTTTCAGGCAGTGAGTTGTTGAGCAAGCTTTACTTACAGTAGACTACGATAAACACATTTATCCAATTTCATTGTCTTTTGATAAAATGTCACTTTAATTACATGTTTGAAATTAAGATGTCTGCAAATTGTCCAAAATACATTGCTTATTATGTTCCCCTTGTTGGAGGAAAACACATATCATAGTCTCGCCCTCCTCGTCATCTTTACACTTCAGCACTTGTCACTCAAGTTGATGAGCTGTCAACATGGAAACTGCATGTTTTCTGAGGCTGAAGTAACCATCGTCCACACAGCCACCACATGTTTCAAGCGAGCAGATGGTCGATGTTATCTGTGTTGGAACCTGTGATCTAATAATCAGGCGTTTGTGTCATTTCTACTGTCAACTTTTGGAGCATAAATTCAAAACATCCTCATTCATGGAAACAGCTAAGCACGTTTCTTTGGCATGACTTAATTCGACCGGAAGGACGTTTTAATTCAAGAGGACTGTTTGTATGTACTGTAGGAGTAGGCCATTCTGTTCCCGTGTTGTCCAGTGACTCTCTTCCTTCCAGGAAAGTGCACACGGACCAGAGCAGCAGTTGGCTGATGGAGCCCTGTGCTGGCACCTCTCCCTCCACTGGGCAGTGTGGCAGCTGCAAAGGACAGCCATGTGAATCCCTTTGATTATTACACAACCCTCTGCAATGTACCACACAGCACAGGGCTGTCACAGCCCCTTTCATCAGCTGAGGTACAGGCTCTTCAGCGAGTGCAGCGCCGGGATCGCAGGGAGTCCTGCATGAATTATGAAGTCGGCACACGGCTCACTTTTCGGGACTTCACCCTTATGCTTTCATCCGGAATGTGAATATACTACTGCATCGTATTTTAAATCATTCCACTGTGATGTTTTAGGGTTGTCAATCCGTCGGTTCTATACTTGTGAATACAAAATGTATGGAAAGCCTTGAAGGAATGTCTTGAAGTCATAGGAATTAGAGGATCAAAGGTCACTGTGATCACACACCACTCAAGCATTTTTTAAGTAAATGATGACCAAAGTGATAACATGTTATCGAAAAGGTTAAAAGGTCAAATTCACTGCATGATGTCTTACCAAAACACTTTTCTAATGCAGAAACAGGGGAAAAAATGGATGTTTTATTTGACATTTGGATGCATACAAATAGGTGACACTAATCTTGGTGCCCACCTTGAAATTGTTGTGATTGTACAAATCTTCTGCGCTGCTGGGTTGAAAATGTGTGTGAAGCGTCCACGCTTCAGAATATTTCGCTTCTTTTCAGCAGCATGTTTGTATTGTGTGGGAGAACAAAGACTTTCTCATTACATTTTCGTGAAGCAATGAATGAATTCAGGCTACTCTTCTGTAAAGCCCTGGTTGGTGGAGAGCATGGCTTAACGTGGTCCCATGGACAGATACTCCAATCAGGGTTAAGTTTGTCTCTTTGTTGACTCTGATTATCGCTCTTTGCCCTACAGTTTTATGGTGCCATATGTTTCTCATTTTGTAATATATGGTACTCCGTTAGATGATGTGCCCGATCATGTGACACTTGGATTGCACACAGGAGGCTTTATTCAACCAGTTATTTGACTGGTTGAAGGTAATTAACACATCTTGTGTTGGTGAATTTCACCAATTTTGTGTTTGTTCAGTACAGAAATTCCAAAAAAGAAATGTTATCCAATTTCAGGTTGTGATGCGACAAAGTAGCAAAAACAAAACGAGGAATCAATGGTAATAAACTATTATGGCTTTCTGAATTGTTTTTAATCCTGGTATTAAACAATGGCTTTGTCACATTTTTTTCAAATTATGATTTTTGTATGATAGTTTGACTATACTATGAAGTTTCATGACATAATATAAGAACACCATTTTGACATACTATGACATATATTAACTTTAACATTAATTACATTTTAACCAACTTATACTATCTCTATTTATAACCCCCCAAAAATATTTTTACTATTTTTACTCCCAGGTTTCAACATACTAGACCAGTATCTCACTATGAAAAATGAGATACTCAAGACTTTTTCTTCAACATACAGTGCTTTTTTAGCCATCAGTTTCAGATGGCTATAATATTATTTTTGCAACATGCAATACTATTGTTATAATGCTTGGAGAACCTGACCCGGGAGCAGACACAGGCTGGAGACAAAAGGCACGGTTAACGATTTATTTAAACACCAGTTGAGAACGTGCAAGCAGGAGAAGGATCTCCTGGAAGTGAGCGGGCAGGGAGGAGAAGAGAGACGTCTGCCAGATGAGCCGAGCGGAGGCTGCTGTGTGGGCAGACTGGCCGAAAGCCGGGTAGAGGAACAGAGCCGAGCATCCGAGTGAGGCAGCGCTGCTGGTGAGCGACATGGACGTCCTGAGAGAGACGGGCAGCCAAGTGCAGTCCAAACACGCAAACGGAAACAAGCAAACTGATGTCATGTTGGTGAAAAGTAAGTCTCTTCTCATGTATACGTGTACATTTTTCTACATACTAGTTCATGACATATGAGACTTTGACATACTATACAATGACGTTGTTTCCACATTCCATGCTATGATTTATCAACATATATAACTCTACGACAGTTTGACATTTTTTGATACTGTGGCAACCCGGAGGGCGCGGAGGCAAGACTCAGAGGCCGTCGTCATGTAACAAGAAGTGTAAGTAGGTTAAGGTAAAGGGCCGTGGGGTCAAACTCAAAGGAATTCTCCCGATCGGGGTCTTTGGTCTTCGGGCCGACACCCGGTGTGAGACAGTTCCTTCGACCTGTGTGAGCAGAGGAAGAGAGGCGAGGCGAGTGCGCTTGGTTACCTCCCGTCTAATGCAGCTCCTCTCCAGAGAGACAGGAGATCCTCGTAGCCTCCTGTCCACGCCGTCTGGCCCCGCCCCCTGTGGTGTGTCAGCTCAGCTTTTCCCCTGCATGGTTTCTCACAATACGCAATACTAAGACTTATTTATGACGTGTTTGATTACTATACTATTACTTTTTCATGACTTTTCCGACAGACTTTTTTTTTTTTCAGAGTATGACTTTTTTAATGTGCTGTACTTTTTCATGTTTTAACATACTATACTGTGATATTTTTCACTAAAGACTAACTTTTTTTTAATAATGAAATATTAATTATGCATGACATTTGTTGACATGCTGATCCATAAGTTTTAATTATATATATTTAACTTTTTGGACCTTACAATTCCTTTTTTCCCCCCATTTTCTTTCTACATATTGTACTATGAGGTTTTCTTATTTGTGTTTTCAAAACACTTTATGTGAAGTTTGTTATGAAATTTCTAAAAATAATATAACTTTCATACAAAATGTCTCCAGTCCAGACTATACTGTGGAATATACTTTTTTTTTTTACATCTTGTATGACATTTGACTATATTATCCTCTGACTTGTTTTGTGACATTATATTTCATACTTTTCAATGAACTTTTCTGGCATACGTTCAAGAAAGTCAAAATATCTGGTTGTAAGGTCATCAGTCATCATCCTTGATTCCATCACAGCTATTAAATAGAAGCCTCTCCAAAAAGTAAATGGCCCCTCAAGAAAATGTAAGAAAAACAATATTTTACTGAAGGTACCACTGTTACATTTATTAAAGATGACATTTTGTGACTTCTGAAGTGTCCAATCAGTGATACACATTGTAAAATGTCAGACATAAAATAAGATGATGTCTAAGGTCCTTAATGCATCAACTATTACACACGCACGCACATACACACATAAGTTGAATCCTTTTTGACAATAATCAAAAAAAACAGCATGAATTACATTTATCTACTTTTAAAGTAACTATATGACACATGTAAATAAACCAATCACTGTAACATCACTGTGTGTCCCAATGTAAAGGCCTAAGTCTTCTGGGTAAAACTTATCCAACTTCAAAAGGGCAAAGAGGATAAACTGGGATATTGAAAAGACAAATAAGAACAGAAAAATAAATAAAGATTGTTTTTCAATTTGGTAATTGGCAGGGACGTGTCTGACGTTCATGTGACTAACCCAGCTTTATTTACAACTACAGCTGGCTGAAGTCTCTCTTCCGTAACGCCACTTATTGTGTCAGGATTTCTTACTTTGAATATGGCAAAGTGACATTTTAATAAGCCTGGACCTTGCACATCTACTGTTTAGCCTGATTTTCTTAATACCTATGGTTTTCTTTCATCTTTTAAAGTTATTGATAGTATTACGTCATGCCACAGGAAGCCAGGTGCACCAATGTGCGATGGCTGGTCTTATTTTGTATTCCAGAGAAGTAGAAAACAAGTGGATCTAGTTAGTTAATGAGGCATCCTGCACGCACCAACAAGTATCAAAACAAGCACTGCGCTGAATCCTGAGCCGAGTACCTAACTCACACACTCCCAAGTTGTTTTTATTTATCTAAACCTTTATTTAACCAGGAGAGTCCCATTGAGATTGAAAAATCTCTTTCTCAAGGGAGACCTGGCCAAGACAGGCAGCAGCATAAAAAACACAGTTACAGACAGAGAACATAGAACAAGACAAGTTAAAACAGTTAAATTAAGAAACATTTACATTTGAGGGAACCTGCCTCTATTTCTTTCATTCTAGATGTAAAAGCGGTCAGTGGTAACAGATGTTTAAGCTTTAAAACATTCTGCAACATATTCCACGTTGAGTACACAAAAGTCCTTTTTCCCCATCTCCGTTCTGGCATTTGAGACACTGAGCATTAAAACACCCCGAGAACGCAAAAGAATGTTGTGCGACACTTCTCTGCGTGATGAAAACACACAGGTAGTTTGGGAGCAAGCCAAGAATTGCCCTATAAACAAAAGTGTACCAATGAGCAGAGCCTCCGGGTGGTCAAGAGTGTAACTCACAGTGGTGAGTCAGAGCTTTACAGTTTGTAATGAACCGCAATGAAGCATGGGACGCCGCGTCCACCCTACGAGGACATCTGGCAGAGGCGTGTTATATACACTGGCTGGCCAAAAAAAAAAGTCGCCACCAAAAAAAGGTCACACACACTAATATCTTTGTAGCTTTGATTACGGCACACAGTCGCTGTGGCATTGTTTCGATAAGCTTCTGCAATGTCACAAGATTTATTTCCATCCAGTGTTGCATTCAGTTCTCACCAAGATCTTGTATTGATGATGGTGGTAGAGTCTGACCGCTGCGAAAAAGCTTCTCCAGCACATCCAAAAGATTCTCAATGGGGTTAAGGTCTGGACTCCATGTGTGAAAATGATGTCTCATGCTCCCTAAACCACTCTTTCTCAGTTTGAGCCTGATGAATCCTGGCATTGTCATCTTGGAATATGCCCGTGCCATCAGGGAAGAAACAATCCATTGATGGAACAAGCTGGTCGTTGCTGAACCTGGTCGTTGCTGAACCTAGACCTGAGCAACTGCAGCAACCCCAGATCATAGCACTGCCCCCACGGGCTTGTACAGTAGGCAGTAGTAGTTAAATCCAGGTGGCCACTTCTTTTTTTTTGGCCAGGCAGGTTATAAAATATCACCGTAGTCTAACACAGGCAAAAAAAAAGTAGCAGCAACTAATCGCTTTTTGAAGTTATGCCCTTCACCACTCTTCTCATCCCTCCAGAGGATGCAACCTTCTGCGTCAGACTTTTGCCGGCAGTCATAAGACCATACACCTTTTCACCCAAAAAACTAAGCAACATAGGAATGCCAGCAATGTACAGAACGTAGAAACCATTTTGCATTAGATATGTTCTCCAAATGTAAGTCTTTTAGCAAGTGCTGCCAAAAAGGCTTCCCACCAGCAGACTATCTTTCTAGGTATCCTGTCTCTATCCATTTAACTCTACTTTTCTTGTTGGTATCCTGTTGCTATTTATTGATGCAGGTGAGCTATTTTTCCCCCTCAGAAATCATTAAACATTCATTGTATCTGAAATTTGAGGGAGAGGTGAAGTTGTGAGGTTGTTACTTCACCATCTCACATACATTATACATTAAGGTTCTTTAAGGGCTCAGCTCCTCCAGGAATGCCTTAACATGTTGTCTTATCAAAGGCTTGAGAGCTGGAGGAAGGACATTGAATGTTTATTTGAGATAATACCACATAGGTGAATAGTTAGATGGGTTCTATCTTTAATTGGGATTTCATAGTGTAGATGTTTATATGTTTATTTATATTACAGAAATCAAAAGACAGTGGCAGGTGCAGGTTGGTTTGGATTTCTTACACGGAGTCAATTCATGCGCAAACAACTCAAAAGAAGGTGGATTTTATTTTAAAGTGACTAAGGCTGTGAGATTTGAGAAGAAAAGTGATTGTGATGATTATTTGTATTTATTTTTACTAAATGCAATTCCTATTGTGATTATTATCTGTTATTATTATCATGGTCATGAATTAATATAATCATATTGAAAGTGGTGTCATAGCATAGCAGCTACTGTACACACTGTTGCTGCCGTTAGCTTAGCCGACTGACAAGATGTGTGGCTTCACCAAATCCCAATTCAGGGCTTTAGAGGTGTTGGGCTTAAAACTACATATATTTCATTTGAGGTTTATCAGTCGGAGATGAATGACAGCTCACTATTTGCCAGCTTTCAGTCATTTAAACTATGCATAATGAAAAATATCAAAATCATAGAAAACGGTATTTCAGAAGAACTGCCTTTAGCCGAGTTAAAGTCAAGACACCAACAGAAATGTCATGTTGCTGTCAGCCAGGCCAACCTTTACAGCAGCTTAACTTAAACAGTCTTTCATGTTGTAAAGCTGGTTCAAAAACTGTTAATTACATAATTTAATTGTAATGCGATGTGGCTTTGAATTCTAAACTACAATTTGCATCTTGAGAGTATTAGTTTAGCATTTCAGTTTGCATTAAATGTGACTTAATAACAAGGAAATGTGATTACAGCAAGTTGAGTTGTATTTCATATAAATAAAATACATATTTTTGAGCACATCGGAGCTAATCAGCACGATGGGCATGATTCATTATACAACATTAAAAAGACATTAAGAACTACAATAGACATTAAATAAGTAATAAAGTGGCATTGTGACCTTCAACAGTCCCATTAGAAATCATTTATGTCTTTACTTACTTTTAAAAGATGAATAGCCATTTATGCTAAGATTAAAACCCATTAAACTTGTTTTTGTAGTGCATTATCCCACTTTCCTTCCACCCTAAGAGCCCCGTGGACCCAGAGCATCGACTCTAGTCCTTTTTAGCATGCTGGCCCTGTAGCCAGAGAAAGCTGCAGGTGTAGAGATGTTTAAATCTGTAATCTCTCACAGTGACTGGCTTCTTCACTGTGACTAAATCTGTGAAATTAGAACAGTCAGTAGCTTTGGGTTACTCTGCAGATAAGAGTACAGTCTGGCCCATGTTGATTAAAACAGCCTCGAAAAGTTTGGAGACCTTCCTTCTTTAGAAACTGGTTTGCATTCTCTACATATGAAAAATAAGATGTTTTATGGCTGTAATAAAAGATGGAAGAGTTTCCGCTGTGATTTCAAATGATCTACGCTGTACTTGCAGCACAGACACGCTAGCTCCCAGTCTCCCCATGAGGCAGCCACGTGTTCTGGTGTTTCCACTACTGTCGACTCACTGGTCTGGCAGGTGTCCGCACTTTTGGTTTACCTGTGCATTTGCATCATGTTTCTACTACCATTACTATTCATGTCTCATTGATATTTATACCTAATACAATGATACTGAGTGAAACATGAGACCCATGTGCCTCACATTGTTGTTTGTTCAGACTCAATCAACTATAAGACATAATAAAAGTCAAGTTAACACCATTACCAGGCTGGTTTGGTTTTGACAGGACTGATGGAGCGCGCTAACAGGAGTATGCCCCACAACAAAACCGCATCACTTTGTACCAGGATATGAATTGTTGGAGAGAGTCAAAATGTTCAGTGACAGTGAGACATTTGACAGCTAATTATAAACCACACGCTCACACACACACACAGATAGAAAAACAAAAAACACATGCAGGATGGTGATGAGAGTGTTGTTCACAGATACATCAAGGACCATGGTGCACTGGCCCTTTGCACTTTCATCCTGTTGAGTGTGCAGCTTTACACAAAGTGTGACGTTTGGATGGTTTGTCTTTGAAAGTTCCAAATTCTTAAAAAAAACAAACAAGAGGGAACGTCTATTCGTTTTAACAATCTAACTCACCAAATAATGTTAAAATACAGATAGTAAGTATGACACGTGCCTGCGTAGGACTGACCAATGTAATTTTGTCTTATACTTGCCGTCAATGCCATTGTTAAAAACCTTAAAACTTTCCCAAACCTTTATTCCTTGAGCCCGAGAGACAGAGTTCAATAAATTACAGATGCTGCTTTGGGGGTGGCGTGACGCTCCCTCTTCTGCCTCTGTTTGACTCGTGCTATTTGCTTCCATTTGTTGGATTGTGAGGGTAATCCTGTGTGCATTCTACACATGCTCATACCATCTGCAAATGCGGTGTCAAAAAAAACAGGAGGCCTTCTAAAACATAAAGCCTTTGAGCACACATGGGTTGAGGCATGTTGTGAGAATGAAAGATGATGTGACAGGAGGAGCATGAAAGATAAGTCCATACCCCACCACATACACATGTACAAAACACACACACACACACACACATGGTCAACTACCTTCGGCAGATGTCTATTCTAATCCATCAACTGAGTGGATGAGATCAGGTCTGTGCTTGGTTCAGGTTACGGTAACACAAAGCTTTTTGGAATCTCTCTCTCAACGCTCTGAGTTTTGGTGCGTTTTCAGTTTCACTTCATGAAGGCATTTGTCAAATGGCGTGGAAAACCAACGTTTTGGTGGCGAAGTTATTTTAGAAGCAGCTTGTTAACAGTGCTTAAGCTTCCGAAAAATAAAGCAATGAGCCTTCGCTGTAGGCTCGTCAACTAATAGGCAGCCAGTGAAGTTGAACTGTGCAAAAACCTCGTCGACTGAAAGTGCTCCATCTCAATCTGTTGCCATCCAGTGTGACATGGAGGTTGATTATCTTCCTGTATATTATGTACTGTAGACATACTGTACACACTAAATATGAATATGCTTTTCAAAAGACATTACATTGGATTATGTCCCAACACATTCAAGTTGCTAAATAATTTCACTTTGATTAGTTTATGTATATTTAATCATTTCTTCCAAGTGCACTGTGCATATTTGCATATTTGTGAGTGTTGCTTGTGTGTCCGCACATTCCCTCAAATAAGTACTCCTAAATGTTTGTGCATGCATTAGACTGCTGGTAGAGCACACTCCTCGACCATACTGCCCTTGACACCTTCTCTCCGTGTGACCGCTCGTGTCTGGGCTCCCTGAGGCGATGTCGCTCCAGTGTCAGACCTGTCTAGTCGAGAAAACTGGATCTCAATCTCCCCACGGGGCTTAAGACCCATGGTTGTGGGCCTTAGATATCTCTTCCACTGGCTGTCCATCCCCTCCAGGTCCCGGTGACTCACCCAAGCACACAGCTGAGTCACTCTCATAGGCTGCACACAGACAAGACACAGGCACAAACATCCTGGCAAAAGAAAGTTACATTTGACTTACACTTCAAATTGAATTTTGTGTTGTATTTGGTTTCAACAGGTAACGTGTAGACACGTCTATCTCGAGAGACACAAACTGCTTGTCTTGGTATGAGTCAGTGGGTTAGCCCAGATGCTCCCCACTGTCTGGTGAGCATTGTATGTCGGTAAGCCTGAATGCCCTCTCTATGACACTCCCTGTACGGCCTTCTGGAAGTACCTGATGCATTCCCAGATGAGGTAAACAATTCCTCCGGCCTGTCTGCCCTCAAGAATCGGTCCCAGTTGGATCCCCTTGGGTGACAACACACACTGCTGGCAATCCTGCGCATATGGATGTATGGTCAATGTATACAGTACATTAGCCGAGAAAAACATGCACGCAAACATATTTAGAGCCACATATGGATTTTCTAATGAGCATCGCATACTGAATGATCTCCCGCTCAGCTGTTTTGTTCTATTGGGGACATCATGTCTGCACACTTCATATACAACGGATACATCTCACACACACATACGGTATGCAAACACCCTCGTGCTCACACGCACACAAAGTGTTGACAAAGCACTGGTGCATGCCTAGAAGTATCATCCATGTCATGTTCAAATGAAGGCTGGCATCTTCCAGGCTTTGGCATGGCAGGAAGCGGGATGAGAGGGAAGGCATCTGGACTATTGGCTCCTTATACAACAGCTGCTTCGTCTATTCCCTATCAGGCCTGTTTTGTTGTGTAAGTGTGAGTATGTGTGACGTGTGTGTGTGCGCGTGTATCGTTCTGAACTATTCCAAATGTGTGGACAATTTTTTTCATCAAGCCAGGTCGTTTTAACTCTCATAACCTGGGACCAAATGAAGGGAAATGCCACTTTTGATTTAGAATGAAATGCTTTCTGTCTTAAGAAGTGAACCAGTGTCTCAGTGGCAGCCTCTCAATTGACTCTACAGGTGTGAATATGAATGGGAATGTGCCCAGATGAATCTTTTAGTCGTGTGATAGACAATAAATGGCAGCCTGTTGAAGATGCACCACGCCTTTTCCCCAATGCGTGCTGGAAAAAGCTTCAGCAACCTCACAACCCTGAGCGGGAGAAGCAATTTTGAAAATGGATGGATGGATTGATGTTTTCATTGGCAGTAAGTTACGGAATGTGTCAGCTACGGTTAAGATTGGAATCAGCCACAAGGGAATGAGTAGAAACCAAAGCTGTGTCCCCTTTAAGTGAGCTAACACTGTGTGCGTTTGTGTGCATATGTGCATAGGTTCGTGTCTCTTTTTGTCTGCTCCATATGTTCCACTTTAGTGTCTGTCTAAAATGTGTGCTAAATCTAAATGATGAGACAACAACACCACCAAGGTCAACAAGTAACTTGCGATGTCCCCCCCATTCAAATAGCATTATCTTGAAGCCACTGTCACATTCTTGAGTGAAAAATGTTGTCAGCTGTCTGATATAATCATTTATAAATACAAATGTCACAGCGGATGTTGGGAGGAGCACAGCCATCGAATTCAAATGAATGTCTGTGTCAAGTCGGAGGATAAATCACAGACATCGACAAAAGGTCAAGGGTTTGAGAAGCTTTTTTTATTTCATTATTTACTCTAGATCTAAAAATAAATCCACAGTCCTTGGGTGCCGCATGGCCTTTAAGAGCAGGCTCCAGAAAGCCACATCGACTGATGAGACTCACCGAGACGCAAATGTACATTTAATCTTGATTTGCTTTGATTCGTGACTTGATTTTTCTCACTATCCTGTACGCTTGGCACTCACAGTGTCAAAAAGCATGACCTTCACTTGAATAGGAGGAAAAAAGGAGATGAACAGAAAGTGACTGATTATAAACTGTGAATGTATTGTGCAATTTATAGGTAGACTTGAGCTGCCTGATGAACCTTTTAAAATTATTCTTTAGAGTGCCACCAGATGGAAATGCCAACTGGTACATTGAGGCTATTCAAACAATGTAACACAACAAACATTACACAACTCTGAAAAAACAATCAGCTATGACTCAAGCATGACTTAGTTTAATTGAATAACATCGGTGCTCGACAGTTTGCCCATATGCTGTTTGTCTCGGATGAGAAATAGAGTGTAGATCGAAAAAAGCCACGGAAGCGTGCGATAAGGGTTTGGGTTTTAAACTTTGAACTTCATCAAACAGCTGTTCCCCCTCACCGTTGACTATGATGAGCTGTGTATGATGTAAGACAGTGAACAAGAAAACCACACACACACTCAACCCATCTCTGTCAAGCATATTCTCCTCCTGCAATCCACCATGATAACAAAAAAAGAATGGGAGGGATGACAAAATATAGCCTGAAAGCAGGCATGAAAATAAAAGAGTAAAAGACAACTAAACCAAACAAAGTTTGAGGGAAATTGAATGAGCCAGCTGTTAAAGCATGTTTTGTCATGCACAACCAACAAGCATTAAACTTCAGCTCATATTTGCATTGCTTGAAACAACTGAAATGAATATAACAGCCAACATTATATAAGAGAGAAAAAAAACCATCATTTTGCTGAAAGTCATTGAAAGTTGACAGAGTGTGCTTGCTCTTCCGCTAACTCTGATTACGTTCATCTAAGTCCACGTCCACATCTGGAAGCTGCCAGTTCACCCACAGCGTGCGACTGTTGAAGAACACCTCAGCTGGAAGAGATGGAGGTTTTGTGCATCACTCAAGGGCAAACAGGGCGGAGTGTTTTATTTTTATCAACCCCAATTTTTCCAAGCAATGTGTTTGCAATGCAAAATTCACGTTCATAAACTCAATGCTCAGCTGGGAATATCTAGCTGATTGCATACGGAAATCAATTAAAATATTAAAATATGATCATCATCGCGGAACAACCGGATTAAACCTGGGTTGTTTTTTTTTGAGGATCATTGAACTGTTTTTCTATTTTTTAAATATCAAAATACTATAAATATTTTTGTAAAAAAGTATAATCATAATACCTTTTCAGCAATAAAGCCTCATAGTTATTTTTGCCCCATTCCCTCCTTGCAATGGCAAAGTACAACCATGAGTGATAATTGTTGCACCTCATTTTACATGGATTTTTTTAAATGTATATTCTATGAATCTGTAAAGAACTGTGTGCTTCAGCTTTTAAAATGTGCTCAATTAATACAATTCTTATTAATTCTACTCTAGTTGGCTACTTATCTATATTTCCTTGAGTTCAATTAAAAATGAAGTGTGTATGTGTGTGTGTGTGTGTGTGGCGGCGGCGGCAGCGGGACCATGGTGGCGCGTCGTGGCTGTACTGCACTGATAATCTGTGACTGGATCCTGATATGTGTGACGGACTGCTGCTGTATTTCAGTTAGCTGCTATGGCGGCTAACGCAAGTAGCTCGCTACTGCTGGATAGAGAAGAGAAACATAAGTCAGAAAAAAAAGGAAAATTGGACTTTGTTTTGATGCCCTAGATACAAATTGATTTATTTTAATGGTGTATTTAAAAGTGGTTCACAATTTGCATATCATTTATGTCCCAGTATGCGACTATCACTTTACCTTCTAAATGAAATCACGCTTTCAAGGGTGCAGTTGCAGATGGAAATATTGTACATTATAGTAATAGAATAGGTGTGTGGGGGGCGAGGGGGGGTTAGTTACTTGAAACAAAGCCAAGCTTCTTCATTGTCACCTTGTTGGTCAAGGTTGTGTTGTCATTCCATGAACAAACATGATTGTTTTTATTAACAGGCAAGCTATAGGACTGGAAATGGAGGAAAGATGAGATACTGTGCGGTGAAGTGATCACCAGTGTGAGGACCACAGCAAATAAGCAACTTATTTATTTATTTAATTTAGCAGACATGCTTGTCAGCTAAAAAGCAGACTATTTGGGCGAGAGAGGCTGCGAGTGAATAACTTAAATGCCTTTCATCCGAGGCCTGGGTGTATATAGTGCCGTGTGCTGTCCAGACGGCTGTCAAAGCTCCACTTCACCCCTCTCTATTTGACTGATGCTTATCTGATGTTGAAGAGGAGGACAGTGAAGTGGGGAGATGAAGGCGGTGGACTTTCATTTCTCACACAAAACAAACAAAATCTGCTACAAAATCTGCTGACTCTCCCTATGGAGGGAGTGTGATTGATGTTTTTTTGTGTGTGTTTGTTTATTTAAAGCCAGTGATTAAACTCTATTGCATTGGTTTATCCTCACAGCACCCCGCTCTGAGTATCTCTCCTTCTGTAACTCAAAAAACACTTTTCATATATGCATTTACTAAAACTGTAATTAAAAAGAAGATTGAAAAAAGATGTTTCCATCCTCTGTGGGGAAAAAATAATCAGTACTGGTGTCTGCATTAGTCTGCTTTTACCTGAACTTAGTCTCTCCCATTGAATAATAATAATATGACTGGCTGTAATGGATTAGACGAAAAGAAGTCGGTACCTATCCTCTCGCTTGTGAGGTCTCTGACAGTGGAATATATAACTCTCAAATATAAACAACTGCAATATTTTAAATTGGGGTCAAACAGCTCAAACCATCTGTACTGAACTGAACATCATTGCTCTGAAGTTATTTGATCTAAGGTGTTCTCTATTACTGTTATATAGCTTAAAAACCTATGAACGTAGCATCATATTACTAACAGCTTATGGCTATTGTCTCTTAAACCTTATTTAGTTAATTGTCATATTTTATCTAGTTAATTGTCATTTAAGTTTCTTTTTTTTACATTTCATTTAGCTGATGCTTGTATCCAAAGAGACTTACAAAAAGTGCATTCAACCATCAGTACTAACTGAGAAAAACAAGAATCAAGAAAGTACAATTTCTTCCCGAGGTTTTTCCAAGTTCAATTTCAACCAACCCTCTCTGGGTTCCTGCAAAATGCTGACAAACAGCAATATTATAGTCCCTACCCCCTCAATATGAAGCCTTTTTCACTGAATCCCCTAGAAAGTCACCAACCCTATAGGTTACCATTGTTTCATGCGTTTGTTGGCAGCCAAGGCTGGAGATGTGAAGGTGCATTTGCCTCCAGCATTCACAGCCGACCCCCTGGGATCCACATTCAGAAGGCAGGCAATGGCTCATATCTGAATACCAATACAGCTCTTGGATCCCTGTTGCTCCCCTGGTCTTTAAGGCACCTTTCCTCCAGCTGCTGGTATGTATCCTGGTGAACCGTATCACCGCCTGTGTTATTGCTGCAGGCAAAGGCATTTGGAAGAGATATGATAATTAGCCCCAGTCAACAGTCTTCTTGAAGCTGTCCTCACATTTACATAATCCACGGCCTTTAAACTCTGTTAACCACGGTCCACGCTTCACATAAGTGTGGGTCATTACAAGGCCGAGCGTAGGTCAGACTGACGGAAACATCGTTATTTTGCACATCAAACATTTATTTTCACAAAGTTCATCAAGAAATGTGTATGTTGGGAACTTTCACTGCACCACAGAACCATTGGATAAATTAATACACTGTGTCTATAAGAGTCACGGGAAATGTAGAAAAATAAAAATAGAGTTAGACATCCATACAAAAACACATTAAAGAACAGATATAATAACACAGTAGCTGAAAATAATGTCTATCTGGATATTTTTGGGCTGTTTTCACTGAAAATAAACTGCTTTTACGAGAAGAAAAAGACTCTTATTCAGAATTCTGACCTGAAATGCCCCACACTACTTAAAGTCACGACAAATAACATTCATTTTGTGTTGATTTTTGGAGGTCTCTGTGGACAAAAGCAGTAGGAATTCCAGATTCCCTTTTGCAAAGCTCTTATCTCACTGCAGAGTCTGACAGCCTGCAGCACGCAGTCCTCCCAAGCCTCTCTTACATCTGGCGGGCATAGCGACCTGGCCGGAGGCGGAGCTACTGCTGCCGGGGCGAGGGGCTCTCTACATCCTGCCCAAGCTCCGACTACAGATAGAGGGCAGCAGCGATGCCGGATCTGAGTGTGTCCATGGTTGCTGAAAACCGAGCTGGGGGCGTGTCTAATGAACCTGCATGGCTTCTTTAGATTTTGTGCAGAATCTGACCTCGTTGACAAGATTTAAGAAGAACTATGTTGAAATAGCCAATTGTGTGGGTCAAATAATGCCATCGGTATCAAATAGAGATCACAAACTACCGTGGAAAAATAGTAGGCCGACTGAGAAGCTGAAAGACGTGCTCGAGAATGAACGCAATTAACCTGCGCTTGTTCTCGTCAGTGGTCACGTTTGCTCGACTTAGCGAGCTTCATTTTAATACCTTAGGTTTCACAGAATAACAGATACTAATGTGAAAATACCAGACATCAGAGAAGAGAGAGCCCCTGTAACTTGTTAACATACACACACACACACACACACACACACACACCCATTGAAACACCACCTGTCTTGGCCTAAAGCTGTAGCCCACAAGCACACGGATACTGCCTGTTCAGTGAAGCTGTAAGAAGCTTTGCTTCGCCCTGCAGATGTGAAGGTGTGTCTTTGTGTGTGTGTGTGTGTGTGTGTGTGTGTGTGTGTGTGTGTGTGTGTGTGTGTGTGTGTGTGGGTGGGTGGTGGGAGCTGGATTCTGGAAGTTCAATTATTTCAGGGAGATCAAAGTCGAGCTCCTGGCACTAACGATCTGATGTGAGCAGCTGGCTGGTTGACAGGGCTGCCACGGACCCGGCTAAAACTTTTCACTTGGACAAAGATCGAGGGCCTTATTTGGCTGGTGTCTGTTAGGGGACGGGCATGTTAGCTAACAGGACACCAGTGGGGTGGCCAGCAGTTCAGTTAGCGGCTTCTGAAGGTGCGCTGCGAGTGGGAGGAATGTACAACAGACATCAGAGAAATACAAAGAAAAATGTTAAAAAAAAAAAAAAAAAAGATTCTAAAGGATAAGTTGTGCAGCAAGTTTTGTGATTGCCTGGCGACAACTTCAGGTTGTACACCGCCTCTCGTCCAATGTCAGCTGGGACAGGCTCTAGCCCCCTGTGACCCTGCAAAGGATAAGCACAGATAATGGATGGAACGATACTTCTGAAGCAGGGAAACAATTTTAGCATCCCAGCAGCCCAATTCAATCTTTAAGACAGTGTTAGTCTATCACAAAGAGACACGATCGAAACTTCTTCTTTTTCAAGATATCCTGATGTTGTTTGAGTTTAAGTTCTGTATTTGTTATATTTGGCTTTCCAAGTCTCTTCCTTTTAAGTCTTTTCATAATGAATTATGTTTTTCCAAACGTTTTATTCAACACTTTCTTGATACAAACATGTTTTTTTTCTTCTTTTACAGATAAAACTACAGTGTATGAGCACACAATGACAGCTGCAAACACCAGAAAGATAACTGGATGTATTTTTCCCTCACCACACTCAATGTTGTTGCCAGACTTCACTCAAAAGTCCAGATTGTCTTACCTTAATCCCCTTCCTTTGTCTGGACACACAGACCGCTGTCCTGTCCTGGTCATGAGAGAAGTGCAATTTTGTATTTTCTGTGCCGTGGGATATCCTCTGGATATCAGCTCTCTCATTGTGAGAAAAGCTTTTGTGAGTATGACAAAGAGACCTGTGCCTACCAGAGAGCCCGACTTGTCCTAATGGGGCTTGTCTGGATTTACAGGGGCTTTTCGAACTCAGTGAATACACTGCAGTCAATTTTGAAGCGATCCAGCTGGCATTGCAGAGGGACTGCTACTCCCACAGAGGGTAACATGTTGACACGGCTCAAATAGTAGCTGTCAATAACTCTTTATGCTAGGTGGCATAGTCACAGAGTTGGATGGGTGGCATCAGAAAACAATGTAGACAATGTCAGGTGTAAACAATGTAAAGGGAAAGACAAGTTTTAAACGTCAAAGTAACTAAGATTCAGATGACCTGAGGCGTTTTGCAGACTCATGACCAGCCAATAGCCATGAGTTGGAAATCTAGAGGTTGCATTCATGATAGAAAGCTGGAACACCATCAAATCAAAATCAATGTTACACATTATATATCTATCGGCTCTGCTCCATTACTGTTATATCGCCACTTACAGGGTTCATGTACATGTATTTGTTCCATGCTTGTGTTCTAGTCTCTTCCCCAAAGCCTAGTCATTGATGTCCTTTCCAGTAGCACACATGTTCATTGACTTGCTTTCTGCCAAAACCTGAAACTGAACACTGATTTTATGAAATAGACATACGTGGTGTTGGAGCACTAAGGGATATTTACGTGGTTGCAACAAAAGCAGATGTAAACGAATAAGTCAATCAGAGCACACTGAGCTTTTTCGAGAGGGGCCTTAAAGCAACAGGCGCTAAAAACAGATCATTGGAGACAGACGATGAATTCAGGTATATTTAGACAGTCAGAATGGGAAAAATTAAGTGTTTTTTTAACATGAAAGTGCATAAATATGTTCTAGTAGAAACCCAAAACACACGTATGAAGCTGAAAGTAAGCTTTATATGTCCCCTATAAACTCCTGGCTGGTGTCAGGCTCTGAAACGGCTATGCCCTATTTTGTGATTCATGTTACTTTGATGTCAAAAAATCTACTAAAATAGAGATTTATTTTACGTAATTGCAAGTGCACATCTTTCAGCACTGCGCTGCCCTTGGGTCACAAAAATAACATCTGTTTGAGGTGAGAATTGAGCGTGCCCTAAAATGAATTAGGTCCATATGGCAGTGTGCAGTTTGCCAGGAAGGTCAAGCAAGTTTTCAGCTGCAAATTAAGAAGTGTTACATGATCCAAATTAACGACTCGTAGGAACTGGTTATGACATGCTGATGTGCAAATGCAGCACGGTTCCAGGGACACAATCATATTTATTAAAAATCAGAGTCTAAAAAACTCAACCTATTCTATCAGTTATAATAACATGTAATATTCATGTGTGCTAAACACAACCGTACAATGGAGTTCACAGGTCATTGAAAGAAGGGTGATCAGACATGTTTGAGCAAGTTTAACCCAATAATGAGGTGAAACACTTAATTAAATGTGAAAGTAAAACAAACAATAAACCAAAGCAGGTTTACCAGTTGCTATACCCACTTGAGTTCCCCCATGAAATTCCGTATTAACAATAGAAATATTTACAAATACAAAGACTTTGTCAGTTAGGATAATATATCAAATATATGTTTTCTAACGACAAACAATTCTGAGCATCAAGCTTTTGTCGTTGCAGAGCTAATTAGACATTAGTTGATTTAATGAAAACTAATGAGGTTAAACAGTTTGGTTTGAAATGTCCCATGTGATAGAACGTTACAAGAGGCTGCAATGGTTATGTCATAGGCTCCATCAAAGTTCAATTCCATTGGTTGTGATTTCTCTCTGTTCTTCCCCTCCTTCATTTCTAATGAATGATCCCCGTTTGATCGGCGGTCTGGGCTTATTAGCATTCATAAACTGCTCTCAACTTAAAAGCTGTTCTTACTGTGGTCCCACATGATCCCACTCCCACTGCTTTACATGGGTAGGTTTTGTTTTTAATGTGGTATCACATTCTGTATAACATGTAATATAGGATATGATACTCACGCGTTCCAGTGGGAAATGCAAATACATTTTTTGGGACTGAATTCAGACGTGACTAAACTCAAAGACAAGAATTGGTTATCGTGGATTCTGATTGATTTCATGGAAGTTATTTTTATTCAAGAGGACATTGACTGATGGTCAGCACGGAATTCAATGGATTTAGATTGTGCGTGTCATGGGTGTCTTTTTTTGACTTGCTGTGCTGAATTTTGTGCTGTGCTGAAAATGGTTAGGGGATGGGGAAAAGAGAGTGAAACACTAAGTAGAAGACACTGAGTTTAAGTTCAGGATTTAGCAAGATCCACTTCAAAACCAACTAACATTTTGAGGGAAACACATTTAATGAGGAAAACAAAGTGCAAACCCAGCACCTGTCAGGGCTTCATAATGAAAATAAAGAGCACCAAATCCTAACACCAAAATACATTATAACACATCAATTAGGTCTAATATAAGCATTATTGAGCTTCAGAGAAAATGCATCAGGAACTGTCAGATTTAGCTCAGCTGATTGATGAATCACATTGGACGCAGCAATTACCAGCACTTGAAAAACATAAGTCAACAGAAAAATGTTCAATACATTTTCTGTTTTCAAAGTTTAAGGACATGATGTTGCTTTTTACAATATGTTAATAGATGTCAGTTGATGTAATAAATAATAAGGTTTCATCACATAAATTGTTTACATTACTGCCCAAATGCATCCTAATCTAAAAGCTTTGACAAATGCAAATTGTTTTTACAATACAAAGGTTTTGCTTTAATTGGCAGTCAGAGTAAAACTGTGCACTACACATGGGGAGAGACAGGAATGTACTAAATGTGTGACATCTCTTATTGACAAAGACATACTCGCTATAAAAAGCCCTTTTCAAAATGCTTTCAACGCTAAAACCCAAACATCACTATTTAAACTCGCTACTAAAACAACTTTGTAAACATGTAGTTAGAATATGAGTGATTGCTCAACAATCTAGAGGGAACCGGATGTGTGGGGAAAGACACTGGTTCTATTTTCAACACCTACAAAGTTATCCAAAGTTCTTCACTGGCAGGGTGTCAAAAAGAGACTTGGTGTACCTTCTTCTTTTTTTTTCACCTTGACGTCTTGAGAATGACAGAATGAAATACTGAAAGACAGATCAGGAGGCCTTCGTTCTGAATGGCAGCTGGAAATGGCACTGAGAGACAGGATGGCAGTGGTTGAGGAGAGAGCAGTATCAAACTTTTAAATGCTAGCTGGAAACAAGGCGAGGAAAGGAAGCAGCTCTCCTGTGTAAGCTTGATAGGGCCTTGGAAAACATGGCATCTAAGACATCTACCTTTCCAAGAATGGTGTCTGGGGAGGTGAACCTCTCAAGTTCCAGACGCCAATTATGGGAAGCCTTGCCTAAGCAGGTAACGGATGGAGCCATGCTCCTCGAAGCTAATGAAAGTCCTAATTATCTCAGACAAAGCATCCGGGGTTGACATGGAGGTTTCGGAGGGGATTGACTCCCCATTCCTTTATGCCAAACATCGACAGTCGCTTGAGGAAACATTTTTGGACTGATAGGTTCCCACAGGGGGGCTGAGGATTGGGTTGCTATGGACGGATAGATAAATAAATTGAGAGAGAATGACAAAAAAGAGAGAGGTAAGGAAGATGGGAATGAGACCAGGTGTGGGCTGAAGGGCCCTCTGTCACCGGAAAAAAAAAAATCCAATCTGCGGTAATCTGTAGTCATGAAGAGCTCTCTGCTGAGTTGCACTGAAGGTCCCCAGGGAGCTGTCATGCCTTAACCGCTGCTGTTGCCTTCTAAAAGCCTAATGCTGAGGGGGAATTAAACCGCTGTGTGTATATGTGTAGGTGCGTGTGTGTGTATGTGAGTTGGGTGTGTAACTTTGTCTGTGTATGATCTCCCTGTTTGACATGCTTCAGCAGGCAGAGCAAATAATCAAGGCCATTAGTGATGACTTCCTCGATCACTTCCATTATTGGCTATGTAGCAGAGAACTGAGCGCGGGTCAAATGGCAATCCTTTCATGAGCCTCGGAGGAACCACACAATACTACACAGATGAGCAAACAGTAACTCTGCATTCACACCATTAGCAACCTCATGTCAAGCTACTGCCAATGCTACACTGTCAAGCTAATTACTAAGAGCTGAGTACTAGCTATTGCATTGAACAGTGGTGGGTTGTAGCAAGGTGCTCAGTAATGTTATCACGTTCAAAGTAAATTACATATTTGCCCGTACATTTTGTGTCTGGGGCTAGAAGCAGCCAGGCCCGAGCAAAAGCAATATGGACTCTGATGAATCCAAAATTGCCACATTAACGTGTGTGTCTTTGTACCCGCATGACTAGCTCGCTGGTGGCTGCACTATTAGGACAATAGTTGAAGGTGCTGCATGTGGTCAATGGAGCTAAATGAGCTGTTAATGGTTGGTGATTAGCTCAGCTGCATCTCATTTAAACAAAGAGTGTTGACTTTAACTTCCACAGAAGTTAAATGGATTTTCCCGCTTTGGAGTTGTCGGAAGGGATCTTTCAGGGGATTGGAATGAGAGATGGTAAACATGTAAAGTAATCAAAGAAATGTCACATATCCATAATTGGTTGCTCATTGAGTGAACACATGGTTACATTGCATCAGATCCACACACGCACACACACACACACACACACACACACACACACACACACACACGCACACACACACACAGTGTCCTCATTAGCACAGTGCACATCACTAAAGCTTATTTACTGCATTAGCTATCAGTGACTCCTCACTTTCCCTTGTGTAACGTCTACCTCAGTGATTCCAAGATTTCTCCAGAGATTTCCTTCTGGAGCATTTAACGGTTGACCTGGCCAGTACTTAGCCCTTGTTATGTGTGAATTGAGCATGTTGGTGATTAATTAAAGCAATCTATCTGGAGCTGGTGATTCCAGAGGGGAATCAAAATGCTGCTGGAAAGATTAGGGGATGAAGAAGCCGTAGGAAGCTTGCAGGACTGCGGTCCCCTCGGGGTAAACACTGCTCAGGCCAAGAGAGAATATTATAAATTATAGTACACCATGTCATTTAGTTGCATTATTTTCCATAGTTTCCCTTTTCAATTGCTATCCTGTTATAATCATACTTACAAATACAACACAAAACACCAAAGCCCATAACAAACATTAGGCAGCAATGGTCTGCAAATGTGATCACAAATGTGCCTGGTTTTGAAACAGCTCACTTGCTGGTTGATACACAATCTAAAGAAGCACCTTTACTCTTAGAAATAAATAATGGTTGTGTTAAAGCAGTAATTATATCTACTTCTGTATTAATAGCCACAGTGTTTCTCTGGTACTAAGAAACAACTGGGGGGATTTACCAGTGGGATCGCAGCAACTTTTCCGTGCATACCTGATTTCTTTGCCTGTAGTTTATTTTATGTGAAAGGTTGCCGTGATTGAGAGATGTCTTAACTTGAGTCAATCCATAATATATGTGAACAAAGTAACTTTGGAGAGGACTCTCAATTTATAGAAATTTTGTTCCGTGCAGGTTTGCAGACCAAAAAATGTAATGACTTGCAAAATCCGTCTGCCCCTCTCTCGGTTCTCTCCCTCTCTGGCAATCCCATTTCAGAGTTAATTCTGTTCTTGTGTCCTTTCATCCATAATTAAAATAACAAGCAACTAATTACTTTTGAATAATGTCAAGCCAGTCAGGCGGGTTGCACAATCCCTCTCCATAATTAAAGTGCACCCAACAGTTTTGGCAGACATTCCCCTCATAGCCACATCACTTTGCATTGTTTCAGTGAACCAGTGCACAGGCCAACCCTTTGGAAAACCTTCCAGATATTCCAGGGTCTGAATGTCAGCTGGCTTTCACATGCTCTGGGCTTGAGTTATTTGAGGTTTGGAAATGCAACACGGCTTCATCTGAAGCACCTTGAGGGCAAAACAAAACATTGGAGCAAAAAGTTGGGGGTATTTTACTGTAAGCCAGCTAAAGAATCAGTGCAACGATGACCGTGAGGAAGTAATGGAAGAAATAGTGTTTAATCTTTTCAAGCGATGCTATCTGGGTGGCCACATGAGATGTTGTCTTACAAGAAAGACCGTAAAAGACTATTCTTTATTTCTTTCCAGGAAAACACACTTCCACTCTCACTCACTCTGAAATCACTTTAAGAGTCTCCGTATCAATAAGAAAAAAAACACAGCAGCTCATTGAATACAGACATATGATGTTGTTCACTTAATAAATTACAGATATTTAGTTTGAAAGCCTATATTTGATTTAATGCCTGTACAGCACATGATTTAAGCCTATCATTGCTTGTCTATTCTTATAACGGATTGCCCCACTTTTACAATCGTACCACAATGCCGGAGCTCTAAAACATTGCTTCAAAAGACTGTGGGGAACACCGCGGTGTATAATCGTGCCAGGAAAGGCAATTTATCAGACGATATTGCCTCTGTGTAGAGTGGGGGTCCCTAAGCTGCTCCCTAGCAAGGACTATTGGGTTTGGACTGGCGGCAGAAAGTGGGGGAGGTCTCCTAACTGATCTTTGCTCCACCACGATCAATCTTACAGAGATCCCAGAGCTTCAATGGACATGGCTACACAGAGCCTAATGAAGGCCTCACGCTGGCCGCTGTCTGCTGCAACACAACATGTTTATCTCTGTCAGAGTGTGCCGGGTTAAAGATTAGTGGGGGGGATAGATCCTTTTAGAAGGCATATGCCGGTTGTTTCACTATGTTTACAACCTAGCAGATACTATTTTTATTTATGCCTTCTTTTTTTTTTATCTATTATGTGATATATAGTATATTAAATAGATTACGGAATTTCTGCCTCTGCACTCACAAGAAGCCATGATGTATTGTTGTTTGACTGTAAACCTTTGACACACCCATTAATGAATTATATTCTAACCAGCATCCTCTTGTCATTCAGTGCGTAATTGAGGCGGCATCTACCCAGGACGTCCTCTTCCTCCATTACCAAATTACAGTGTCATTTGATTACAGTGTGCCAGAGTAACTTTTTAACTCAGAACACATACAGTATAATGATCCGTCTATATTCATTTTATGTGACAATGAGAAACATATTATTAAAACTGGTGGAATATTCTCTTTCTTGTCCACGGGTAGGCAATCACCCCTCGTTCTAAACTGTGACTCAATGCAAATGAGGTGATAATGACATTTACTCAAACCTTGATTGGCAAACACCTGCTGGGATTACACCCGACCTTGTTGAATGTTGCCGTATTGTTTTTTTGATTGTATGTCATATTTCCTTACACTGTTAAGTGAAATGGATTGGAGGGACTGACACTATTGTATTCGTCACTAATCTGGTGACTGTTACAGATGAATTTAAAGTTTAATTTAATGGTTCAACTGTAGGTCTATGGCAGACCGCCCTGAAATTGTCTCAATGTCATTTTTGTTCTTAAGTACTAGAAAGACATGAAGTTCCATATTAAATCACATTCAACAACAAAAGGCTTCTCAGATGGGGGCACTGCTACATGTTCTTACCCAAGAGCAGTTAAAAAAAAACAACCATGGGGCTGGTGCTAACTGAAAAACTTTCAACGGATGACATCCCCTCTGTGAGAGTATAAACAGCTGTGGGAGAAGTGTCTAAGTTGTTTGCTGTAAGACGTCAGCTTTATTCAAGGAAAGTAGGTTGACTTGTAGATGGTAATGGCACTATGATTGGCAGGCAGCTGCGGAGTTTCAAGAGCAGGATTAGGACAATGTGCAGAAGAACGCCAGCTTTTTATTAAACATATTATATTAGAAACTAGAGTAAAAAGCCAGCTGCCTTAAATGTCACTCAGATATATGCTAAGTATATCTAACAGGTTTAGATTTACATTAATTACCATGCACGATGAAAAGAAATGTGTTTGCAGAGTAATACTGAAAATTCAAGTTTTTCATTACATTTTCTAACATATGTGATTGGGAAAAAAACAACCTGGCTTTACAAACAGCACAAAAGGTGAATGTATGACTCCACAGATATAATGAAAAGAATTAGCCACAGCATACATACATCCACTTATTAGGCGTGTCAAATTCACCAGCTTATATATACATTCATGGCTTCATTTACACTAATCTATTAAATAATATAAATTCCCCTCATCTAGGATAATTGAAAGAGTAGTAATTACCAACAAAAACAAAGTGACATCTCCTTTGTGGGCTTGTGGAAAGCTGTGGAGGAGATTGCTCAATTGCTTCGTGTTAATGTCTGCGTGGTTCCCGTCACCTGCTAATTGCTTTATAGTGCTGATGGTTGCTAGTTATATGCGGCTCATAGCTAATGTCCGTCTGCTAGAACAGCTTCTGTATAAATTCTCAGCACTGCAATGTCAGGATTTATTTTCTCTAACTTACTGCACATAGCTCTCTGATGTATACTCTTTCTTTTCTTTTTGTATTTTGTCAAATTAGTTTTAATTAGATCTAATTACAGTGTCTTTTTTCTTTCGTTGGTGCTTTCCTATGTGTTAGACTGCCATGACACATGCCGTGTGTAATTACTCAAGTTTCTCGGCGAAACTCTGGGACTTAATCTGACCTCTTTGGTTCCATAGTTAAGGGAGGTTGTGGGGATTTTACCTGGGTCTACCCTTTCTGCAGCCAGGGCCTCATTATCCTCACCTATAATAGCCAAACAGACAGAGTGAAGTAAGAACATTTTTAAACCCTTCAGATCCTCGCTCGCAGTGTCCAAGCCTATTAGATCACTATGACACATGGAAATGAGGTCATGTACTCTCTGTGGGGCAGTCCTTATCCATATTTCTGGGATTTCTTCTCAGAGGGTGTGGGAAACAGAGAAAGAGAGAGCGAAAGAGAGGGAGAGGAATGGGGAATAAAGTCCCAGAGAGGATCATTAAAATGTAAAAAACCCTGACCAACTGGTCCTTTCAGCCCTTTGCATCATGACAAATGTTCTGAGTGTATAGATCTGAGAGGAGCTCCTTGTTCCCTTCAAATAGATGATGAATCAAAAACTTTGTTCACCGCTCTCTATTTCATTGTGCTGCACAAAGTCTTTGAGTTCAATATATGACATTATAATGTGTATGAATATAAAACAATTAGGCCATGCAATTGAACTGCTTTCACTTCTGACTTTGATGCCTAAAGCTATTTTTTTGTCATGCTACTATCTGTACTGTTGGAGGACTGTACAAAAATACAGCTCTCTATGCCTCAGGAATATTATCATATTGTATCATGCACTGTGACTTTTTTGAACTGAAGAGAGCAGATGTATGAAACTATCCAACTCTCTGCTCTGATAGACCAGATCAGATTGTTCAACTGCACCTTCATTTCAATATATTCATGAGTAATTATAATTCAAAATATGGAGTGTTGCCATTTGGATCATGTGTGATCGCCATCTTTCAGAAGATTCTCTATCCTATCAAGCCTTTCAGTGATATTGAATAAGACTTCCGAAAGTCAGTTAATAGCATTTCAAAAACACTTGGAGTGGCTTTAAGTGGTTTGTTTTTTTAGGAAAATATATAATGATAGATATAGACATGTTAGATTACATGTTAGATACCACACTCAAACTTCATGATCACAACATATTTCATCAAATCACAATTCTACGCAAATGTTGACGCCTTCCAACTCTTGGACGTGAAGTGAACATACAGTATGATTGAGTACATCTAGAGTGTCATGACGTCGGGGCTTGTCCTACCTGAAATCTTCTACTGTTCCATTTGATCATGAAATGCATTCATAAAACATATGTGACAATGTCTCCCCTCCTATCACATAGTCAGGAGTTATGCTCTTTGCGTTTGCTTGTTGGTGTTATGCGTATGATCATTTATTCCAGACATGCAAGCATAGGCGGGTTCATTTTAGGACGAGTCCAAAATGAAGTTACTTTATCCAATGCAGGTGGTGAGGATGATTTGTTGTTTGGTCAGGAACTATTGCACCCAAAAAGGCTTCTTAATGGAACCTTTAGTCTTACAAATAACCCTGGGTATATGTTGTAATCCTTATTTCTGAGAGCAGTTGTTTGTATATACCATGAAGACAAACCCCACACAGATGGTTGTTGTTGCTTAACGTCACTGTAAAAGTCCCTAGATTCTAAAATATTGGTGTAAAATACTGGGTGTTTTATCTATCTACCTCTTCAATTATTACAAACAAGTCTGCCTGTTTCATTTGGAAGTCTGAAGCGCCAGATTTGAATGATTGGAGCTAATTATTTTCCAATTTTAGTATTTTACTCCAATTTCCCTTTCATAGAGCTTCTGCAGGAAAATAAAATGTTTCATTTTACCTCGGCATCTTATGCCCTACAAACACTTCCATTGCTCATTTATACCGCTAAGAAGTAGAAAAGCTATTTCGCACGTTACTGAAATGTGTATAAATGGTTGGGGACACCGAGAGCAGAAATGTTTCCTTTCTAAGAATTGCACGCACTGTTCCTGTATTATATCAAGTGACTGTACGCCTCGTTAAGTTCACCAAAAATCTGTGGCCATTTATTCTTTAATTAGAAGACGAACCCAAAGATGCTTGCCCTTCTCCTTGTATTAAAAGCTTTTGATTATGCAGCCAGTCATGTTTAATTCACAGCATAGAAAAAGATACATTGCACAGTCATGAAATATTGAGAAGGGCCCAAGAGGCAAAGATCGCAAGCTTGCTCTCTCAAAAAGATCAAAAAAATGAGATAACACACCAGCGCACATCCAGGGCAGCGGTGTATCTTTTTGATCCTCTTATCTCATGCTGCAACGCAACAACACATTTCATCGACAGAGCATGACCAGCACGGATGTGAGAGGAACTAATGCTCACAACATAATGGTCATGCAGTGACACGCACTCACAAACACACATGCACTACTGAGAGTTTGGAAAAAGCTGCAATACATCAGCAGACATACACACATCATCGACTTTCTGCTACTGCAGCTGCTCTTCTGATTCAAATGGGATGCAAATTCGATCTTAATATGAGTGATACGTTTATTTGCTTCCGCTTGAAGAGAAAATCTTTGCATCCGTCATGAAACGAAGACATAAAAGTCATGACACTGCAGTATTTGCAGCTGAGGACAAGGGTGCAGACAGAGTTAACTGCACTGACAAGACGCCGTTCATACATTTAATCAACACAATATTTATTTTGTTTTTTGTAACTGTAACTACACACCAATGCCTCACCATGAACGTTTTTTTAAACTCCACTACCGAAAGGTTTGTCATCTATAAGATAGCGTCAATTTCTGAGCTATTCTCCTTTATTGAGCTTTGTTTAACATGGAATAAAACAGTTTAACACATGCAATGTCATGCGTCACAGGTGAGATAATGACACTGTTTCATTTGTCCATACATTGGTAAATATCACGATTAATCTTGATATACATTTTGAGTCAAGTCTCCCTGCCTATTTAGGAATAATAAGTCCAATATGTTCATTGTGATATTAAATTCATTGCAGCATATTTCATTTTTGCAAGCTCAACATAGATAAAGTCCTGATAAAATTCAACATTCTCTAGTATCACATGTGTTATAAGTTATATGATTGTATGACAATAATTACTCAAACTGGCTGTTTGACACCACACAAGCGAATCACAATCCACTGTGTCATTCATGAGGTGGTTAAATAAATGACTTTTGTGTTACAGCTAAGTTATTTCCCCACTGCTGCGTTATCCATTTTACCTTGTGTAATCCCCAGGTTTGATTATATCAACAGATAACTCTTTGGCCAGAGTGAATCTCCACATGGTCTGCTCTTTTCACAGAAAAAAACCTGATCTAAAAGCTTTTTTCCCCGAAATCTCCCCTGGAACTATGTTTCAAAAGATTTTCAATCTAGACTGTGGAAACTGGCAGCTAGTAAGTGGGATTTTTGGAGGGTGTGGAGCACAGATTATACCTGTCTCAACCTCGAACATGATTGAGATGTAAGAGGAGGTGGGAAAAGTCAACTGTGGCCACAGAGGACATTAAAAGTCCGTAAGACGGAAGTGACATCTGATTAACGTTGTCATTTTTCCTGGTTTAGTCTGACCTCTATTCAAAAATCTGACTTTCATTTAAAGAGGAATGAGGTCATCTGGGTGGAATCAAGGCTTTTAAAAGGTTGCTGTGAAGGTCAGGAAAGCTTTTCATAAGGCTGCTCTTGTTCCCTCTGAGCTGAATGTTAAGGGAATAGTTATCATCTGAGAGTTCCTTTACATAATATAATATTTATGAATTCTATTTCCACCTGCTCGAATAGAAAGGATATAGAATGAATGCACAAGTTACCGTGTATACTATGTGTGTGCAATTGAGGGATGGAGGAGGGAATGGTCCACGTACTTCTAGGTATGCCTGTGATTTGCTGTACTGCTAAATAATATAGTTTACCAATTCTTAGAGATTTCCTTCTTTAGAAACATTAGCAACATATCATATGTTGGTTCATTCTCCAATTCTGCATCCTCCATTTTTTTAAAAATATTTTACACAGCACGGTTTGTCACTGGCTCTTGTGGCGTGATACATTTATTTGATGGACTGCTGATATTAGTAAAGGATGATACATTTAGATGATACGAATATTGTCTTGTTGTTCATTGTGGTCACTTTAAAAAGAATGTCTTCAACATAAACAATAATCAAGGTGCAATGCAAAGTTGCTGTGCAAGCAAAACCCTTCTATTGTTGGTGTCTGTCAGTCCATTGTAATGTGATACATCCTAGAAAACCTGATGTATAAATTTGCTGTAAGCGTCTGACAAGCCAAAAATATTACATTTAGGCAGAAGATAATATTTTCATTTCATTCAGGAAATTAAATTACATTGAACCTAAACAACAGATAGTGTGTGTATGTGTGAAGTGTAGATAAACATAAACGTGCCAACCTAAAGTAACTTTTCGCCAGAGGCGTTCTGAATGGGAGATATTATGGTATGAAAAAGTCAAACTTAATTGGGCGTTGCCCTGAATCTTTGAATTCCATCACTGAACCCCATTCAAACAATTTACATGAGAATAGTCCAGGTCTTGGACTAAGCTCCTTTCAGCTCACGAACGACACTTATCCTCTAAAGTCATTCAGCGTAGATAGAGAGACAAAACGGCTCCTGATCCTGGACTAGGAGGGGCTGAGGGTATTCAATCTGACCCCGCCGTGTAGAGTCTGCTGATTGTTCCAGCGGCTTTAAGTCAGCATGGCATTGGCCCCTGGGAGGTGACACACACAGTCTTCCTCAAAGGCCACAAACAGGTGAGGAGACTTTATTTGGCTCTGGCCAGAGGGTGTCTGTCTGCTGACACGCAAACAATCGCATATAAGGACCCGCGCACGAGCACCGATACAAACACTCTGCAACTTCTTCATCTGCATGCACGTACACAATCTCTGTCCCTCTCTCTCTCTCTCTCTCTCTCTCTCTCTCTCTCTCTTTCCCTGTATCCCACGTGCATGTACAAGCACATGCACACCTGGAATGAGTCAGAGCTGAAGAGGATGGACGAGGTGGTTGGGAAGGACAAACTTTCCCTCAGGTGTCTGACTGTCATGGCAGCAAATGGGCAGCTCAAAACAATAGACTTGCACCCCTCATATTTAATCTCATCACAGTTATTCATCCTCAAGCAGAACAACAAATAGGACTCTGTTGTTTTGAACAATGATATGTCTAAAGGGGTGACAACTACATGACGAAAACTAAATCCTGTATTTATATATATATATATATATATATATATATATATATATATATATATATATATATATATATATATATATACTTTTTTTTTTTTAAGTACTATATGAAATGTTTTTTTAATACTAAGATAAGCCTTCATTGACGCCAGGGGGGCAAATAGAGATACAATAAAGTAAATAACAATAGTAGTACATTCAACTACAATAAATAAGTAAAATAGGAAGACATAGTGTGGTTAATAGCATTGAGTCCGCAGGTCTAGTGGTAGTAGTAAAGAGAAGATAGACAAAGATAAATTAGAAGCATAGTACACTGTGTGTGTGTGTATATATATATATATATATATATATATATATATATATATATATATATATATATATATATATATATATATATAATATTTAACAGAGTATATACTGGATAAGGTGTTAGATTCAGGTATATGGACTGCTGACTGTAAGAGTGATGTCGTCCCTAAAACTTGCATAAGAGAGAATGAACTGATGGCATTCAAAGTCAGTGTTTTTTTGTGTCTTTGTTTTGCTTTGTTTTTTTGTTATCCTCTCCCACTCTTGAGATGTGCTTGAGCAAGCATTTATGCACCGCCCCAGTGAATGTAGCCAGCCAGGGGGCGCTCTCACTTGTCAGTGAGTGTGACTGTATAATGAAAAAAGATCAATGCTATACAAAGAGCATGCAATATCAGATCCCAACACCCCCCCCCCCCCCCCCAAAAAAAAAGAATCCAATATTTAAAAACTTGATTATATGGCCTTATGCTTTATTAGCTAGACACATTTCGATATTGTGTGACAGTGGAGTCTGACAGCCCAATATGTGATTCTTTCCTGGGACTGCCCATTGTCATTATTTACAATGTTAATAAAGCATTTGTAATGGCCTAGTTGACTGCTGCTTCTCATCTGTGAGTAATCCATCAAAGAATGATGGATTAGAGAATACACACACACACACACATACACACACACACACACACACACACACACACACACACACACAGCTATACACCAAAACGCAGATGCTATTATGCAGGCAACATTAAGATGAAAGCTTTTCATTGTCATGATATATTATCACACCCACTATTACAGTGCAGACACACACATTTGAACACGTGCACACCCACAGTGCTTCCGAGCTTAATCTAATCTTGAATGTCAACTTCAACATCAGCAGCGGGAGGGCCTCTGTTCCAAACTGTCATCAGTAGGAGACATAGCAGAGGGAGGTGTGCCTCTACTGATTATGAGAAATGCATAAATGTATATATGCCATCTGAACACACCTCGGCAGCGTGTCTCATCCATCCATCTTATTCTCCATCATGCCCTCACTTCAGACCCCAAGACACGTAAATGACCTCATTGGGGAAACAACAGAGGAGGCGATGAGTCCCATTGACTCCTTTAAGCAGGAACACAAGGTTATCCTCTTGATTCTTTTGGGGGGGGAAACAACACAGCGGCACTGAATTGTGGGTTCAGAAGTTGTAAAAACCTGCATAGTGTGTGTGTGTGTGTGTCACCCTACAGTTCAGTAGCTGTCCAACAGTGGGGTTTCAGAGTTGTAGCGTTCCCCCTCCACCAACTAGCACCTGCTGCTTCCCCACAGAGAGGAGACTTTACAAGAGACAGTTTTTAACTGATTTGACTCTTGACTGGTAACACACAAGAATAATTTGCCTAAACATACTGCTGGTGAGCCCACATGGCAGTGATCCAATATAACTTATTTATGCTGAACCTGTCTGGGCCTAAAACTATTAGTCTCATGTCCCAAAGTTCCTCTCGAAGGCCTGACTTTAAAAGGGATCTCCCTTTTAAAGTCTATCCCGAGACTAGTGGAAGCTGCTCTTTTTTATCATCTCTCATTTTTAAGCATGCGCCGCAAATGTTCAATTCAATTCAGTTTATTTTATATAGCCCAAAATCACAAATACAACATTTGCCTCGGAGGGCTTTACAATCTGTACACATAACATCCTTGTCCCGAGACCTCACATCGGATCAGGAAAAACTCCCCCAGATAAAGATCGTAAAAACCCTTTCACAGGGGAAAACAAATGGAAGAAACCTGAGGAAGCGCAACAGACGAGGATCCTCTGTTCGGATTGACAGAAGCAATAGATGTCATGTGACCAGAATAAAATAACGTAACGAAGTTACAGCGCATTCAATGAATATGACAAAAGTTATTCATATAATGAGTAGCAGGCATGGACCACGATCCAAATAACCACAATCCATGTCATGAGAAGGAACGAGAGAGGACGGGCATCAGCGAGGTCACGGCAGGGGGCGGGACCAGCTCCAGACACAGCTACGAATATGACCTATTCAAACCTGCAATTGGTGGTTGGCTATGCACAACATGTCAATCCAGTGTTGGTCAGTCCATCAGTCCACCAGCCAGTCTCTACATCCATCCAGCAACTGGTCAGACTGCTTTAAAATATGGTACAGAGCATTCTTACTATTTTTTGCAGTCTTTTATGAGCTATTGCCTCTTGTGGATCATAGAAGTTAGAATAAGAAAACTTAATAAACTGCAATCAATTGCCCAGGAGTGTTTATCTAAGCTGCAATGACCTGAAGAAAAGTCACAAAGCCCCACACACATCTGCATGAGAAACACACACAAAATCCTTGCTGACTCAGTGGAAATGCTTATCGGACACACTTGCCAGAATCTGATCAATGCACCCTATAAGTAATGGGAATAGGCTCTTGATAGGAATCTAATGGAGGCTCACTCAAGCAATGTATACTTAAACATGCTATTACATGCTGTTCCTGTAAAAGCGTCACTTTACCAGGAGACAGCACTGACTATGGATTCCTGTATGTACGCCCCACAGCTTATCAGACCTCTCCTCTAAGTCGGTCAAAGGGGAAGGGAAGTAGATAAGCTTTCTATAAAAAAAAATAATAATCTATTGAATTCTATTCTAAGTATAAACCCTCGCTGAATATTATTTACACCAAACAAATATTTTACGCAACTGTGAGGAACTTCATCTCATGCAAATTTCAGGGATGAGAATGTTAAAACTTAGATGTTCATGAAAAAGGCTTGACATCAATAACACGTATGTTGGAAAACTTAAGGCTGCCTCAATGACCGGCAAGAAATCAGATTTAAGTCTGTTCATAACTATTAAATCAATCTGGCTCGGTGGGCAGAACTCAACTCATCAACCCGGGAATTATTGGGAGCAAGTCCCATGATGACGTGTCACGGTGTCTCGCAAACTTTTTTTTATCGCTCCATTTTCGATGGCTGCATTCAACTCTAAATGAAGCATGACTGTGTAACTGCATGGCCTATTTCTCACTTTTAAATTTATTCAGAAATACTCCTCTGACTCAGGAATAAAGCAAACTGCCTATAAAGTTAAGGAGACACGCAATTTCCTGAAATTATTGCAGCATGGCAGCTCAGGATATATGATGTAATAGACATATTTATACATTACCCCACTATGAAATTGTATGATCTGTAATACCAACACTACAAACAAGAAGATATACATATCTCCTCTCACCACAAAGTGTGTCTTGTTATCCACAAAGTTTTGTGCAGGATGAAACCTCATTAAAGCGACAAGAGTTGCATGAGACAGCAGAGAAGCTTTCTTAAACCCTGCCTTTGAAGTTGAAGTTGAAGTGCCGAGTAACACGCACATGCTCAAGCTCACGCTCGTCTGTGTGTGTGTGCGTACACACACACACTGCCTTAAGAAGGGTTTGCATGTAGAAAAAAAAAAACATACACTAAAACACACACAATGCATGCCACAAAAGAATAAACAACAGAGCAGACTGACACGCAACAACAGCTAAACAACAGCTAAATAGATGCTGCTGCCCCGGTGCCTTGGGAGCAGAGCCGAGAATAAATGACTCGACTTCAAAACCCCTCACATCTTCCATATCCCTGCTGACTCTTCACCAACCCACCCACCCACCCAAACAACCAACCAATGGAACAAAAGCATTGTGCTTCTCACAGAGGCTGTTCATTAACAGCAGCTCGGTTGTGTGTTTGTGGCACCCCGCACTTCAAAGCCTCATCTGATTCTTCCCATCATCGCTGAGAGAGGAAAATAAGCCTTTTGTGAAAGGAGAAGGACAGCTAAGCATTATCCAGAAGTTAGAATTTAGAGTAACACGCCTCAAACCCAGACAGACTTTATAATAAAGTGTTACCCGAGAAGGGAGTGCGAGTTGGTGCAAACTGCAGGAATTATCTGTACAACACGTAATGCAGAAAAAAAGCTGCAGTCAAATGGATGCTTATTACGAAAAAAGATGACATTAGCTCAAAGTCAACATTATGGTCAGACAGTAAAAACTATATCACGCTTGTCTTGCTCCCCATAATTCAAATACGTGATGAGACAAAAGAGAAGAAGAACGTCGTTGTAAGATGAAATAAACGAGACTGACGGATTGAAAGATAAGATATTGTAGATGGACAAACACACAAGAAGACGAGAAGATTAATCAGGACCACACTTCCTTCATCTGCCCATCTCAACCTACCAGGGTTTTCACTTGACATTGTGAGGATGAACACCACCCCCTGCTGGTGACTGTTCTGGCCAGGTGTTGAGGAAAAGAGGAGGGAAAATGTTGTCTTGAAGGTGATGCGTGTTGCAAGTAAATACACTTTGAAGTCAAGACCATGCCGCAGCTGCTGGAGAAAGTGAACTTATACGGGAACTGAATAAAGGCTCATGAAACCCTCAAAGTCAATCTAGCAAGCAGGGATTTGGTGGTTGGTTGGTTCAAGGTTACTCCAATGTCAAATAAGTGCAAGCCAAATGACACTCATTTTACAAAGACATACCAGTTTGCTGGTGTGCACCGATTTTTTTTTGAAGATTAAATTCTTAAATCCAATCCTTTGTGTTTTTCAAATAACCACTGATTAAAGATTAGTTACACCGGGGAGGAGGTACCATAATCCAAACCACTGTATAAAGTGCAGTGACGTCTTTATAGAGCCAAATTTAACAGAAAGCGCCTGTTTGTTTGTTTTTTAGGCCATGACATTTCTGTCTCTTAACCCACTCTCTTCTCTACAATGTCGACATCTGCATGTGACACAATGCTTTTCCAGATGATAATCTTCTTAAAAGCAAATGCTTGAACAAGCATATCTGGAGCATAACATATAATCTAATTGTGTTACATTTTTGTTTTGTAAATAATGACAACCACTTATCTTCATCAAGGCAATCATTCTGATGCAAAAAGAGGAAAATAAATGACAAGTGTGTGTCTGCTTGTGTTTGCGTGCCACAATTTAAATCTGTAACGTGTGGAAGTCTTTTTTTTCTTTTATACCTGACAACATATTTTCTATTTTAACGACAGATAAGGTTTAGGAATAGGATTTTAGCTAATTGGGTGTTTTCTAAAGATGAAGATGAAAGAGGAGAGGAAGGGATTTCTGATGACGTGGTTTCACTGAATAAAGAGGGGAGGTGTATTGTCTTAAAAATAGATCCTTAAGCTGCATGTTGCTGTGTAGGCAAAATAGATTTCCTGTCAGGAATCATTCTTATCCAGATCTATACTGCTTACTGCCATTAGTGTTTACTTATACAATAAATATGGAAGGGATTACATTATCCTCTGTTGGCAGTTCTCAAAGTTAAAAGACACATGCGGGTCTAAATTTAAGCACCCTGTAGATGGACATGGCAGCACTATCTTTATTTTAAACATTTCTATGACTGCATAAGTTAACTGATGGCTAAATGTCCATTGTTAGACAAGCTTTGCCTCATACAAGTGAAAAGTCAGATGGATGGTTTTTAAGGTATATTTAATAGTGTTTAGTGTGTTTGAAATTGAGCAGTTTCTCTTCCTTATGCAACAGTTACAGGACGCCATACACTCTATCGCTTAACACAGTCAGATACATTTTGAAAACACATTAAAGATGAATACAAACAATAGGTTTATTCGGACAAAAATGTACTTTTGTGTTCTTAGAACGGTTTCGCTGAGGAAACCAAAACTTTTGGTTTAGTTAACCTCATAAGTTTTAAGGTCCCAAACAAAACCCCTCTGGTTCCTGTTTCGCAGTGCAAGACACCAAAACTGATCACACAATGCTCTCACTGTTACTGTTGGACTCCCACAGTCTCGTAGGTTACAGGGAAGATATCTGCCGTTGTTAGCGGGACTTATGAGTGATTTAGTGAAACGATATAATCGCTTAGTCATGTTGAGGAGCTTACAGAATTTTACAACATTTTTGTTTAAGTAAACGGTTATGTATCTTCTCACAAGGGTTACAGTACTTTAGCAATTTAAATGAATTAGATCGGAACTGTGGATGATGAGATAGCACACTTTTAGTTTTGACATACTTCTCATGTCTGTGAGATCCGAGAAAGGGGCACTGAGGACATTGTAAACAAACAAAGTGATGTGTTCAGTCTTTGGTCCTATACAAAACATTGTGGATTGTATAGATCAAGTTTCTCATGCAACATTTCCAGTGCCAATATTTCAAATTTTTCCAATCCACGCTTGGTCACTTGCAGGACATTCAGCGTATTGTATTCAGACTTGTTTGCACGTTTAGTGGAATAGTGCAAAACCGGTGGCAGGAATACGTATTGTGGGTTCCCGTTGGGGAGTGTGATACTTACCAAAGCTACAAGGGGTCTACAAGAACTGCACAGAAGTAAGTAAATCAAATCTACAGACAAATAAAAGGAGGTTTCAATGAAAATTCTTCATTTGTGACCACAGTCACAGTGAAATGCTGCATTGCTTATTAATGCCCAAGTGTTCATGGGCCTGGCCAGCTGTGCAAGATTCTGCACAGCTACCTTTCATCCAATATGTAATGTACCTAACTAAACGTTCCTATAACCGAGTCTAAAGGCTTTATGGGGGGAATTTATGCCTTTACATGACCATGAAAGTTTGCACCAAAAAGTAGTTTCCTCTACAACGCTTTACTACTTTATGAATAGCAAAGACATACGGCTTCATATTTTGTCTGGAATTTACCAAACATCAAAGCTCTTCAAGAAAAGAGAAGACAATTATCTTTTCCACCCACATGTTTTCTGCCTTTGTCCTAAAGTGGACTGTCCTTCTGACAGCTGTATGGATAAGCTGAGAGCTATCATTTGTGTGAGAGGTTTGACACAAAGGTACTTACCTTCTCAAGGATTTCCCTGTCAACTTAGCATAATCCAGCACTGGACTTGGAGACGTTTATGAAACTCAGAAACCCATTGAATGTATATCTGTCAGGTTACCAAGTAAAGATAAAATATTTTTTTCGGGACTTAATGATACACATCAAAGGAACCAGCAGTTATATTTACATAGAAAAGTGTTTTCTTTATAGAAAATCAGCTATGGTCCTTTTTTTATTGCACAATTACAGCAATTGGCTGTAAAAGTTTTGCCTGCGGATAATGAGGGGAATTGCACTGGGTGTAATTAGCCATGCAGGGATGGCTCAATACGTCGGTGTGTTGGCCCATCACTTGAGCTGGGTTCAGACAATTGGATGGATTTCCAATACATTTTTACATTTTGCACCAAAACCCATGACTTTGGTGATCCCCTAACTTTCCAACATGATATATAAGCATAATTATATCATTGTCCATGGAGCAATAATGTCACTACTACCAATGGTGTGAACAATACTTTCTTAAACATATCTCTTCTCTATGATTCAATCAAAAGGGACTGTTTTTCTTCTCTTTGTTGGAGTGGGTCCACTAAAAAACATAAGGCATGACCACATAGAGACTTGCTCTACAATTAAATCAGTTATATTCAATCCGTCTTTACAGTTGTTTGTGAGGCAGCAAGCTAGAAAGACAAAATGAACATGGACATACCGTTTTACATAACAAGCAACGTGTTTAAGTTTCTCTGCTGGTTTAGTTTGGGTTTTTTTTCCTCCATAAAAGCTTTTGCAGCTCTGAAAAGATCATCCTAGTATCTCTTCTGGTTTTACCAATTCACTTTAGGATGGTGTATGTCAGTCACCTCAAATATGCACGAGAGCCCCTCTTATGAATTCAGTGATGTTTGTATCCCCACTGTAGGTTTCAAAAGTTATTTCTGAAATGAAGCTTAACAGTCGGCTAAAAAAAAGAAGAAGGAAGCCCTCTTTTTTATTTCCCTCTGAGTGTTAAAAAGTGCTCTAGGGAAGAGTTTGTTTATAGTTGAGAAATGACTGAGAATTCAAGCACTTAATGAGCACGAATATGGATGCTTGTAGGTGAGACGAGCTCAAAATGTTTGTTTCTGTTATGTTGATGCTCCTGTGCCTGTAAATATATAAGATACTTGCTTTCTGTGTATTGTCAGTATGATTTCCATACATATTTGTCTATGTATAAAAGAGACAGAGCTTTATCAAATATGCGTAAAAAAAAAAGGAAAAAATAAACCTAGCTATGCCTATTTCTCCAAAACTCTGACCTCCTCTGTGCAAGTCACCAGTGGATAAATAATGAATGTTGTTAATATGTGTGCTTAGCATCACTGAAGCTTTTAGCTGTATAATTTTCAATTTAAATGTATTATTTAAATTTGCAGTATAATTGTGAGGATGAGATCATTACCTTATTGAAAGGTTTCATTACATTACATGTCATTTAGCTGACGCTTTTATCCAAAGCGACTTACAATAAGTGCATTTCAACCGTAAGTACGAAGTAGGAACAACAAGAATCAAGATAGAACAATTTCTCAAATAAAGTCAAACTGCTAAGTGCTATCAGTAGGAGCCATCGAAGTGCCGCCTAAGTGCTTCCGTCATTGTCTTTATTCAAGGTATAGTCGAAATACCTCATTAAAACAACATATTTTACATTAGAATCCCAAACTCCAATTATGAACTTGGACACCAAGGCTGACAATCACGATAGATTTTACCTCCTTTTGACCTTATAGTTTAAAGTGAACATTTCTGATATCAACCGCATGCGATGAAGCCAGTAAAAAAAAAAACACCAGCGCATAAACGGCTTACTGTTATTATACAATAGTTTAGTTTTCAGTTTGCTGCACTTGTATGTTATAGTTGTGGTTCTTACACATTTGCAGCACAGTATGTCATTTGCAAAAGTGAATTATATTTAAAATATATTTATACTGTGTAAACATTTGCTTTGTAAAACCATTAAAACAACATATTTTACATTAGAACCCCAAACTCCAATTATGAAATTGGACACCAAGGCTGACAATCACGATAGATTTTACCTCCTTTTGACCTTTTTTTTCAAACACACCCAAAGGGGCTGACGTCTTTGTTCCTCTGACAGCTCATGATGAAATAAACTAAAAGATAGCAGAGACAAAAGGGCTGGGAATGAATATTGGCTTAGATTTCAGACAGTGAATGAAATATGTTTTGTAGATCACTAACTTGCATAATGCATGTGGTTTATTCTATTGATGATCAGCATACAAACTGACACAAGTGATCTAAAATTAATTGTATTCTTTCAATCTCTCCAGGGTGTCTGACTTTTGAATAAGCATGGGGGCGCAAGTCACTTCACTTCAAGTCTTTCTTTTCCACTGGTTGAAAAAACTTTGTAGCCTGGTTAGGTATATTCATGAAAAGTGCAATTTGGTGGCTGCCATTCTCTCATCTTCCTAAAGCATTCTTATTCCTCACATTTTTGTGCAGTAGTAGTTTGAGTAGAAGGAGAGTGACACCAATCTGGCTCATGTGACAGCATTCCCAACTGCTCCTGTGTAGCAAAGACCCTTATGCTGCTCCCCAATCAGACGATAATGAATAGAGCAATTAGTGGTGATTATTAAGTGCTTTGTGAGGCTTCTTATTGCCAATGTATCTTGCAAGAATGTTTGATTTATCAGACCCCCTCCGGACATGTGATGGGCACCCACATACACTGCGTACGCCGCCTGTGTGTTCACGACTGCGCAAGGGTGCTATTATTAGGCGTCTGTCTGTTTCGTGGCCAGGATGGAGGACATGCTTGCCTCCCAACTCCATGAGATGAGACAAGGGTACAAAACACACAGCACAGCAGCAAAGGTTAACATCCAACATGACAAAAATACAATCATGTGGCCTATTTGGTGTGCCAAATGAGGCTTGATGAGGAGGAAGGATACTGCCACACCATCCAATGAAAGATAGTATTGATTTAGTCATACCTTACTTGTCCCCTGCATGCACGGTTCATTACGTTACTCAAACACTCTATGAAGGCCTCATTAGATCCCCCTCGTCCTTGTATAATTCATGTTGACTGTTGGCTTCCGCGGACTCACTGAGTGTCAAGGTCGTTTCCATCCGAGCTGTGACCCAGAAGGGCTGGCTGTCCCACAGGATAGAGGGATATTTGTTTTGGAGTGCCTGTTGTGTTTGATCGGGGTGGCAGGTGGAGAACAGATAACGTGTCTATTGGATGTGTCCACAAAATAACTGATTACTGTCCTTCTGCTGTGTGTGACCTCTTAAAGTAGCATCGCATCTCCTCCTTCGAAATCAGTTTCATTGTGCCATAATCTCACTTGATCAGTCTTATGACGAGATAAGAAGCAAAGGGGTAGTGGGGGAGTTTGAAGTAACCGCCGTGATTCGAGATTAAAGCGAGTGCTTGTGGTAATGATACAGGCTAGGCGATCCATTGAATGTTGTTGTCTGGCAGAAGCACATCCAACTAATCACTCGTGAAAAAAAAAAAAAAAAAAAGAGTCGCTCATCATGACATTGGCAATATCCTGCACATCACTTTGACCGCATCTTTCAAACTGACACTTTCTTATTTAAAATGAAAGGAAATCCATTCTGGGTGTCAAAAAATTCTGATCTCTTCCGCTTGACAATGAGTTTGGGGCTGAGCCAAGCCACGGGGGACCACATGCTCAGATTTGAAGATGTTCTTGGCTAAAGCACAAGGTAAAACACAAGTGTATACTAAAGCAATTTTGCAAACGCACATTTTATGGGGGCATGACATAATTTGGACTTCTCTATTTGCTCAGTAGTTTTTTTTAGTTGGCCTGGGCCAACGGTCTACAAGGGATCGAATTCAGGTTGTGATCTAATTTTGCTGAACTTCTACTTCAAAAAAACTGCAGATTTACTTTGCAGTTAGGAGTCACTCCTTTCCTCAAGGGCTTGTTGGCATGACTCAATTCTAGCTTTTTGTTGAGCAGCTTGCAGAAATAGAAATGCTGCGATCTAATTAAACCATATTTTGCACTTTCATGTCAAGCAAACGTATCCTCAATAGCCAGAAGCTGAAGGTACGGAAAAAATATGGAGGCAAGAGCCAAGTTAGTAAAGTGGAGCAGGTCCTTAAATTCAATCCTTGGATTAACCGGTAATCCTTCAAATGTTCATACCTCACGTACAAGTTTGGTAAACCATTAAGGTTGAGAATAATTGTGATGGCATTGGTTATGCAGGACAAGTTTCCATTATTCAAACCTCTCCATTATTCTCACCGGCTTCAATCAGGGGTCTTAATGTCCATTTCCCTATATAAATGTCTATCTACCATGATGCTTACTTGATGGCCTACTTGGTAAATTAAATGAACATTACATGAATTAACTGCACTATATTGCTGCTTAACAGATTACATGTGTAATTACCATCATGTATGTATAGGTTGTGATTTAAATTAAACCGAATATGATGTACCGTCAGAAATAATTCTGATTTAACTGCATATTCAAACATGTATGAATATTGGTGATTAATGAAATGTTGGCAGCGCTTGGGAATAGACACAGAGGGAGGAACATGTAATATGAGCAACATGTCAGAGGCAGTAAAAGAGAGTCACACAGTGCGAGAAGGTTTGTGTCCCGCTAGAGGTAATACATTTCTTTAAATTTTAAAGCCTCAGTCAGGCATGAAACGGGTATCAAACTATTTCAAAATGTCCACTGTGAGGGCAGCAAAAGGTATAACTGTTAAAAAAAAGGAAAAAAAAAACACTCAGCCTGCACTCCAAGACATGCTGGTGCAGTCCATACTAAACAGGCTTGACCTCGATCATTTCCCTTGACTTCTTCTAACACCCAGTGGTGCAAAGTTGAAGTGAAGTTTTAAGAGAGCGTTACCCTGCTTAGTTCTACTCTTGGCACTGCGGCGATGCTCTGTCATTTCACTTTGCAATGCATATTTGATCAAAACGGTAGGGTGTCCATTTCAATATATTTCTGTTTTTAAAGGCCTCTTAAAGAAAGGAGTGGAAGAATGTATTGGTGCATTGTCTTTAAATGCAAGTGCATAAGCAAATCTACATGTGGGTTTATATTAAACCAATTGTTAAACAGTCTTAACGTTATTTTTGAATGAGTTTCAACAGTTCTATACTTTCACTGATAGACTGCAGCAATAGGTTTTCTGACAACTTTGTAAAAGGATGTGAGAACTTTTCTTTGTACAAGTCCAAATCTCATTTACATTTTCCTTGATCAACTTCAAAGGATGGTTGTACTTTGATGAGTCTTAAGGAGTTAAAGTTGATAAAGTTTACTGTGATCATTGGATTCTGACTTCTGCTTTGGTGGGTATGGAAACCTATTAATAATGCATCTCGAAGTATCATCTTTATGCTGTGAGGAATTTGCATACATATTGGCTTAACATGATATTATTATCCCAGCAGCCATCACGGTATTCAAATTCAATGAGTAAAACATTAGAAAGTTTGTTATGAATCACATGACACCAGTTAAGAGATATTAGCTAATGAAGAGGGATATTAAATGCTAATTTTGTAATCTGTTTCGTGCACCCCAGTATTAAATGTAAATTCACTGTGTTGCACTTGAATCCTTTTAAATGTAATAGGGTTGTAATAATCAACTTTTAGAAAAAAGATTAGATCAGAATTATTCAAATCTATCATGTAATATATTGACTTATGAAGAAGTTAGTATTTTCCCACGTGGCCACACAATAACAGACGAGGGTCCTCACTACGAGCTAATACGAGCATCCTGTATTTGCCAAACCTTGTCTCCTGTGAGATTTCCCTATAAAAACAGACGCAAACCTTGTCTGGCCCTACAATGCACAGAGACTGAAGCTAAATAAGAGCGCATTAGTCATCTGTGTCAAATGTAGACGCACTACAAAAATAATTAAGTTGTCAAATTTGTGCGAACCAAAACAGGGCAACATTTTAGTTTGTTATAAGTTCCTGCATAATAGTGATTGTCTACAAGCGAACCCCTACCAGAGCATAGGCCTCCACTGAAGCTCAGCAAGGAGGTAGTCTGGGGAATCGCAAAGGGAAAAGACCAACTATGGAAGGTACATATTTAATTATTATATTAATGTCATTATTTTATCATTGTTTTTAAATTAGCTTTATCCATTTATACACAAAATGAGGACGCTGGGGACCTTTTAGATATTAGCATGTGAGTTTTCTGATTTAACTATTCCGAGATGATAATACAGTATGAAATCAAGCTGTCAAGCTCACGTCATACAAATATCCTCAGTTCATCAGACCAACTTTAATACCAACTCTTGAGTCATGTCTGCGGGACCAATAAAATACTTCTGGGATAAAATATGTTTCGGTGTTGATGCCAATAGATGAAAAGGGCACTGCCTTGAGGAAAATCCTGCACAAAGAGGGCAGTATAATCCTGAAAGATTACTCTGTATTAGCTTGGTTGAGGTTAGAGTTCAGCCAAAAATGTAACTTTTGAATTAAAACCTTTCACCAGGAAGTGGACCGTTCAACTAAACCTTGAATACAGTTGTTCAAACACATTTCAGCAGTAACGTCATCAATCTTTAAATATGTGAGAGCGAATAACATTTTACTGGCCTCTGTCAAAAAATGCATGTCTGGGTGAAACAGGTTCACGGGTCTATACTGAAGTGACAGTGGTACACATAACGCAACTGAATGCGAGACCAAATTTCTACTCTTTCGAGACCTTTCTTTTTTCCCTCTCTCGCCACCTCAGGTTCATAGAAACCGCACTGTGACAAACTGTCAGCAAACATCAAATCCACTGTGTGCTGTTGTGCGGTGTCAACAACACAGAAAGCTCCACTCGCCCACAATCCGTCAACCGTGACGGAGGGACATCAAATAGCACGGTGGATTCCACATTTATCACAAAAACCTGCACAAGGAAGACTACTGCTGCAGCCCACCTCTCTTCTTCCACCAACTGTCGTGCTCTCACCTTTACTCAGCCGCAGGAGCTGTGATCTTTCTCTGCATGTCTGTCACTGCCATCGTAATTTCGTACACACACACACACACACACACACACACACACATACGTAAGCACGCATATGCACATGTGAGCATGCTGTCAGTGACGCTTCGTTTCAACGTGTCCTTGCCAGTTACAGTATCATGCGCAGACACGGGACGCTCACATCATCCAATGTGTGCAGTGTCTGCTCCTTCACATGACAGCAGCCATTGTGTGCTATTGTATTCATACCCTCTCAAATGTCACAAGGACTGTGGCTCTGTGACGGCGAGTTAAGAACCCACGGGTGGAATGAAACCATCTCAAGAGCTTTCGAGAAACCCTCGTGTCTAAATGCTGCATGGCCCATCGTCATGTGATCGTGGAGTCCGATTTAACTAGTGTTTGAAAGAGGTTTTACTTGGAAATGAACCGCAAGGACAAAGGTCAGCTCAAAGCACAATTCACCATGAGTCAAAGTGTATAACTCTCCTGGGAGTAATAAAGGACACCAAGGGTTAATGTTGCCAATAGACACTTCTAATTAAATCAGTAAGACCTCATCTGGCCTCATTTAACTCGATGGAGGTTGTCTGCTCCATCCGTGACTTTTGTACATAAAAATAATTAGAGTTGTGGTATTTATTATCCCAGCATTCATTTGATGTAATGTTGATGTGCCGTAATGAATACATAATTGTCCTTCACATGGCTACATTTTTTTTTTAGAGCAATGTGGATATTTCAATTCTTATATTTGCTTGTTACGGATTTGATACAAAAACAGTTCCATTCATCAAAATGTTGCCATGGTCTCCTGGGTGAAGCGTATCCATCCTGCGGCAGCTGACCTGTTCTGACATGGGGAGGTGTCTATCGAGGCATAAGAGGCTTGTTATTTTCCCAGCAGGCACCTCATTAGAGTCCCTATGACCTTTCACAATTGAACAGACCATCAGTCGTGTAACGTTTTGAATACAGATATCCATTTCACTGACATTTTTTCACGAAAGAAATGCCCTGTTTTGAGAAAGTGTGGCCAAGCTGAACATTGGTTCAGCCTTGCATGGATCAATTATAATACGCCTGTGGCAAGTTTGGTTTCTGTTGGCTAAAATATGCCTCAGGATTACTCGACCGAAGGTTGCTTTTCAAAAAAAAAAAAGCAATTACTTTCCAAGACACTTTTCTGATGTGTCAGGTATTTCAAGATTCTACTTGTTTACTGACATGTGTGCAGTATAAATCACAGCATACACACAATTAACTATACATAACACCATTCTATTTTTTCTATTTTTTATCTGCCATTTGCTAACGGACAAATAACATAATTATGTTGTACCAGTAATTTGGATGAAAGTGAAAACTTAACTTAATTCAAATGGAATTAAGTTATAGGATGACCATCTGTTTTATTTCTTGTAAAACCTTGTTTGAAGCCCCTATAAATTATGAAGTTGGGTCAATAAAAGAAAATCGAGTCCTTCAAGCTCAGTAATACAAAAGATAAATGGCACTATTCGTCTCAAAACCACATTTTAATAGCTGTAATGAGAAGCTTGATCTGTGGCCTGCTTGCTTCTTCCACGATGAACCAAGAATGGCTGAAATCGTTCCAATTATCTCCACTGCTGCTATTATGTCCTGTCTTTGTCCTTGGTAGGCCTGCTATTTTGCATCTTGCATATCATTAGCAGAAAAAAAAAGCACTTCAGAGTCATTGCAGTAGAGGTTTGTAACCTACTGAAGACGACCTTCACCCAAACCAAGTGCATAATTTGTACATTCAGGTCACGGTATTTTTTTTCTTTGTACATCGTCATTGCACTCTTTTCTTGCAGTATTTATTTTTTCGGATGTACCAAGCAGTACTCTTGTAATAACTCAGGCTAAATACATAGGACCCAATTGTAAATTGATGATGGTCAAACATGATGATGGATTTAGCTTTTTCTCCCTAATATGACATGATTTAATATCTTGCTTGAGCTCGCTTTAAGCACATTTATCTGTTTGAAGAATGACTTCCCTGTCCATGTGCCAACCCACACCTGCTTTTTGAACTTTCACTACGCCACAACTGCTGCTGTTTATCTGTGATGACTTCACACTGCATCTTTCTGTTCACCTCTGCACACCTTACTAAAAAGGAGGTAATGGACCAACCTGGCCTAGTGATATAGAGGGCCACTACGGTTTAAGATCTGTGTGATATGGTAGGGTGCACACATAATTGCAAGCATCAGGGACAGTCGTCTAGATTGAAAAACGATGCCCTTGGCTGAGTTCGTTAACAATATGCTCTCTTCTTATTTCTACGTTCTCTTCATCTACTCTCAACCATGAATTTGAAAGTGTCGGTAACTGTTTTGATCAGACTTAATTTCAGTTATATTGACATGAGTCGTAGTAGAGAAGTATTTATTTGTGTTTTACACTTAATTGCATTATTGTTGGCATGATGTTAACCGTGGCAAATTCTTCTCACAATGCAAAATTTCAAATTCAGTTGAACCAAATTATCTGGACCCTCCTTAACGACGTCATACGTTGACCCCATATCAACTATAAACAGCGCAACACTAGCTGACCATGGCCCCAGTCTCTTAAATCTTATAGATATGTATTGCTAAAATCAAAAAGGTACTTTTAAGATATTTCCCTCCCAATTTAGTGACATTTTATTCATTCATCATGTTAACGTCACCAGTACCGACACAGTAACGCTCTTAAAAAGGGATGAACCATTTTCCGGAGACTGTGTCATGAGCGCCATCTTTTCCAGACACATAGAATCCGACAGCAGCTGCTTACGGCTGTCGGCTCTACGATGTTCTACCAGGTCTACGATGCTGCTGTCCAAGCTCACCTCACATTTGGGGTTAATCTCATTCAGGAAGGCAAACTTACGTCGTAATATTCTAGTTAACAGTTCTGAGGCCATGCGCAGCACACTCGTAGGCAACTACTCAAAATACGGGTAATGGGAAATCTGCGTCCGTTTTAAACCAAAACATTTTATACCACCACAGGATGGAACTAGATCAATATATGCAATAGTTTATTTCCAATTTCATGCTTTTCTGTTTCCATCAAAATGTGTCAGTGGGTGATAAATCCCATCCCTCTCTAATGCAGTGTCAACAGGATTGGCTGACTGAATCCCCGCTGTCATTGTCACATCATAAACATATTCAGGATCCTTATTTATCCGTTATGTGCTAATCAGGGTCATGACTTTGGAGTAAAATGTGACAGACAGGGAAAGTCTTGCAGGTTTAGTTTTGTTTTATTCAGGGAGACGTGACGATGACACAAGATATTCTGACGTAATATAATACAATTCATGGAACGGTGTTTTTTTTTAGTGACTGTGTCGCTGCATGCAAGTACCTGCTTTACTGTTTATCATACGCATATCTTTTGCAATATTCCTAAGAGTATAACTTGTATGCACATGGTCCAGTTTACACCCTCATGGAATTGCTTGATAGGCCTGCAAGATTATTTTTGAATACATGCTGGTGTATGAGACTAATTTAAATGCAAAGCTGATTCACTGCTTTCTTTTCTCCTTAAATATGCATGTTTTAGGCAAAGAAGCACAACTAAGTTATTCACACCCTTGGGACCTGAACAGACTTCAAAAGAAAAGCATGATTTGCTCGGCCATTTCTAACAGGACCGAACTGAACAGGAAAAGATAACATTTGTGTTAAATTGCAATGAAACAATGAATTTTCCTTAACATGTTTATATAGAGAGCGGTTTGATTCTGTATTAAAAAGAAAAGGAATGACAACTTCCATAGCACTTTCAATGACCCTTTGCATTATTTCTCCCTGGACCAAAAGCAATATCGTTGGGACAATGTGGCAACCCAGCAGATGATGGTTAATTAAAAATGAATCAACATATTTGCCTTTCTCTGTGGCCTGGTTTATAACTGCACAGCAGTCCTCATCTGACTAAAGTGACCCTGCCTTTCTTATGAAATGGATGAAAATGGGACTTGACCCAAGGCCAACATTATGATGATTGGCCTGACAAGTTAAATTCCTCCCTCGAGGTCCCTAATACAACCTCAATTAAACTGTCCCAGTCCATGGACAACCAGAGGCAAGCGAGACTCTCTGGTCTCCAGTTTATTACAGCTCATCATCATGTGTGTGCGATGAGGCCTATTTTTGTATCTAGACATTTTAATTTCACACGCTTTCAGTTTTTGCTGGTAAAAATCAGTCTTTGATTCATGAGATATCGGACGCATCAGTGCAGAATCTTCATTAGAAATGCATCTTACCACTACTTTTCATTTTTGAATTGTGGTCCATTCTACAGAGTTGTTGAAGAAGACCATGAAGTAGAAATAACAATATTATATTTGAGGAGAAAAGTTGATTTTTAATTTTAGCCACTGTAGGAGCCAATCATTTATTTAAAAAAAAAACTAATATTGTGATCAATCCAAATATTGTTTTCCCGTGAGAAAACAAAACAAAAGTTCATCTTTCTTCATCTTCCCCTCTGCTGAATTAAATGTATGGCTTTATTGTGTTATTCACTACTGTGGCTCATTTTGCATTACGCCATGGAGTTTTAATGAACCCAGTTTGAGGTAAGCACTGATGCAGTTTGCAGAGATGTATTTTCCTCCTTTAGTATTACCACCAGCAACCCACTCACTCCTCAGACACTTTTCTTTAACTACAGGAGAGCAGAGAGGGAACGGAGGTAGGAGCATTATACAAAGAGAAAAACACCAAAAGAGCACCAGCACAAAAATAACTGTGGAAATAACAAGAGAGGTAGTGAATCTTAAAATCAGCAGAAGATTATATAAATATCTTCTCTCATGTCAGAAAGTTTAGCAAGACCCCAAAGTGGTGTTGGAACAGCCATGTCAACAACTAATAGAGAATTAATAACATGCGTCTTGAATACCTTTTTAACTGGTTGTCCACAAGAGTGTGTATTTTAAGGATGAAACCCAAAAAGTGTCTTTTCAAGAAGCTGAAGACAACAAGGACCGATTAAATGATCCTGCATATTATACAAGTTTCTCAACTCTACTCGAGGAATTAACATAATTCTTTCTAAAGATATTCCCTCATTTATGGACTTTGTGAACTTCACGCACTCTTCAGACCAGATGTAGACTTATTTTTTCTTGCGCAATTAGATGTGAAGTGAATAAAGAAGTAAATACATTGAGGGACTGAATCTAATTATTATTTTTATTCACACTCTTCAAAGCAATTTATTGATGTGGAATAATTGTCATCTCTCTTTTTCTAAGCAGCAGAGACATAATGTGCTTCTCTTTTTTTTGTTCTTGTCATTTTATGTTTCCATATGAACGTTTTACACTAAATCTTTGATTACTTCTCTGCTGTTTAAAATGTATAATGTGATGAATTAATGATACAAGGGCTCCACAAAGAGCTGTGATACGCATCAAAATGGCTGCAGTAGCCTCGTCATGGAATATTTGATGAAACATAACATATATGGAGCAACACATAATCTGCGTGTGCGTGTGTGTGTATATATATACATACATATATATATATATATATATATATATATATATATATATATATATATATATATATATATACACACACACACACACACACACACACAGATTGTGTTGCTCCATATATGTATTAATATATGATGGAGAGCATAGTCGGAGGTTCTCTGGGATTAACTGGGTTCAAATCTGATGACTCAGAGCCCCATTATATGATTCCATGTAAATCATTCAGTGACCCCTTCAGTGACCTCCTTCTTACTGTACGGTGGTAATATCGGCATTTGTTATGTTCCTTTAGTAATTTCTGTACATTTTTCCTTGAATGTACCACTTGTCTGTATATTGTCACGATGCTATTTTATTTTATATGATAATTGTTTCTGTGAGTAATACAACTATGGCAGCATCATGTAATTAATATCCAAAGTCAATGGGGAGGAATATCACAGCAAGACATTGGTCTTACCTCTCACTATCTCATTTCCTCATTGTGTTGAGCCGCTCTAAGGAGGAACTCTGGTACGGCGCTTCGCATTGTAATATCTTTCCAGGTCAATTGATATTCTGCCTGAGCCTGGGGATAAACACAGCTCTTGCTGTCTCTCTCATTTACATTCTGACCAGTTTATAATGGTTTAAAGAACAACACAAATATGTTTGCATAGGGAGACACCAATCAGTTCCCCTATCAATTGCAGTTCTAACACACCGTAATGTTTTAATCAGTTATGATGGTATTACTACCCTTAGCGTTGCCTCCTCCCTTCATACCCATCATCATCCGTACACCTGGTGACTCCCGTGCTGATGAAGCCGCTCTAAATGGGATTCAGCCCCTGGAAGGCCCAAGTCTGTAATTAATCCCTCAATGTTTGAAACACAAACAGCCTGTCAATGTCCGTTTGGAGGTCAAATGTAGAAACTCATGCTTGAGGGGGATGTTGCTTGTGACAAGTTGAGTTGATCGTGTTTTATCCGCTGTGTGTTATTAAACTTTGGGGAAAAAAGTAAAACATTTTCCTTTATTAGATCAAGTTCTTGGAGCTTATCTTGCAACATGTTAGCCATCGGATGAACAACAAATCAAGTTGTTTTCATTTTAACCGATATGTAGAAAAAGGGAAAACTGAAATAGAATCAAGCTGTCAAACTGTTTATGCAACACAATGAACCAAAAGTAATAAAGCAGCGCCCACGGGACTCTGTCTATACATTTATTCATCTCTGAAATCACAACAGCAGAAGCAAGTATGAAAAGATGGACAAACACACACAGATCGAAAGCGCATCTGTATGCCAGATACGGGGACACATGCACAGTTCAACCACTATGCATGCACATGCTCCCTTATTCAGAGTAAACACAGTACATGCACACATGAACAAACACGTCGTATTATGCCTCGGGCACAAGCCACATGTACACATTTTACACTTTACAGGCTGTGTTCAAAGGAGACAAACAGGTCATCCGAACCAACATTAAAGGCCAATTTCTGCAAATCCATATAATCTCCTGCATTTGACCAATTACCCCCCATGTGTGGGCAGCGCTGAGGCAGAGACGGGGACAAGCGTAAAATTTGGCAAGCTTTGATTCCTGCCTTTTGTGGCCACTACTACTATAGCCGAGCTTCACAGATGTCAGCCGCTTGATTAATCCTCCCGTTGGCTGACTCCCTTAAATTTTGCTGTGTAGTGTGTGTTCTTTCCAAATCCCTCCCCCCACCCCCTCCCTCCAAATGTGCAGCACAAACAACAGCAGCAAAGCAATAGCCATCCACTGACGAAATCACATGAGCAAGAAAAAAGAATATGCAAAACATCTGAACATTTTGAAATGTTTTCCCCAGAAAATATCTTAAAAACACTTAATTTTGCAAAAACGAGTGATATTGAACAATAAATGCACCGTGAACTGACTGCTGCCTATCTCTATGCATGGTTGCATGGTTGCTTGCAAATCATCCTCATTTGCCGGAGCTCAAAAGGGGCTCCAAACCTGTCTTCTGTTTTTGTACTGTGAAAAGGAGAGTAGAAACATCTAACAGTCTCTGATGTAAACTAAAATGTCAACAAATAAGAGAAACTCTAATTTTACAAGATTCAACAAAGATGTTTACACCACCATATTGGAGATGCATGCTGCATGAAAAGCCAATTATGCATGTATGTATGTGTGTGTGTGAAATACCGCAAATAATTGAGTGAGTCAAACATTCTCCTGGGTGAGCAATGATAAGAATCGAAATGTGTAGCGTATGTAAAAACAGAGAGAGACCAGAGCATGCATTAAACAACACGCTACACTGAAAATGGTCAGCACAACATTTGGATGGATCAGCCATTTTTGTGGACAAAGGAACTGGATGAGGGAGTGTAAAGAAAATTGAGGATAACCTGAAGGTGCTGTAAAAACAGGTAGATAAACTGCATGAGAAGGCGTGATGTGGTGGAAGGCAGCAGAGATGAGTGATGATAAGTGGCTATGCATCTGTGGAGACTCTGAATGTGTGTGTGTGTGTGTGTGTGTGTGTGTGTGTGTGTGTGTGTGTGTGTGAGTGTGAGAGAGAAAGAGAGAGAGAGAGATTGGCTGCTGGAGTGAACGCAGGGTGCAGATGAGCAGAGCAGAGGTTGAATGTGGTGCAGAGGTTTGATTAGATTCTGGGGCCTAGCTTGTGTGGCTAAATTAGCGTGTGTGTGTGTGTGTGTGTGTGTGTGCGTGTGTGTGTGTGTGTGTGTAGTTGATAGCATGGGGTGAAGATAGAGTGAGGTTCTAAACCAGGTGGCTGTGACTGTCGGACTGTTTTAATAGATGTGGGGGAGCTTGGATGACAACAGGGAGCTTAGAAAGGTGGTATTAAAAGGGTTGGGCCTGGATGACAGGACGAAGTTCGAGAGGAAACATGACAGTTGGGTATGTCACAGTAAGGATTTATGGTTTTTGTGGATTGATACTAAAATCCTTACTGAGAATAATCACTTCTGTTTGTAACCCGGCAATAAAAGAATTCAGCTGTTGTAGAGCGAGACCACTCAGATTAGGGAATGGTGTTTTTATACTTTTATATACAAGTACATCATAAATATGCATAATTTAGAGATGAAAAACAAATTCAAATGTAAATAGCAAAAGGAATTTGAATAAACACAACCGAGCACATATTTTCGGAGCACCATTATAATGAGTGTTTTCATAGAAGCTCATGCCTTGATCCCCATAATTTGCTTAATGCATCCAGGTCACTACATCAGCTGACATTTGTTTGTATATGTATATAGTTTTAAAAAGGCCAGATGAAATCAAGGGCCTATTATTTATGCCAGGTTTTTTATGCCAGGTGTCAGCTGCATTAGACTTGCGGTAATTATTTTATTAGAAAACAAGGTAATGGTGTTTACAGTTAAAGTCTAACTGATACCTTACTCATGCAGCACAATAGTGATAGATGGATGGATGGATATATTTATTAATCCCCACTGGGGAAACTCATTTGTCAGCATAGACAACAACAGACTCATAAAGACAACAACAGACAAGGTTCACAGTGCAACAGACAAAAACAAACACCAGAAAATGCCATATGAAATATGAAACAAGACAACAAGACAGATAACCGACATACAAATTTAAAGCTGAAAGTGTGCAGGTAGATCAAGCGTAAAATACATTAGTTTGGTTCAATTTGGGGTCAACATTGTGTCTGCCAACCTTCTGGCTGCCTCCAAGTGGAAGAACAGTGTAAAAAGACTTAATAAGACCATAAAAAACATAAATATGGGGACATCAATGATAAATAACACTAACAATTTTAAGACAGTGGGTTGCTTACGGGTGAGAATGACAGCCAACAGAATACCCCCAAGACATTTGGTGAGGTTTGAGCCCTGGCAGGAAGTGCAAACAGAGAAGGATATGAAGGTGTCGTGGGATTTAGTCCACTTGGGAGGAGGTGTAGGAGAGGTGAGTGGAAGCTGGAAGCAAGAGAAAGGACGGTGGGAGGAAACGAGCTTGGGAAGTACAGAGGAAGGGAGGTTGGAAGGGAGTGTGGAGAGAAAGAGGGAGGCATAAGGTGAGGCGGAGGAATGGGTGTATGAGGCGGACATCGCTGGCACGGCGTGGCTGTGTGTCCTGGCGAGGCTGCGGGACGGAGCAGTACACCTGCTCTCGGTCCAGTCCCTGTGGATCTACAGGCAGACTGTCATCGCTCACACTCTAACACACATTCACTAATCTCATACAGTACACACACACACACACCGAGAGGGGATGCTGTCATGCATATATTTTGAGTTTGCATCCATCAGTCCTTGAAGGCCAGGAACATAGTGTTGTATCTGTTTTACCTGAGGCTGCTGCATTTGATTCTTTTTTGGTTATGAAACATCAAATTATTTGTATCAACAGCAGCTAAAATCTTAATAATGACTTAATCCCTTATTCAAGCGTAAGACATATTTCCTTTTGTTTCTGAACCTTACAATGTGGTTCAAAGAATTCTTTGATTTCCTTAATCCATTCCTTAAGTCCTTGACTTTCTCCTCCTCCCATGTTTAAACAAAACCCAAATGGAGTATTTGAAGGCAGTGAATAGCCAGTCGTCTGGCCACATTCACCTTCTGCTGATGATGAAACGCAGCTTAAACTTGACCCCTTTCACGCCAGATGAGGAATAATAATTCACAAAACTCCAACAATGAAATAATCTTGAATGTTTAGCGTGGTTACTCACACTGCTGGAGCAGACATTTCTAATAGGCTCAGACGTCTCGTGAAATATTAAAACCTAGTTATCTTGAGTATTAAATAGAAAAGTATGCCTATGCTGAGAGACAGTGTTACTGCTTAACATGCACAATGGTTATGTTAATAATTCTAAATTAAGCTAAATAAAACACTCAAACTAATTATTTATATGCCAACTAAACCACTTAAAATAGCATTTGGGATTTAGTGATATAAACATTGATAACATTAATATGTCCTCACTAACAAACATATGCACAATGCACCAATGTAAACATATGCACAATGCACCAAATCCCATTGGAGAACCGATGTTACAATGTTCTTCAGTCGCAGCCTTCACAAGGATTCACAAACTGACACACAGATGATGTACTGTCGAGCGTTCCGTGTGGGAGGGGTGAAAACCAAGAGCAAAACAAAGTGCATCAGAAAGATTCAGAATCTGATTGGTCCACTTGACCCTAATGTCTCACTCCTTTCAATAAGTAGAAAAAGTGACATTGCGCTGTGGATGGCCACCCGCCTTGAGCCACGCCAGGGCAAAATGACCATTGTGGACACAGGTTGTTGATCAAAGGCAATCTCCCCATTGTGGCCAAATAGCCCACAGAGATGTAAACATTACATGGAAGAATGGCCTACTGATCGACCTCAGAGATTGCAAAGTGAAGGTCAATGGTTTGTCCAGCAGCCCATCAGAGGAGTGTGTCTGTGACCGTGTGAATGTGTGTGTCAGAGTGGGGGGTGCATGCGTTTGGAGTGGGGTTGGGGAGGCGACGGTGGTAAATTGAACCACCCAGTCTCGAAAAGGACTTAAAAGTGACTGTCACAAAGGATAAGCTTGATCTCTTCACTGCTGCATACCTGTGGGTAGAACACGCCACCACAGGGCCGCAGGTGTTGCCCGTGATATCTGCCTTTCTAATCTCACTTCACAGACAAGTACGTGTTTGTAACTGCGGGTATGCAACGTAAATTCATGTTGTCTTTAATATTTACAAAGAGCATGTGCGGCATTTTTAACCTAATCTTGGGAAAACCAACAACCTTAATCCTTCAAAGTATATTAAGTAAAAAAAAACGACCCAGTAGTTTTGAGTGTTTTTTTTGTTTATTCTCTTCACTTCTTCGTCTCATTTTGCCTTCAGGGACATCCATGTCTTTCACGTAAGCACAGGGAACTTTAATCTTGCACAGCAATTACAGTAGCGCTACCTTATGTTTAAGTTATTAAGGCATTGTATGAATATGGGTAGAGGCTAAGTCACTTCAAATTTGTGGGGAAATGAGCAGCATTTGCATAACTCACTTGGCCGTGCTTTGCAATTATGCCCCCTGTACCAACACATGCTGCATCGTTCTGCATGTAAATTCAATTCGCGTGATAAGAGTACCTTATGAATATACAGTTAATTGGCAGCAAATTCCCTAGTTTTATTTTCAATCATTCCACAATTACCGGAGGAATCATAATGCCTTTTTTCTACTCCTCTCACTCTCCTCTCTTTTTCCTAATAACAGAGCAAGACAAATACCAAAACAATTGCTCGGTGGGCCGTATCTCCTAAATGGAAAAAGAAGAGAAAGAAAGAAAAAAGATAAAAGGGAGAAGTGATCAAGGAAAAATGTGTGGCTCCTGCCTCCCAGTGCTATGTGCACACGACTGATACTGAGGGAGATTGCCGGCGACACGCCGTCTATGAGAGATCAAAGAGGTTCCTTGCTTTGCTTTGCATACCTCGAGCCCCATCAATAATGCATTTTCCTGCCCTACCTGTCGAGCACAGGGCCTCCACGCACGCGTACATGCACAGACAATGGCCAACAGCAGTGCTTGGCATTTAACTACACTGTCTGCTGAGCAGTTCAGGTGTAAAGATGGGTACAGGTTGACAGCTACCTTGAGGCTTGTGAAGGTTGGTGAAGGAGGGTGAGAACGCTGGTTACAATGCTTTGTAACCGAACATGGTCCAGTAACTCGACAGTCATTTCTCTGTGATCAATCAATTGCTCATGACTTAGAAATATCTCTCCACACACAAATGGGTAATAAACTGCAAATAGTAAACTTCTTCGGGTGAGAGCAAGGGTTCACAGAAATATGAGGGGAATTTCTATTCATATTATTCATTGCAGTTTTTGATACATTGTCTCGTGTGATTATGAATGGTACAGTATGCGAGTGCACGAATAAGACTGGTGGTGGTATAGCGTTGAGAGAGACAGAAGTTCTAACATTATGTTCACGTCCTTGAACCGGGTGGGGAAATTTAAGACTAGAAAGGGAGTAGCTAACTCCTTCACATATTCATTATTGTTGAGGTGACCTTGAACGAATTGCTTCACGCCACTGATTCCAGAGCAGCTGCTCATTGGCCTGGCAGGACTGTTGCACTGGGCTGTTCACTGGTTGATTTAAATCTTTAACACTTCAAAACCTGCCGAATGGTCCCTGATTATATATAGCTGAGATTGTGCTGCAATTTTTTTTAATGTAAAAAATGTCAGTGGCGGGCTGTGAGATTCAGACTTAGGCCTTCAATGAGGGCCGTAGTCCACATCACAGGCGGACTAGGAGGAGAAAGTGTCCATGAAGTTACTGTCACAGACCGAAACACTCAATACACGGGGCGTTCATATAGTCCAACATGTGTGTGAACAGGCGAACAGGCGACCTCAACCGCCCGCCCCCAGCCAGCAGCACCAGTGTCTGGACTCCTCTGGGGATCCACAGATTGCTGCCTCGGGGCAAAGCAGCACGATCTCACTATTACGGGCATGGAGGAGGTCACACGGGATGTGTGGACCGATCTGCGAAGCTATTTCCACCAGGCTCGGCAGCGCTATGTATGATTAAATACAACTGCACATGTAAAAAATAAGTTACAAAGCCAGCATTTAACTCACCACATTTCCATAATCCTCTGTGTGAAAGGCGTCATCTGTACACAAGCAAGTCATAATCCACCAGCAAGCTAGCTTTTTGATTCTAGGTTGAAGCTAGAAGTTTCTAGCCTTTCCTGAAACGTCCTCCGTGAAAAAGGCGTTGCCGGTAAATCCACCACCAAGTCTACTCCTTCAGTCATAGAGTATAAAAAAAATACACCAAGCAAAACTATAAAAATGTAATTGCTTCTCTTAATATGTTTCAACAATTTACACCTTTAGTCCTGCTGAGTTCAGCCAGCTAGTTTTCTGGTAGACAGAAGTCATGGTGCCCCACTGACCAATCACAGCGCATGTTAATGGTCATGCGGGCCCTGTGACCAATCACGCATCTAGGGTCTCGAGAAGGCTCTTCCATGTATTTACAACCAGGCTGCTCTTATATAGAGGAAGACAGGTGAAATGTGATTGGATGAAAAATGCTGGTAAACAGGTCCCAAGAAGCCATACAGAAGGCCTGAAGGAGCAGAGGAACAGATCAAGGCAGCTGCAATGAGAGACTAAGCTAATAGGCAAAAAATATTATGATGCGTGTAGTGTATTTATGAAAGACAATTGCATAATAAAATAGTTATAACTTTTATTATTTATTTTTTTAAATGATAAAATAGCTATAACTTAGTGATTCTGTTTAGGCCTTCAGAGAAGACTTAGATGGCGCTGACGGCCCGCCACTGAAACATGGGTATGTAACTTATATTCAAGAGCCTTTAAAAAGGTGTATTTAAGAAATTATGTAAAATTGAGAAAAAATCACCTCAGGGCCCAGATGGGATCAGAGATATTTAAATACAAATTATAAAAAAAATAGATGAAAACACACAAGAGAAAAAACTTTCCAACTAGTTCAACATTGACTTAGCTTGTGAATTTACCTATATATTATATGATATAAGAGAGAGATTGAATAAGGATGTTTTGCAAAGGAGTACTTTGTTGCACATACTTGTTGATAGTCCCACTGCTCTTCCTAATTATTGAGCTATGCCCTTTCCAGTACAGAATTGTGTCTAATGCCCTCCCTTTCACCAGTGGCTGGATATTCATTACTGGCTTCTATGCTAAGCCAACAGTATTGGGTGGACCTACTTTGATCAATGGAGTCTTTGACTTGTTTTGTATTGAGTCAGTTTCAAAAAATGTGAACTATACCTTTAAGCCACATAAATGGCATGGAGTCCCTCTGAGAAAACATGTTACAGCTCATGTAGGAAGATCCATAGGTCACTGGAGCATCGAGGTGCTTATATAAACATAACATGCAGTTAATGTTCACCATACATTCATGCACACAAGTCACATAAATCCTATAATGTGTGTGAATGTTTAACGATCAGGACGAGAATTTTCTGACAGAGCTATTATTTTCCCCTTTCCCACTGACATCACCATAAATACATATGGCCATATATGTGGATAATAAGCACGGTGGGTTTATACATAGTTTTGTGTCAGCACTGGTGTATACAATATGTGTTTGGGCACCAATCAGCATTTTAAGCTATATATATAACAGCCATTAAACTGTAATAGACAGGAAACACCCTGATCCACAATTAGAGCCTCTTACAGTATAATGAGGAGGTCATAAAAAGGGATGAACCTGATAATGATTAGGCTAATTTGTTTCCTAAATTAATGGAGTGAAGACATGCAGCCTAAGCAACAAAATTTTTTGGATGTGGACATCAAAGTGTAATCACAAAAGTCTGAAAGTACTGTGATAAGACAGGCTCTTGATTTTAAAAAAAAGGAAAAGTAGAGTGCTTTTGTGATATCTTTTTTTTCTTTTTTCTTTTAGTGCAATAGCTGGAAGGCGCGCTTCTGAGTTTTATTTCATTTCATATTGAGTTCCATCCTGGATGAAGCAGAAGGGAGGCAGGTTTTTTAATGTCAAGGTACGATATCTCAACATGACATTTTGAATTCTTTCGTCTATTATTTCCAATCATCAGAAACTTGTTTATCTTACTATGACACCCATCTGAGAAGGAGAGGGACGTAGACAAGATGTAATGTATGCTTCAGAACTCTTTCTATTGTCAGTAAGTATATTGCAAAAGAAAGTATGCCATATTTTTTAATAAATCATATTGTCTCTCGTTTCATCTGAGTTGCTTTGCCTCTTTTACCGTCTTGTCCATTGGCCTAGAGTTAAAAAAAAACAAATGTACCATTCCAGGAAAGAGTAGCAGCATAATAAACAACCCTTGAGATAAATCTAAGCCCTCGGTGTATCAAATTTCAATCCAGGGATCTGGTCTTCCTCGAGAAAATCACTTTAACAACTAATGTGCTCTGCCTATTGGTCTGATAGTTCATTGTAATCTGTCAATCACATCACGGGAATGCCAAATAAGAAGGTACTAATGTGTTTGAGTTGAAGACGGAGACTAAGCAGATGAATCCGTTCAAGTCAGATAATACAAGAACGTGAAATACAAACAGATTCTACATGTTCTCCCTTTTAACAGATGACTGCTCTGCTGTTCTTAATCAATTCAGAGTCTTTCACATCAAAGAAAAAACAAAGCTTGACTTAAACTTCCATCATTTGCTGCTGGTTTAAGTGTGTTTTTTTAGGTTGCATTATTTGTTTGTTCATCCTCGCACACACACGCTTGAAACATATATACTCGTCAGTCCATCTCTTTCTTGGAGGTGCGAGATACATCTTAAACTGTCCATACAGATGGTGTGCATTAACATCCCTCAATGTGTAATAAAGACTTAAGCAAAGTGAATATTCCCTCATTCAAATTTACACACACTTGACTTCACCGCAGTTTCTAACATGACCTTAGATATCATCACAGAGCCAGACACATGTGTTGGAGAACACACAGAAGACATACACACCCAGTCATGCATGCACGCACACACACACACACACACACGCACACAGCAGACCATACATATTAATGAGAGATTGACATCATCCTCTGTTTTACCCCACTAAGATTTTGCCCTTTTCTCATGTACAGCAAAGGACAGAGACTTGTCATGCATGAGCACCCCGCCCTACACACACACACACACACACACACACACACACACACACACACACACACACACACACACACACTAACAGTCACAAAACTGCAGCATTGTTGTTCCCCTTCTGCCTACTTCATTCACACACAAGCTGGCACTGACAACAACAAATGGCAGTGAAGGCTGAAGAGTGCCCCCTGCTGTTACACTGAGTCTGAGGTCCGTCCACCTGGTCATTCCACTGCTCTGTCTCTCTATTAGCAGAGGCTTACTTTGAGGTAGATATCATACTGCAGCAGCCAGAGTAATAAAACCACAGGCGACCCCGGCTGGTAAAGTAGGTACGAGGATTTAGTCAATGGCCAGAAGAAGTGAGGGCGGCAAAACTCCAAAGAGGCAAGAAGAAAGACGAAGCGTATATGTAATTCCATGAAAGAGGGGAAGTCTTGGGGGAGTTGAGAGGCCTGCTGGGAAACTTGGCAAGAGACGGGGATCTACAGGAGAAGATGGAGGGTCTGCAGAGGAGAGGATCAGTGGAGGGGAAAGGTTTTAAGTACAGAACATCAGCTGCCTTACGGTACAGTTTCTGAAACATATCTTGAGGGACAAATTATTGCACAGATTTCAGACGCATTTAGAATCCAACAACCTCCCACCAAGGGTAACAATGTGTATCTAATATCCTTCGCAAGTACAGCGTGAGTTTCATATGTGCATCTCATCCGCTCCAGTAACTTCTACCCAGCTCAGACAGCAAGCTATGTCTTTATTAGATAAGAAAACGTGCAACACTTCATTAGCAAAGAGCAGGAAATATTTAATATGTTGTTGTGCAATGGCATGACAAGAGAGGCGTGCACAAAGCCTTCATCAGACTGAAACAAACATTTGAAATAAATGTATAAATAATGAAATAAGTCATAATATCACAGTTCAACACATCTCATCCGATTTCAACCAAACTGGCATCAGTTGGTTTAGTTTAAAACAAGCGGAGGATCAAGAAGGCTTGACATTGGTCTTTATTAATAACTCTTTGGCTTCATGACTGCATGGTGTTTATCTTGTTCTAAGTAAGAGTGTTTCGGGGCTATTTCTTTTCCTTTTCACCAGCAGAAAAAGCAAAGCTGTAATTAAAGCGGCACTAATCAGTGCTTCTACGTCTAATGCCATGTCATGTGGAAGGGGTCAATGGTCGGGACAGACCACCAAGCTTTGCAGATCCCATCACCTCTAAACACTTACATTACATTTTCCAGATGGACAGAAACACTAAGCTGAGGTTGCTCTGTGTGTTTTTTTGCACTTTTTAAGGTGTGAATAGGTCCGTATTGTGTTTACAGTCGGCCCAAAGTGGTTTAAAAGCATGTCTGACGAGTGTCCATATAGCCCTGTTTTTCTGATGGAAAAGATCACAGATTTTAGACAAAGAGCACTCTAAGCTGCTGCACACACAAAAATGGAGGTCCATGACATGAATATGAATTCAGAATGAATCTCACTAGTGACACCTGTTCTTTTCCTGCTACGAAATATACAAATATTGAAATAGCCTTTTGAGGACATCAGTGAAATAAGTCCCTTCCTGCCTTACACATGACTCCACCTTCCATAATTAGCAGTCTTCATTAAACCGATAATGGCGCAGCAATAAGAAAAAATATAAACCAAATCAAGCAATCAAACCGAAATTAGTTCTGACGAAGACAGAAACAGAGGGAGGGAGTGCGAGGGAGTACAGATGAAGACGGTAGAGGATGGGAACATAAAACAGAAGGTGGGAGAGTTAGTAGCAACTGAGGGCAATATCAGACAATATCTGGCCAATTGAAAGTCACAGAGCTGGAAAGACAGTCGTAACTATCAAAGATCAATGAGAACGCTTGAAGGGCAGCCTGAAACCCAGAGTAATTACAGGGGATCAGGGATGTTATCATCTCAGGTCTCCCCCTCTCCGACTTTCTTCCTTTCCACTAATGGATGAGAGACTTCTTGGCCAGCCAATGGACAAAAGGACCATTGAGATTAATCCCGCAATAAAAAGACCATTACTTCTCATTGGCATGACGAGAGCTCCATTCGTTATGGCAAATGGTTTTTTTGTATGACCGTGTGAGATTCAGCTCCAAAATTAGGAGACCCAGGTTCATATGTCATCACCAGGCCGTGGACCATGATAGGCGGGGATCACGAAAGAGAGACTCTGGGAAAGGGAGAATGAGAGGGAGAGAGAAGTGACTGACAGAGCAGAAGGGTAGAAGATCGGACAGATCGGAAACCAGCTATGTTGAAGACATTTTTTCTTTCTTTAAATGGAGGAAACTAGCGGGAAAATAATATGGCTGGCTGGCTGGCTGGCAGGCTGGCTGGCTGGCTGGCGGGTTGACAGGCGGCCCGTAGTGTAGACACCTCTGTAGACAGCTCTTAAATGGTTGTCTGTCAGAGCAGCGAAGACTTCCCTCTGTTGCACTCCTTCAAATGAGCTCATCATGGTTCCGGCCATTACAGCTTGGACTCTCTCTTTGGAGGACGCTGAGATGTCATTAGACGTGAGTGAGGTGGGAAAGAAAGAGGCAGAATGATGGGAGAGTCTGCAAGGAACAAAGAAAGGGACAGTGGGAGTGCGAGAAACACAGACTGAAAGGAAGAGGAAGGGGGAATAAACCAACCAAATTGAGACCATAAGAGAGGTAGAGGTTGTAATGAGGAAAAATAGGATGAAAGAAGAAGTAAGGGAATTGAGTTACAGAAGAAAGGAGGTTTAATTTACATAAAGTGACTATAAACCTTCACAGCTCCCTATTCTCTGTGAAGTAACTTGGATACTGTGTGACCAAGGAAGGTGTACTCGACTGAACGAGGACTGTTCAGTATTCAAGTGGCGTCGTCTATTATCTCGTAAATCGTAATGTACACTGGCCTGCGCAAAATTGTAATTAAAAGTAGTGTAGCATGAACATTTAGCCCACATATACATATAATATGTAAGCCCAAACCCAAATGCAACAATAAGGCACATGCAATAATTTAACAAATCAGCAACAGTGCAAACCTTTAGTTGCTATTGTATTCTAACTCGAGGTTTATCAGCTGTTCAGGCCTTTTCACATGTGCGAGCACAATTTAGCTACTGATTATGTTTTTCTCAATTCATTAATTAGTTAAAAATGCTTGTTATTGTCTGATCATCAGTCTAAAACCATAAGGTATTTAACTTACAATAAATAAAACAAGAACTAGAAATGATGGCTTGTCAGATGGGTCTGAGTAACAAATCATTTGGTGTTTCGGGTCAGTTTCTTTGAGCCATCATTTTTTTAAAAGGTGCGGTGTGGAGTTTTCCCACAAAACATTTGGAAAGCCATTACTTAAAGCATTTAAAATACAGTATTGTTTGCACTCATTACATTTACTAGACAGCGAAAACCGCTCAATATTACAACGAGACGGAAAACCTTTAAACTCAAGAAAACAAGGGTCTGGCATTCCCACAGATTGTTTCATACTAGTTTATTGTATTGATCATAGAACGTTAGGACAAATAATTGTGGTACATTTTTGCCATTTTTTCTTGTACTTTTAGCTACTAACATTAAGGTTTTCCAGATGTCAATGAATGTGAATAGACACATAAAGAACAATTTAAAAACTAAACTTGATACCTTGTCTAACAACCTGAGGGGAAGGGTTGTCGCAGGCGTCTACATTCCAGCCAGAAGGCTCCACCCACGCGTTAGAGGAGCATCAGGATCAGGTGGGGGACGAGACTCACCTGATCCTGATCTCCTCATCAGCGACGCTTATAAAAGGTCAGGGAGGGAAAAGAAGAGGGGGTCAGACGCGACGAGGCTTCTCTTCTTGCCGACGGAGGGGAAACCGGTAAGCCGGGTAGTGGCCCGGTTGTGATAGTTCTAGACAGAGCTACCTTTGAGTTATTTAGTTTATTTCAATAAAAACCATTTAAAACCTGCAGAAAAGACTCTGCCTGTGATTGCTGCGCTGCCCGAACGTCTGGGCCCTTCCTCCCATCCTGTTGCACTTGATGAGCTGTACTGCAAACTTTTCTATAAGAGTTTCCCTTGTTGTCACAGCCAGCAATGAGCTCTTTTGAGACCACAGTGCCAACGTGTTGATGGTTGTGTCTCCTTCATGTAGAGACTTTTGTGGCGTGAGGACATTTCCTTCACTTTTCATCCACAGGGCATGTAATTTCATTCTCATACATCACTCCATTTAACTACATGTTGGTAGACCAAGATTTGCTTATATGAGCTCAAGGCTCTTTACCCCTGAGGTCCACACAGAGACACACACAAACACAGTAACACACGCACACACACAGACACTTTCTATATAGACAAACGTTCCAATGCAGAAAGACAGACATGGAAATAAACAGACCTTTGCGGGTGGTTAGACAGTGAGCCAACTAAATGTCAGATTGGCAGATGCTCTATTTCACTGTCTGGCTCCTTTGATTTTCATCTGTTTACCCTACCTCACAAATACAAAACATGTCATCAATTATGATTCAGCCAAATGTCCCATACAGGTGCAATGCCGAATGACACTTGGCTTCATATTGGCTTAGTTTGTATCAGACAGATGAATATTTGATAAACATTCTGTTCATGTTCCAAAGACTCAAATTAAGATAAATGTTTAACAGTAATTTTTGTCAGTACGTTCATGTCAAATCATTCCCTGTTGAATTCCCTCAAAGTAAATGAATTCCTGGATATTAAACGTCATCTAAAAACATTCGTGACATTTATGAACCTGATATCTGGGCATAGATGCGAAATACAAAAAACTGCAAATACTAATGGCATGTCCTAAATATTATACATATATATAGCTGGTTTTGATCCCCATAAAAAAAAACACCTCTGCTGTAACTGCATGGAGGATTTAGAGAACAGGTTTGACTGAGGAGGAAATATCCCATCGAATGAGTGTCCGGATAGCAAATGTGATATGTTTTGTCTTAAAGCTGGTTTCAATGGTAAACTGAAGGTTTATTGGAACGCCATAAAGAATATGGTTATGATCATGATTATGATATCAGTAGTTTATGTGACCCACACAACTTTTAATTAGCCCCTCCTTCTCATCTGTTCACTAATAGCTTTACAGATAATGCTGTCTGTCAACAGCTGTTGGTGTGTACTCATAATACTTTTAAACTAGAGGCCCTGGACTGATACAGAGTCGGTGTGTATCCAGTGATACAATACAATATCTAGAGGGATTCATAACTAGCAAAGTATCAGTGAGGCAGGATGGTTCTTGATGCTTTTTGTCTCTGCTGCCACCAACTCACTTTCCACTGTGTGCACGGGAGCACAACAGCCTCATTGCCCCACCCACTTTTTCCCTGCGCTCTCAACTGTATTTAGAGAAACTGACTTCAATTCGGAGCCACAGGCAATAAGTGGAACAACAAGGACACAGTACTGAGTGCTAATTATTTGACTTTTCTTATTCAAATCGTAACAGATCTTAAAACGTTAGGACCAGAAAACAAAAAAGCAACACTGCAAAAACTAGCAGAAACTAACTCATGTGTCTAGACAAATGATGCACTTAAACAACAATTTTGCAGGCAGTCCCTGAGGCTATAACTCCATCCAGCTCCCCAAACATCTGTTGTACCCCCACTGCTCAGTAGATCAAGATCCATGAGTTTGCACAGTGCTACGAGGAAAGCATGACTTTATGGGCCACGGGGGTGGTGGTGCATACATTACTCCACCAACAGAGTCGCCTGTGAGAGGTCATAGACATAGAACGAGGTTCTCCATCTATCTCATGCGGATAGATGCCAACAGCACGAGACAGAATACGAAAAGGCGCGTGGTTGTCTGTCTTTACAGTTATACTTATCAATTATAATGTATTTGTGTCATAAACCCTATAGGAAATAATAAAATATATTATTACACATTTTACAATATTGTATATGTATTTCTGCCAAAAACAACCGTATATTGGTACAAAGAAGCATCCTCCGGATCAGAGCTGCCTCTGGAATACCCAGAGCAGCCTCCGGAATACCCAGAGCAGCCTCCGGAATACCCAGAGCAGCCTCCGGAATACCCAGAGCAGCCTATGGAATATCCAGAGAAGCCTCTGGAATACCCAGGGCAGCCCCACCAGAAATAAATGTCCACTGATGTTTGGCATTTGGGTCCAATCCTTTGCAGCTTCCCGTGACATTCTAGTGGAACTGGCTTATTGCTAGTTTTCGCCTCCCACCCCAACCCTGAGGGAGTAATACTCTACGACAATGTTACTTCATGGGATATATGATGTATGGGCTAATAGCTGCGGGAGTTGGTTTCTCTCCACGCAGGTCCCTGTGCTCTCAGATGTGGTGTTTGTGTGAATGCCACATACTGTGACAGTCTATGATCATATTTCATGATGAAAATACGTATTGATCTATTAGCTTATGGCTGTGTGAAATGGAAGTTTTTAGCTTACTTTATAGAGTTTCATCTGAGGACTTAATAGTGCAGGTTCCTTTCTGATGCCTCGGGGAGATAACAATAGGTATCAACTTGGTCCCCCATTGTTGATATATCTTAAAGTCTTTCTCCCTTCCTTTCTTGTTGTTGTTTTTTTCCAGTCTCTCTCACTATCATCTGATGTTTTGGTATCCCAACCCTCTCTCCTGTCTTGAAATACAATATATATTTATGTCTGTTCTTTTCCCCATAAATGTTCAGAAGACCACTGACATCCCTCTTGATGTGTCCATTAGATGTGTCCATTAGATTAGTCATAATATGAATTGTACCCTGTGAATAAGAACAGTAATAAAAGGAAAATACAAGTTACTTACATTGTGTTACTTTATTCTGGTAGTCCCAGACTTAGAGCTTCTGACCAGAAAAAAAAAAATCATAGATTACATTATAAGTTGTCATGTTAAAGGTTATGACAATAATAGCCAATCGAGCAGGGCTTCATATAAGCTCATGTATGCTGGCAAGAGCAGATGACTCTTTCGAAGTTGATTTTTGTGTGTCATATATACAATGAAAGTATAATTTTAAATGTGGTCATGTTAGATTTGACTTTTTCACACACAAGCATGATTGCCAACCATCTGAAAATGAAATAGCCGGCTGCTTAATCTTCATATTGTTGCTGCGGCTATTGCAACAGCTGGAAATTCAACTGGATCTGCTGAACGCAATTGCGGCTTGGCTGTGAGCAACATCATTCCAGTTGAAGACTGCAGATGAAACAGATACCTGCTGTCAGCTGAGTAAAGAAAATACCTCATGTATAGGCTGCTAGCTACTAGCATTACAGAGCTGGAAGAGAACCATTTTTAATCTGACAAGTATACAATTTATTTAATGTTGTACTATTTCATTTCTTTTTGTCAGCAGCTTGAAAAAAAAAACGTGAAAAAAGACATGAAACATTGAATATGTGTGCCTTCACTAACTGAACCGCCAACATATTAGGTGGTGATGCACTCATCCTCGGCACCAAGATCGCAGTGCGTTGCTGGATAGGCAACTAAGTGGTTGTAAGGCTGCTGGGGTTGTGTTTTAATACCTGCATTGTTGCATGTTATTAGAGACTCTCGTGGTGGCTGCCTGAAGTTGCTAGGGTAGAACTGAGTGCTCCCGAGATAGATGCGGACTGGGACATGCGTTTCATGTTTGCAGCACTATGCAGAGCGACAGCAGGGTTATTAGTCCATTGAAAATGCACACAACATATCTACATTATTCTAAAATACCTCAAATGCAACCTGAAGCCCCAGTACCAATTCAAATATTTCACACCGTGATGTATGTGCTGCAGCTATTGATCCTGACTGTGTGAAACAGGCTGTAAACAAGTGAAAGCTTTTTCCATTGTGTGTTGGAGATGTGTGAACCAGGCCATAGCAGCAGGGTGCTTCCTTTCATCTACACCTTATCCCTCTTCGTCACATACACACAAAACAAGGTATTTGTCACCATTCACTCTGCATTCCACAGATCATCCCTGTCTCTCTTGGTTTTCCTTCAATTATCTCTCTGTTTCTCTTTCTCCATCTCTCTCCTCTTTCATTTTCACATTCCCGTTCTCTCCCACTGCCCTCTCTGCCTCCGCTCTGTTCCTTTTGCTTTCTTTCATCACTGCTTTCATCCATGTAGTCCTCCACTGTGTTCTTTAATTTCCTGTGCATGAAAGATTAATCTGACTGTTTTAATAATAAATAAGGAGGCACAGTTGAAAAGTGCAGAAAGCCCCCTTGACTACAGCAGCAAGGATCCAAAAGACAGGGAGAGTAGTATTCCTGTTCTGGCTGGCCTTTATTCCCTCTATCCCTCCCCTCTATTAATCTTTCTACCTCTGTCACTCTGTCTCTTTCGTTCTTGCTTTCCCAAAGCATCCTGAATGACACCCTCTGGATAAAGACAAGGCTCAGGATCACAGTCGGTGGCATGAGGTCCTTGTTATCCACAGCATACTGATTCAGTGAGTCACTCAGCGAAAGACTCATGATGCTGTCACACTGACAGTTCCTTGTCTGGTTTGAAACCCAATGTTAAAGAGTTCTTGCTGCTTAAATAGAAACAAAGTGGGTTTGTTGCACAAACTTCGAGCAGCTGCTTTTCCTTTTGGGACACATGACATCCAAACTTTTTTTCAATAGTTTAGAAAAGCGAGAGATGATTGCTAAAGGAAGGGAGCCAAATCAAAGTTCTTCTAATGACAGTTGCCTATGAATGGAATAAAGGCCGAGACAGAAAGTGCTAAAATAAGAGGATGCTAATATCATTGTGGTTTGACCTTGAGTTACGCACTCAAAGTACAATAAAGTCAAAGTAAAAAAGATTGACTTAATTTTGACTTAACTTTTCTCTCAATGGCTTCTACAACATTCATTATTGCTCGACATTTGTGCATTAATGCTATTTAACCATTTAAGACTGAATTATGGAGACATTTTCTCATTAGCACAGATTGTGTTTACCCCCCAAATGTGCAGTATGCTTGGATGAAGACACAGAGCCACATTTGTGTTTCAATTCAATCATATGGTAGCCATAAATTGTATGTATATAAACATTTGATTGTGACTTTTATATTCACTAATTGCTCGTTTTTCTTTGTGAAACGTCCTACCTCGTAAATCCTACCTCGTGAAACGGATTGGATTAAGTGGGAAATTAATTGCAATCAACTGTAAAACAAGTCTGTTTTTCTTCAAATGTTTACATTTTGGAGTTGCATGGTTATACAGTTAAACAAGCAAACTGTTCAAATAAACTAACAAAATGTGTTTGGCATACACACATTTCCTGTTATTCAGTGAGTCAGTCAGACTGACAATCAGTCAGTCAGGCACTCCATCCCTTATCCTCCGTGGACAGCCCAGAGAACCACTGGATAGCACCCAAAAACAAGGCTTCTAGCAATTCTTCATCCGAACACACTCTTCTAACTTAGGTTGCGTTCCAATACCCAAGGAGCCTGACAACACGTCTTTGTCACCAAGAACAACCTCATCCCTCTCGTCGTCCTTCCACTCCTACATGCCTGCCTAAGGATATAGTGTGAAAAAAAACTAAATCGAAAAAGAAAAAAAAAAAATCTCTGCCTCCCTTTAGCTCAGAACGGAAACATGTTGTAAGTAGCTCAACACGTTATAGCAAAAACCTCTCCTGAGGTTTGTGCTGAAGTTTGGTCGATCATTCACGCCAAACAGAGCAAAACATTGCCCTGCATTATTTATTTACCAAGGTGTGTTTACTTCGAGTCATTTACTCTTTAAAGGTTGCTTGTTAAAGTATTCATTGACCGCCACAGTCTGCTGAACAAGATGGGGGAAGAAACGCCTCCGTACACCGATACACTCGTTGGGCTTGAAACCTTTCAATATGGATAGTCATCTCATGCAGCCATGGTGGAACTGCTATCAGTTCAATAGAGGTGCTCTGTCTTTATTTACTTGTGTTATCATTGTATAGTCATCTATCCCACTCCCATCTCTACGTTTACGTCTTACTTGCACTGCTTTTAGTTTGAATCTTGTTCCATCAACAGCTCATTCTTTGTTATATGAGAAGAAAATGAGTATTTAGTCCTAATTGGGATCCGTTTCCTGCACCACACGCTTTCCAGCCCTACTCCTCTCTCTTTAATGCACTGTTTATCATCATTAAAATGAAATGCTTGAAGAGACTATGGTGTCTGACGATACATAAACTATTCACCGTAAACGCACTGCACATTATACAATAAACCTATATTAGGAGGGCTGTCAGTGAAGATGTGCCCTAGAATTGCAAAGGGTAAAGCCGCTCAGAAATGCATTTGATGCGCTACACGCCCCATGATCATCCCATCAACTTTGCTCAATGTTGAGAGAGAGAGAGAGAGAGAGAGAGAGAGAGAGAGAGAGAGAGAGAGAGAGAGAGAGAGAGAGAGAGAGAGAGAGAGAGAGAGAGAGAGAGAGAGAGAGAATTATAAATGGATTTCATTGACATGCAATATGGGATTTTCAGGGAAAAGGCGACCGTTCACTCATCTTCATTAGATCTGGAGGGAAATGGTGAAGTAACACAGACCTTTATCTATAACTATCACAAAGAGGGGACACGAACAAATCCTTCTGTGACACTCAGGCGTTAAGATTCGTCACGCCTCTTAGCCGTTTGTCGCCCGCAAAAAAAGTGACACACGGAGTAAAAACAGCTTTTAAAGGTTTTGTAGCAGCCTATGTTATGGAAGGGCGGAGGGAAATGACACCACTATGCGAGCCACTGCCAGCCATTTTCTGTTGATGAGATGTTTCATGCTTCTTTAAGCACAGATTGCAAAATAAGAGTCACGTTGTGTCCTCCGGTGCTGAGGGAAATGATTGTGGCCTTGCGGGCAAAGCTGCCTCAGAGTATGAAATGAATGTGCCAGTGAAGCATACCACATTAAGATGCTATGGACCAGAGCGTGCACTTATTCTGCTGTTGATAATGCCCTTTGGTGTAGTAGACTCACAAAGAATTTACCACAGTCACAGCACACCATGACAGGCAGTTGTAACGCTCAGGATATGATAAATCCCTGGCCCCAACAACAGAGAAGCACTGACCTCATAACTTCCCTTTTGTTTTTTTGTTTTCTCAGTTCAATAACATTTTACATTAGTGCAAAGTGTTATGACCCTCAGCCATAGCAAACCTGTCACATCCCATGATAGAATATATGAAATAGCCAAATCCCACTTCTTAATTTCTTAATTAAATAGCGATTATTTTTTAAAGATACAGAAAGATTTCCAGTCCAGTTCACTGATAAGATGTTGGTTTCTGGACTCAAAACATATTTGACAGTGGCAAGCAGGTGATTCGTTTTCTGATTGGTTCATATTGATTGACGAAAGCCCATCAGACTTAACTCCAGGGGCTCAAATGAGACCTTTACCAGAGCTCTAAAAACCAGCCCTAAATCCCAGGTTGGTCTGTCTTGCTCATTTATAATTAAAAAACCTATTAAGAACTGTAAAACTGGTAAAATCTGACAACAGAACCCAATTCAACAGCCCCCAACACGTTATTCACACTACTCAGAAAGCAAGAGAAGGGAAGAAAGTAGCAAACATGGCACACTGAGGCGTAAATATGAGCATCGAAGGGGAAACGATCAAACATTTGATGTCAACATTAAAAAGGAGGATTGGTAAAAAAAGTGGAACATAAAAATAACTAGTTATGTGGGCTTATTTTTATGTTCCACTTTTTTTTATAACTTAAACAGCTTTTCTAATCCTTAGGTTGTGTGTGCTTTATAGATTTGTATTTGGTTTGAGATGGTTGCAATATAAAGCTGCAGAGCTCTGAAATGCCTCAGTGTAATGCAGTGGTGGGCCGTCAGGGCCGAAGCCGTCACTGCTGGACTAAACAGAATTACAAAGTTATAGCTATTTCTTATTTAATTGTTTTTCACAAATACACGACATGTATTAATCATTTTTTCCCTATAAGCTTATTTTCTCATTGCACAGAGCCTGTCTTCCTCTGTTGCTCTGCCTGCAGGCTTCAGCCTGGTTGGAAGGAGAGCTTTATCCAATCAGATGTTTCCTCCTGTGTCTCTATGCCAGCGAAGCAGATTAAGCAGGTATTTGCAGAATAAAGTACACAGGGAGTGGACAATGAGGTTGATTGTCATGGACTTCAACAAATCAGATCTTTAGTTGGACAAGCTGGGTGTATTCTTTGAGGTGCAGCGCCTGCGAAATGCCGTGGACGTGTGATTGGTCAGTGGCCCAGCGTGACCATTAACATGCGCTGTGATTGGTCAGTGTGTCAACAGGGGGGAGCTCAGAGGGAGCTGAAATGATTGTGTGCTGTTTTTTTTTATTATCATAGATTGTTTTGTCATGTTATAACTAAGTGGTCAGGAAGCACAACATTGGCGAGGCGAGGTTGTGCGTCTGACCGAGCGGCGCTGCGTGAGCTCCCTCCGAGAGGCGCTAAGTAGCGTTGCTCGGCAGGGGGAGTCCGCTGGTGGTTGAAGTGGCTCTGCGGGTCGGTCCAGGCGCCCCGTGTGACCTCCCTTCATGCTGGTGGTGGTGCCGTGTGGCGAAGTGGGTGTCTGCTGTTCACACGTGGTGGTCTGTATGAACGCGCCGCGTATCGAGTGTCTGACAGTAACTCCTGGGACACTTTTCCCTGCCCCCTGGTGTGGACCGTATGGCACTAAAAGCCTAGGTTGAAAATACACGAACCGCCACTGGTGAAATGTGCGTCCCATTAGAATCTGTATGCTTCCACCCAAAAATGTAAGTGCAATCTCAATCCCTTTGTTTTTCACACATCACTCAAATTCTTCAGTATATTTAGAAACATAATTACATCCAGAGTTAATTTAATGATGAAGATGGTGTCACATTGGGGAGCAACACTCTAACACCTTGGTGACCAATTTGATCCAAACTTTTTTTGGTCTATAAAACTGCTTGGAAACTCTGCCTTCCTAATTTATTTTTCAATTAGCACCGAGGGATTTAAACACTGGAATGATGTTCCCTTTGAGAGTCATTCAGCAGCAGCTCAACCACAACCTACTTTGTCAGACACGCTGGTCAGTTGTTGTCAAAATGCTATCGATTACACCACAAAAGGAAGTATAAATCCAGTACGACTCTTGTACCATCTCACATTTCATATACTATATCTCCTTGTTTGTGAAAGATAAAAATAACATAACCGGCGCTTCCTTTGTTGTGACTCTACTGGGGAACTAAACAAACATTATTTTGTGATGACTAAGAAGCAGCTGATGCCGGTACACTGTTTAGAGCGCCTTCAGCTTTGGAAGTTATTTGATCTTTTGTTTTGTTTGTTTTTTTTGTCTTTTCCCTGAACAATTCATGTTTTGGAGGAAATTCAGTGCAATTCTAAGTACATCACTAATGCCTCAGTTGTAGCTAAAGCAAGAAATATCTCCCTCAAAAGGATAATAAGGCGACAGACATGTGACAGGAAATGTTTTCCAATGGTAATCTACGTCCCTCCCAATACGCTGTATTCACCATTGAGAGAGTCATGTATACACTATTTTTTTTAAAGAATTGAGGGTCCAGAATAAAGGACGGATTATGTCTATTCCGATTTTAAACTAAGAGGAACTTTGTATTTGATTAGTGCAGCCGCCTGTACTCTTGTTTCGGTTTGTTTCTTGACCGCTACATGATGCAGTGTGTGTGTGTGTGTGTGTGTGTGTGTGTGTGTGTGTGTGTGTGTGTGTGTGTGTGTGTGTGTGTCAACAGCAGGATGAAGTCAAAATATCATTGTTCACTTCAATACCCTCCCCTGAGTATTGGCCACAGCATTCAGACAATGAGATGGATGGGGGAGGAGAAGAAGGAAGAAATAGACGGGGAGAACGAGAGAGAATGAGAGAGAAAAAGATGGACAAAGCTGTCTGTTTTGGAGCATTCAGGTCCCACTGCTATTTGATGAAGATGAAGTGAAGTGTTAAAAATCAATAATTTGCTCAATATGTCCTCAGAAAGGTTTGACCACTGGGTACCCAACCTAGAGATTCATTTGAAATGCGGGTTGAATATATTGTGAGAGCTTCAGTCAATTTCAGTGCAAATAAACCTGAGCAAAGTCCAATCAAATCTGATCTAAAAGTCATGAAGCTCAAAATAAAATGACTTTGATGGAATAAATTAAACTGAGAACTGCAATGCACCAAAACAATAATCATAATCACAGCTATATTTCACATTTTAGAGGTGCAACTAGGCTAACCGAATAAAATTAGTTTAAAACAAAATGGAAATTAAGCTAAACCTCAAAATGACCAGATCCAATTAAGGCCAAACGGCAAAGTCAGGCCCACTTTTTCCACCATTAAATGAGGATTTAATGGATCAAATGTGAAAAGCCTAATCTCTCTGTCATGGTGGCTTTAATCATCCCGCATCAGCCTTCTGCATAAAACTCCAGACCATGAAAACAATCGCAGTTTATTATACTCTGAACCCACCAAATGTCAACAACACGAGATATAGGCGTGATTGTTTTTGTTTGTTCCAAGGTCAGAGCCGTTTGAGTTGACATTGTGACGAGCAGAATACAGCGCATGAAATGAATCGTCTACAGATGTTCTGTATCCCACCAGATTGGAGGCATGGCCTCATAACAGGAGCCATCGGACCGTGCCCATGCAAAACGAATATTGATCCGAGTAGAGAATACTAAATATAAGATCATAATGGCTTTGCTTAATCTACAGGCTGTAAAACATGGGATCATCCAGCTGGGATGAGCTCAGAGGCGATAAGGCGTAAAAGATGGTGTATGCATGCATGTGCGAGTGTGTATGTATAGATATGGGGGAATGGAGAGGGGTCTGTAAAAAAAAAATGCTTGAGAAGGTTACAGAAGTCCCAGGACGCTTTAGGAGGTCTCCGGGGAATCATTTGCGCAGGACATTAGACCATATCTGCATGCACTGGTATATCTGCTGAACGTATGATCATTTTAATTGGTTACAGTTGGTTGTCATCAAATTTCACTTAATTCATCTCAGCTAATTACTAAAGTTAACCGCTGATTTCAGCTGGTTCTCGCTTTCATAGTTTATATCAATCAGTTCATTTTCTTTTGTTCTTTCTTTATTTTTAACAGCAACAAAAGATGTGACAAAAGATGTACTGGGATGACAGTTCCACTATACGTTTTGAGGTGTTGAGCTAAACAAAGAGGGCCTTGGACCTTGCCCAATCACAGCTCGCCATATTCCATGAATTGGTTTACTTGGCCAATCAGCAATGACAGACCTTTATTTAGACTTCACTGTTCCGACTAACAGGAGAAACAACAAATGTTTACTTATGCAGTGAAATGTGGCTTCTTTTCTCCTTCTCAATTGGTATTTCGTGTTTTGGTGCGGTATGTTTCCAGAAGGTGAGGTTGCACCTACGTGTGACTAATTTGCTTCTGACCAGAGGGTCAAACGGTTATAGGTTCACGGATATGAAATTAAGCATCATGCCTTCTTTGCTTTGCTGCATTCAATGCAATGCACAGAAGAGTGTTTATGTCGAACCAGGAAACAGGTTGTAGATGTTGTCAAACACTAAAGGTGGGAAAAGAAAATCCGGTTATGCCATTGCTTCCACATTGGATTTATTTTACTATGGCACACTACAAAAATAAAACACCATAGCTTTTTAACTAAAGCGTAGAGAACTAAATGCACTTATAGTGTTCTGGTCATCAATTGGTTTCTCTTTATTTCCATACAATATATTAATCTATTTGTATATCTTCTGTTACATTACAAGCCACATTATTGTGCTGTGGTCATTTAGTGCATGCTATTAAAATCAATCTGCACTTAAGCTGTTGCGTCCTTTAATAAAAAATGTAATGTTAACACTGACTATTCAATGTAACTGAACAGTTACAATTTCATGAGTCTGCTAATTGATTTGTATATCACACAGAAATAAATGGAAATCAGCCACGGCTTGAAACTAATGGGAAAAAAATGGATAATAAAAAAAACTGTACAGCATTTAAAAATGTGAAGTACACATTTTAAAGTGTCAGATCTTAAACTTGCAAAGACATCAAAACGAAAGAGCAATAACATATCCTGCATGCACAAATACAAAGCCTCACCTTCTGAAAATGAAGAGTACTGCTTTACCACGGGGTAAAGGTCCAACTGAGTGGTACCTTCTGCTCTGAAGTTTGAAAAAAATGTGACTTCCACCTCAGAATAACATATTCAAACTATGATGTATGAGTCTGGGAGAGCTTTCAATTAATTTCCCATGCCAGTAACGTGAAGGTGCCACAGCCCTGGTACATTAAGCGGAACTAAATGAAATAATGCAGACATTATGGTTCATTGCAACAACTAGGTTCCGTATCACCTGCAATCTATTTGGGCTAATCAATCTGCCAGCGCTTTCACATGATTAATTATCCAGGTATGGATCCCTCACGAAGCCCCAACTCCTTTCCTTTCCTATTCCACTTCCCTCTCCGCCTGCTGATACCTGTTCTGCAATAATTAGTGCGGAGAATAAAACCAGGAATTTGGAAGCACAGTGCACTGTTAAGTAGACACTATACCATAGCGGCTAATAATGTTGCAGCCTCCCACCGGTCGGAGGCATGGCCGATTCCAGGGAGGTTAGGCGGAGACTCAGGTTCAAAGGAATTGACAGGAGTCGAGGTAAGGAAGGTATTTAGTAAAAAAAAGAAACAAAACAAGGGTAAGACAGACGCAAAACATGAGGGGGGATGATACAAACACTATTGGTTGTAGAGGGAAAGAAAGGCAAAAACCTGGTGGAAACGCAGGAGAGGCTCTGGGGAAATTGCTGGTAAGCTTGTCATATGTGAAGGCACGTAAAGAGACAAACTGGCACACAACAAGGAGTTCTAAATACACAGGGGAAGGCAGGCAACGAGGCACAGGTGGAAACAATCAGGGCGGGGCTTGCAATCACACAGGGGGGGGAGGCAAACAGGAAGGGAGGAGTCTGAACACAAACAGACTGCATGGGGTGTTACACACAGGTAGAAACAATGAGGGGCAGAGCATGAACAAAAACCAAAGACAGTCTTTGCAGTCAGCTATCTGCAGGTATAATGCTGTCAAAAACAACTGATGCTCAAAATTGAAAGAAGTCACAAAACCTGTCTCTTTTGCTGCCCTTGGACTGCTCAACTTTCTGGGTGACCATATGCTCAACGTCTTAATCCAAAGTCAATCAAAAAGAGTCTTTAAAGTGACTCAGGGGATGGTGTAACGTCCACACTACAAGATGTACAGCTGTAAACATGAACACCAACTTATTTCCATCACAACTTGAAACTAAATTCCAAAAAGGACAGTGAATCAGTGCACATTGATGCCACGTGATTTCAACAAATCTGAAAATTAGATCAAAGGCGTGCCAGTAACTCTTCCGTAATTCTATCGGTGCAGCGTGGCATTTCTTCAGTGTTTACTATCAGATGTGGCATTTGTTTGAGTTTGATGAGTCCGCACAGTGTTTTCAAGGCTTGCGCTGAATCGGAGGCATGTGGCTGCGGGTGGCAGCAAAATACTGAGGTGGATTGAAGCTGCCGGGAGTAAATTAAAAGTTTAATACTTCATACTTTTCCAGAGTAAAGCTTAATGTATTTTTTTATTTGCGTTATTTCCATGAAGCATAAATTCAAATGAATATATAATGTAGTCAGAGAGCTGGAACCGTGTACTTTAAGTGTTTATTAATAGCTGGGCAGAATGTTGTTTATGTCATCTTGTGAAGCTAATACAAAGGAACAATAGTACCTTTGTTGTTCCTTGTGGAATTATGTATTCTATAAAAGGATTTCAAGTGAAAGTTTTCCATTCCACCAGGCAGATGGAGAAGTTTGATGTAATGATATCACCTACAGAATGGGAAACCATAAATCTCTGCTTTCATTGCTGCTTACTAACCTCACTGTTGACTTGAATGAATCCCTCTGGACGACAGCGAATGAGAAAATGCTGCTCATGCTGATCCACCTTGATAAAACACATACAACCCATGAAGGTGTTCACATCCATACTTCGGGGTCAACGTGGAAACAAGTACATGCACGTGCCACCTACAAATATTCCTTTTTAAAACCACAAAGTCAACACTGATGGAAGTCATAATGACTAAGTGTCACAGTTAAGAACATGGGCCTCTTTATTTATGTCCAATAAAGTCTGAATAAATCTCCCTCCTTCCTTGAATCCATGTTGATGGTAAATCACCCCAGCGCTGCGTTTGAGTTCCACAGTTATGACCCATTACATCTGATTGAAAGGAGGCTGTACTTCATTTTCCCCTCAGCCTCATGCTATCACCTGACGTAAACAATCACATTTTTCCACTGTGTAGAAGGCCCTGTCATTAAATGAATGAGCCTGTGGTGAGGGAGAAAGATGTCACAAATAATGACTGACCTCTTATTTCGCCTCTCACCTTCAACTCCATTTTTTGCATTACTTTTAGAAAAGGCCCTTTCAGAAAGAAAGAGAACAGAAAGTTGAATTTAATAAAGTATGAAATGCAACAACAAAAAAACGCAATCATTTTTGTAGCACATACTGTGAGGAGTTTACGGTCCCAAACAGGGAAAAACATAAATGGACTATAAAATGTGTCCAAAAATCCGAGGCGGTCGTGAGGAAAGAAGCGTCTGAATCAAATGAGTTCTAATAAAAAGATTTAATAAAAAGAGGTGATAAATTCAGCAGATACAATACTTGGTCAAGGTCCTCTAAGTCTCGGCCGAAACCACAGACTGCAAGCAGTTAGCTGTCGTAACAGCCGTCTAAGAGCAAAGAGAGGCCGTGACTAGCTCTGCGCCTTGTTAAATACTGCACATTCGCTAGGCTTAAGGCTACCTGGTTAGTCTTTCCTAATTTCACACCTGAAACATTTTCCTCACTTGCAGTTGGCTTGACGCTGTTTATCTTCAGCCGTTGCCAAAAACAAAGTTTCAAGAAACACAGATTAATTGCACCGAAGTCCTACTTTCAATGTCCGCCTCTGCACCCTGACCAACAGCCTGCAAGAACTAACTCTTAAAGCTACAGTAACACAATTCTAACACATGCAGACTACTCAAAATCCATTCACTCCTGAATCATTATACAGTAATACAAATTGTACAGTGACCTTTTTATGCATATACTTACATGTCTTTTATAATAATATCCCTTATTAATTATCATAACCCTCATATATTTTAATGTACGCATAAAACATGTCTTTATTATACATGTGCAAGTCCAATTTTGCCAAACACAGTGGAAATAGGTGTCTGTCCTCTTCAGTTCAGCAAAAGAAAAGAAAACCACTCAGGAAGCAACAACATTTCCAGGATTTTAAAAGAGTGTTGTGATGATACAGAACAGTGTGGTTTAATTATTTATAGCTTGCTCACCTAAAACTCCATCTGTTTTGTGTGCTTTTCTCTTTCATGTTTCCATTTATTTGCCAGAGAAACAAAGTGGATCAGGCTTTGTTCATGTATGTAAGACGTATATACAACAACATTAAAGAGCACAAAATGCAACTTTTGAAAGGGCATTGAACATTAGAAAAGAAAAAAAAAATGTAGAGAGGCTCCCATCATGTGTAAAACCTGTGTCCGTGGTTTGTTTTATCATGCTCTGTTGAGTTGACATTTTACAAGCCACTGGTTCCCTCCCTAGCTTATCCACTCATCTCTTTTTGTGTGTTGGAGAGCACTTAAGCAGATGTTCCCCGCCATCCTGCTTCGCTTTTCCTGTCACACCTGCCCCGATGCTTCTGCAGCTGTTTTCCCGGCCTTTCAAACAGAACACATTGCAGGATGCGATCCACCTCTGTTGTGATTTAGATTTTTGAGTCGGACAGAACTCACTTCCTTTGTGCTAAAAGAGAAAGAGTTCAAAAGGGAAAATTCCAGACTGAACGGGTCAGTAAAACAGATTTTTTTGGAAAAGATTTCTGCTTTTGCGTTGCATTGTTGAAAGGTTTCCTGAGGTTGAAGAGGAAGGCTTTTTCCCCATGGAGTCATCAAGAAAAGGTTCCTATTCAAGATGTGTGTGTTGAATGAAACTATTCACATCTCTGAGTCTGAACACATTTGCTGTACAAATCCAAGCACAGCATCTAACCAAAGCCGTTCGTCATCTGTGCATTTCTTTTGGACCCATCACAATGACTGATGACACCATACCGGCTATCACCGTCATAAAATGTCAGGATTCAGAGGCGCCACTTGCTTAGGTCAACATGAAACTGGTTTTTATTTATGTATTGTATCTTGGGGTCTAGTGGTTTTATCTAACTTTCCATGGAGGTACAATTGAATGAACCAAACCTTTTAGTGTGACTTTTAACTATAACTAGTGGAGGAGTAAAAAAAAGAAACCCGGATTGCTCAGAGACATTCAAGCAAGTGCACCTGTCCTTTATCATGTACTTGAAAAGCACGTTTGTCTCACTTACCCTTTCCAGTTGCTTTTGTGAGCAGCTGGAGAAATTTCTAATGGATGTATTCTTCTGCCGCTGGTATTCACCACCATTTAATGTAATGTCAGCCATATGAAAAGCTGCATTGAGGGTGGGTTAATGGGTCAATCTGCCCAGATGCCCTGACCGTATGAAAGACTTTAGTGCACTTAGTGCCAACTCATCCCATATTAAAATCTGATTATGCCTATTGAATACAAGTAAAAATGCTTGTCTGCTATATTTGGCAACTAAACAAAAAGCGAAACAGCATCAACTTCATAAAATGTGTAGCCCAGGTATTTCATTAAAATAGATTGTACAGGTGAAATTCAGTGTTCACTGCACATTATATACATGTCTGAATTAAATATGGACATATGTAATATTAAGATTTCATGAATGTATTCAGATAACTCACTCAGAAAAACAATATATAACGCACATATGTAGCATTTTAAAATACCTTTATTTGTCCTAATATTTGCATTTGTCCTAACAGGAAACAAACACCATGTACTATACACCAACACTGTGATATTGCAACATGACAGGATTACAATATATATATAATTATTAATGATTTAATGATTATTATGTATAGCTTTTTGGGCCACAATGTCATTCTCCATCTCACAAATGGATCCACACACTTTGCACTGTTTATTTTGTGTCTAAAAGCGAACACAGTTTTCCATAGTCAAGGTATCTGATACAACTCACTTTGTTTTTCTCTTCATCGTACTCTATTCCCTTATTCATTCATTCATATCATTGTTTCTTTGCTGCTCTCTTCCCGAGGCTAAACTCCTTCCTTCTCTCATCCTCATTGTATTTTTTTTTTTACCTCTTGTTCGAAGTCTTTTCCCTCTTCCCGCTCTCATTTAGAGAGCCTCTTGTTCTCGCAGTGGCTCGTTATCTTGTTTGCAGGCTGAAACCCTTGGCTCTCGATGTCAGCAGGATTATGTGACATGTCCATGTGTTGTGTTGTCCCAAAGGGGGGTTCCCTTGCCAGCCAGTGAGTCCCCAGTGTGGGAGCATTGTTTTTGTGTGTATGAGGGTTCACTAACATGAGGGAAGTGCTCATTTAAATGTGGCTGTGTTCATGTGGTTGGAATGAGGTTGGGTGTGTGTGAATGCAAATGCACAGGGCCATGGCTTGTGTTATTATGTGTTGGATGCATCAGCATTAAGGGCACCACATGTGATTCATGTGCAAAGAAATGCAGATTCAGCATAATTATGAAGGCTATAAAAAGTAGAATTAATGCATTAGCAGGTGCAGTGCCATCAATACTCTAAATGTAATGACCTACTTAATGTGGTGTATTGTACATTGCATATCAATATTTGTCTTAGCAGGAAACAGGAGGGAGAACAAAGGGTTACTTTTCATGCTGAAACAATCCAACGCCATTCTTTCTTAAAATGTCTTAATTGTTACAGTAATAGATTAAAGAAAAATGTGGAAACCATCAAGCAAAACATTTAGGACCAGCAAGTGTGAGTTCAAAGACAATGGGTTTTTAATTACTCTGCGGTAGAGTGAAAAATGCTCCAGTTTAAAGAATCCTGGTGGAATAACTCTTCCTGGCAACAATTCATCCTCAACTTGGCATTTGTCCATTTCCCACTCGAATGTGATTGAAGAGCGCACTGTGTCAGAAGGTCTAATGAAATAGAGCACGGAGTAACAAAGAAAACCTCCAATGATGTCGACGAGCAGTAAATTCATCACTGATAGAAAGACTGACGATGTCTTTGTCTCTAAAATTGAGAGGTGCAGATGTTAGATTAGATGAACTCTAATAATTGAAGCTTGATCCGCCTGATTATTTCATCTCATTATTTTCCCCGATGTGTTCATAGGGTTATGTAATTACTCTGCAACAGTGCCCTCGCAATTTGTTCAGACACACATAATATTCCTTTACAACTAGTGCTAAAATTAGGATATTGAGGATTGAAGTAATTTCAAGGACGCACCTCAGAGAAATTCTCTTCAGCTGTATCGGAATTATCTTGTCAACAAATGATTTGAAATGAGCTCAAACCCTTTATGGTCGCCCGATAAATCAAATGAATCATATAATGTTCTGCTCATTAACTGTGAAGACTTCTCTGTCGGTCCAGTTATGTCCATCTCACTCACTCGTCCTCCATTTATCCCCTTTGTGTGTCATCAGCCTCAAACCAAGCATCCTTGCTTAAAAAAAAAAGAACAATTTAAAAAAAAAAGTGCTAATTGGGGCTCCATTACTTATTTAAAGGTAACTTGTTTATGTGAGAGCAGAGGTATAAATTATCCAATAGACGATGTCTTTGGGGTATTTTGTTGAACAGAGCTTTATTAACAGCAACTGGTGAGGGCAATTTAATGGCGTCCCAATTATTTCGAGAGTCCCCGCTGTTGCCAGTGCCAGCCAGAAGCAGCCAGCGAGCACCCATTTAAAGAGGCGAGGGAACTGTATAACACTTAATGACACTGTTAAAAAGATCCTCTGTGGAGAGATGTGCCTTTTATTTGAACCAGGGGACGGTTCTGTAGTAAAATAAGAGCCTTAGTTCAATGGAAGACAGGAAACTCTCATTTGTGTTTCTGATGCAACCAAACTGGCAGAACTCACACTGCCCAGAATAACCCTGTATGATAAAAATAAATACCCGGTTTTGGTGATCCAAGACATTTGATCATCATTTAGGGGCTGCTTATGCCTCGAGATACAAATGTGACTCTTAAAAGTCTGAGTGCGTCAGAGGTTGTCATGTGTCATAGCAGCATTACACGACAAAGCGTTATGTCAAGTCCCTTCTCAGGATTTGACTATTTATTCACCGGTTGACCTTGTGAAGAACGTAGCTAAGTGCTCCTCAAGAGAACACTGCACTGAAAGGCATAAACACTCCATGTCGGCTTTAGAGAAATACTTCATATTTAGTAACAACCTTGATTATGACTAAATCAGTGATGCATTCTGGGATTTAATACCAAAGTATAACAGGTTAGAGGTAAATCGTCAGATGATCAAAATTGTTTAATCATGTGTAGCATGCATTTTGTATACTAAGATTTATACTTTAGTATATGTAAAATAAATAAAAAAATGGAATGCTGCAGTGATTTGTGTCTATGAGACAGAGATAAATAGTTGTGCTCTATTTAAAACGCATCAGGCGCTCTCGGAACGATGGAAAAAAATCAGGATGAACAGGAAGGCGATCCAGGACCTTCCTAAATCTTAGAACGACGAGAAATTAAATATGAAAAAAGCCTTTGTTATAGTTGCTGAATCATTGAAGAAGGCAACATGTTTTGACCCCCATACGTCTGCCTGTTGTTTGATCATTTAAAGATGACTCACTGCAAACTATTTTGCATCGTTTTCCGTGTTCGTATGTTACTGAGGAAGTCACTCGCCTTTTCATCTCCATCTCCATCTCCTCTTTCCCGCAGTCACCTGGCTTTGTGCTCTCCCTCACCGCCACCTGTTCTGTCAAAACTCCCTTCTTCTCTCCGATGTTTTCCATTTCATCTGAAGACTTCAGAGGTCCTCCAAACAGCTGCTTCTGCATCTGCTTGGAGGCAGAATAAATTGCATGCACCAAAATGTAAATGATTCGCTCTTGCTGCGATGTTACTCAATGCGGTGATTAAAGATAGCGTCTGCAGTGCCATGCCTGATGAATGCGGCTCTGTGGTTTTATGAGGCACGTTTGTTTGTCTGTACTGCAAACTAGTCTCCGACCGAAAAATGTCTCTGTCTCTCCTTCTCAGTCTCATCAATTTCAAATGTATTGACTTACTGTAGGTGCGATAACCAAAACACATTAACCACCGAGACAGCTGGAACACAAGGCACACGAGGTAGATTAATCAACCACGTGCGTGGCATTGCCAAGGTGGCATCCTCCCAAGGCTGCGTGAGAGTCACAGAATACAGACTATTACCCGAAAACACAAATTCATCACTGAGCAAACCTAGTGGCTATCCCCAGAAACGCCGCTGACAATTAGAGACCACTGAGAACGCTCTTAATTGTTTCTTCAACAGATTGAGTTTATGCTGTGCATCACTGCCATTTTACAGCAGAGAGAGGAGCTGAGTGTGTAATGAAGAGAAACGGATAAAACGACTGCAGTCTACCTACCAGTCGGGAAAAGGTCTCTTCATTTTTATTCTCAATTTTCTTAATTGGAAAAATATCTATACGCGTAATTTATTTCAAAAGGTCCTTCAATAGTGTATTTTCCTTTTTTTATTTTCAATATTTTCAAGAGGACAACTAGAAGCGTGAACACAGGCTAGTAACGTTGTGTAGTCAGGGTAAAGGAGAACCGAGTACTGTCTGTCTGTCTGTCTGTCTGTCTGTCTGTCTGTCTGTCTGTGTATATGTGCAAGTGTGTAAGTGGTAGGAATATACAATAAGAAAATAAATAAAGTACAACTCATAATAGTTTGTTTAATATTCTCAGCCGGACTTTGGCTCCAATACATCATAACATTTGATTTTTTTAAAGTGCCAGTTTCTTAACATAATAATATAAAAGTTACAGAGAGCTTTCACATATCTAAAAGCAATAATGTAATAACTGGTAATGTTTTCTCCTCACACACCCATACAAGTACACCGACACACACACACACACACACACACACACACACACACACACACACACACACACACACACACACACGAACATATGCATTTCCCAGCAGGCTCCATGCATGTTGCATCCTCCCCAAGAGAGATGGATGAAGCTGAGTTAGCACCAGGCGTTTCGCTCATAGCTGAAAGATTAAACACAGCAATCAGCACCGGGCGAGTGTAAATGAAGCTTAGTCACTGTGGCACTGCCTCACTGCTTCTGTCTGAGGGTTTGTCAAAGGGAAGGAGAGCAGATGAAATGACTCCCAGTCCCTCCTATAACATGCAGACTGTCACTGTAAGACCTGCACCACCTCCTGTCCATTCCACCATTAGTGTCAGTGATACAAATATATATTTTTGTCACAATGTGACATTTACTGCCCCTTTGGCAAAAGGGGTCTATATTGATCCGGGAAAAAGCTGTAACGTGCCAAATGCAACCTTGTTTACAACATAAAGTTTAGTTTCGGAGGAGATGGGGGTGAAAAATAAATAAGTAACCGAGCCATGCTGCTTCAGTGGTTGCTACATTCATTGTAACCTTTTCCGACTGAGCTGTCAGACTGAACATAATGGCTGTCATATTAAGGACGGATCAATCAATCACAGCCTACCACCCTCTGTTGCATCCAAAACTTAAGTATAGTTGATTTGTGCCACACAGACCTGGCGGATCATATGGTAGTAAAAAACAGATGTGCAGACAGTGCAGAGATGCATGCATTTGCACAGTGACAGTGAGGTTTTAGACGTTCTCCTAATCACCAAAAGCATTTCCTCAACACACACATGCGCATGCTTTTGGAAGTGATGACAGAACAAGCAACTGACACGACTGAGGGATTTTGGCTGGGTGGAGGGGGAGCTTCTGTTCCTTTTCCTTGTCAGGCTGCAGGAGGAAGCAGAGGAAAGTGTGATTGAGTTGCTGTGACACAAGCAAGGTCAAGTCTGACTCCTTCCTGCTGTGGCAGCATTCTCAGAGTGAGGGGAATTCTTCACATATAAATTGATGTCTAACTATCTGGTGCATACACAGGGCCAGGATAAGGGCTGCTGTGTGGAAGAGGAGCCAAAGTACAGCAAGTAATCAGTGTCTGTATGGAAGGAACTATCAGCTGGCATATGATGACAGCTACTGCAAGTAAGTCAAGATTGAAAAATATATTGGTCGTAAGAAGACGAATAGATTTCTACAAAAAAAGAAAGAAGAATACATGGAAAAGGTAAATGTCCGCTCTAAATAAACAAGATGCATCCTATCACTAACATGCATCTAAACTCAGTTCAGCTGACGTTGTTGTTGAGCAGACTTCAAACATTTTAAACTTTTAATTACACCACTCGAATCAGGCCAATCCTCATTAAAGCAGTGAGAGTCCTTTTTTATACTGTTGGATGTGACACGTTTTATGTCACATTACTCAGTGAAGGCCATGCAAATAATATAACCAATTACAATGTGTCACAGTCTTTGGACAGACGCAACAGCAAAAAGAACACTGAATACAAAAATAATGACTTCATTCACATATGAATGTTTCCTCAGAGAGCTGATGCAAAACTTGTTTTGGGGGACTATGTAAAAGCACTTCTCAGAGTCTGAGATTATTTATGAAGGGTTTTCTTTTTTTTCAAATGGTTGTGCTTGAGCCCAAAACGTATAGCTACAATAAAAAAAAGTCACACAATGTGCCCCTTTGTGTCCACTTTGAAAGGTTTGGGCCTTATCAGACAACTAAAAGAGAGTAAAACATGTTTCCTTAATCTCCAGAGCAATTTAATCATGCAGATTTGAAAGGTGCAATAGTGAGCATATCTCAGTAATGCAGGTTTTTTCCAAACATAAAATGTATTAATTTTTGCCAACCTTTTCCCAGCAGCATTCATTAAAAGGGCAGTCAAAAATACAATTGAAGTATGAATTTAGAAATTGAAAATACCATCTTTTGAGGATTGGTGGTGGATACGAAACCACATAATAAATACAAACTGGAAATTCAGAATAAAGTATACACTACAAACTCAGCCTCAACGAAAGAAGTTTCTAACCTGCTGCAACAGGCGTAACAGCCATCTGCCATCAAATTAGTAGCAACTCAATACTTTTAAATCCATCTGGTTTAGGTGAATACTCATGAGGAAACAAATGAAGCCTCTTTGGGCCTCTGATGTCCTCTGATTTTGAGACGCTAAAGGTACTTAATTTCAAATAATCACCCATGAGACTTTTCTGAACACAAAGCAACTTTGGGAAAATCACACAGCGGGACCACGGCAAAAGAGCGGCTCCAGGCCACAAAGACTCTAGCGCTAATAAAAACCAACCTCAGAGAGACAACCAAGACACAGAATGGTTGCAGCTTGCAGTTTCAACCCAGTCACCTTAGTTTACAAAAGAACTAAAGATGTTGAGCATAAGGCTATAGCTTCCTCTCAAAAACACTTTTGTCAAATGTTTACTTATGTACCGTAAAAGTCGGGTTACAAGCCGCTTCTACCTTCGGTGGGTGTCCCTGCTAGCTCCCCACTGTAGCAAGCTAGCGCTGCTGCTAGCTCTCTGCTAGCTCTACACTAGCTCCCAGCTAGCTTCACGACAACCACCGAAGATAGCCCCGGCTCGACACCCGACTCGGACAGCGGGGACGCTGGCAGCAGCAGCAGCAGCAACAGCAAGGAGCTAGCAGCAGCAGCGCTAGCTTGCTACGACGACGACATCCATCGAAGGTAGGAGCGGCTTGTAACCCAACGTTTACGGTAATGTCTCTCTAATCATTAACACTAAAATACATTGCAATCCATCATTCCACCAACATTCTATAATTCATATATTTTTAAATGGTACCAGTCAGGCGACGTGATCATTTTTGACCGATCTAAATGTTTCCTGTGTTGCCATTTAGGACACTGTGATGAGGAAACAGTCTTTGGTAACAGTCTACATCTAAAAAAAAGGTTATTTCTACTAAAAGGTCATAGCTTACATCCATGGCCAGAGAGAAAGTACAGTCATCTCATTCGATCCAATCACCTCAGCATGATGTTGATGGTGTACTGAGCAAAGATCCAGAACTTTTTCATGCTCTGCTCAGTTATGATGGCCATCAGATGAAGTGGCCATATGTGTGGGTCAGCTCTTTATGGAGTCCTCATGGTGATGGAGCCTGGCAGGGGAGGATTTATCCGTGAAAACAGATGGGCAGGAAAAGAAGGAGGGAGCCATCAAGCTGAGACAGCCCTGCTGGGCGTCTCCTTATGGTAGAATGAATTACAGACGTCTGACAATGCTTGATGGCAGAATGTAGCACATTAACTTTGATAGATCATTTATATATTGACTAATCTGAAATATCCATTAATGCAGTGATAAAGTAAGATTCACAAAAAGCAGATATGCATGGTCAACAGGTGCAAGGAGTTTACAAGGTTGTTTTTTTCCTCTTGAGTTTAAATCTCGATCCAGTTCAGACATTTAACTCCTTTCTACAAGACATATTGGATACTAGATTAGAGGAACTATAAAACAATTATGCTCTTGTATCGTGGCATTGATTGCTTGGCATGCTTAAGTAACCTCCACAATGAAAAGACCTAAGAGCCTTGCAAAAGAGAATACATTCATATTAGAAGAGCTTATTTTGTGGGTTGACAGCGACAAAATCAACAATACACATAAGCAGAAACTGTCTAATTAGCTCATCTCCTTTGTTTTCAGCAGGATTACTGATGTTTACCCATTATAATTAAATGAACACCCATAAAGCAGAAAAAAAATAGAAGTGTAGCCAATCACAAGTTAATGAGCATAGTAGACGACAATGATTTCACTGGCAATCACTGTGTTGATTATTCACATTATTTTGCCACTTAGAAATCGATCATTAATGTATTCAATATTTAAATAGAAACCTTCCTCTCTTCGTTTGTAAGAATGACAATATATTTAGACTGCCCTACAAGCTTCAGATAATAATAATGTTGTATAATAACCATGCGTTAAGTACAGCAGGTTCTGTTCAGCATGCTGAATGTGGCAGTTATACATTAGTTATACTTCCACTGATGATATGACTAAATTAATTTACCATCCAAGGTGATTCATGGGTTTTATTTGCACAGCAAGAGGTACCCAGGAAGCTAATGCTTAATAATCACAACTGTGACGGTTTTCAAGGCAGAAAAAGGAAAATAATGAATTAACCATCACTAAACAGAAAACCTCCGTCTTCATTAAGCTGAATTTTAAACTTTGAGAGTAACAGTCGTTGTCTCAATCGGAAACACTAGCTGTATGTGAGAGAAATCTGGAATATATAACCATTGCTTTTAAAAAAAATAGCAACTGCGTAGTGGTTGGTTTGATGATTATAAAGTACTGTATGGTCACATTCATATTTAATTGAAAAACTGTGGAGCAGTTGGCCATTAAAGTAGTTCTGTTATTAAATGCATTATTTTTTCAAATCAGTATCAATATGGAATAAAATAACCTTTTTTTATTTTTATAATAAACACTTGAAATGATGCAGGCACTTGCAAATGACTCGGTAGTACAAAATGTAAACCAAACTTTGGTGTTTAATTTTTACCTCTTGAATTAGGATTAAACATTTTTTTTGTGTCTTTTCACAAAATGTACCAAAACACTGGCGAAAAGGAAGATCTTGGGTAGATAATGACACAAATAAATATGAACAAAATTTAAATCATTAATAATTGTTCCACAAATCATCATAAAATTCCCCCCGAAGAACATCTGACAGCAAGGTCTTCAAAAAACATCTTTTGTCAAAACCTGAAGATGTTCGGTGAACTGTAACCGTGATGTGAGAAAAAAAAAAAAGCAAATTGTCACATTTGGAATACTTCAATCGTCAAATCGTTGCCATTTTTGCTTGAAGACTGACTTAAACGATTCATTGATGATCAAAATAATTGCAGATTATTTCAGCTGTAAGGAGACTGGCCTGGCTAAGCAAGACTGTGTTGCCACTCAGTGTTGGTTGCATGGTCAAATAATAAATAGCCACTGCAGCAACCTACGAGCACAAAAGACTTATCTATTGAAAGTGAAAAGGCTATCCATTCCTACGGGGATAAACAAGAAGGAAATGCTGTTCTGGCATTTCCAGTGCAGTGTGGGATAATTCAGTGCCCAGTTTTTGAATTATGTGCAGATCTCTGGGTTTTCCCACCTTTCGTAGTTTCTTATAACGTGATACATTATAGTCATAAAGCAATTCTTTGGACGATGCCTATCGATTACTGACATTGTATTTGGTTAGTGTGTGTGTGTGAGCATCCAGATAAATGGACTTTTGTGTCTCCCGTTCCTCAACACACAGATTGCTTCGCACTTGCAAAGATTGCATGCCTTGTAATGTGAGCAAAACATTTATTATGCTTCATCTGTCATATTTTGTAGTGTAGACAGAGCATGTAGAAACCCTATACATTGTTGCTGTCTGCTTGTCTTCAGTTTATGTCACTGGAAATTAAATTAATGTATTCAATAATAACCCATTTTAGCAAGATGTTCCCCCACTAACAGCACAACCTGCTTCCCTCAGCTCTAATGGCAGCCCAATTATGAATGGTAGATGGGTCCCTAATAGTAGAAACTATACATCTTGATCTTACTAAGCCTAGGAGGGAAAGAAAACTGAGCAAAGGGAAAGGATGAGAAACAAGAGCACAAGATCACATCTCCCGTCGACTTTATGCCGATCCACTGACAAATATTAGATAGCGTTGAAAAATGCTTTCACCTTCGAGATCAGAACTGCAATTATTTTCAGAATCTGATGTCAACTTTTCTTCCATCCTTCCGTGCAGGCTTTAGGCAGAATAAGACAAACTCTTGTATTGTGCAGTGGGAAAAACTAGAAGAAAAACATGTTACTGAAAACAGCCAGTATTGATATCATGAGATCAACTTCAGCAACTGAAATGACGACGAAGTATCGTATCAAAGGCTCAAATGGTTGTATTTGGAGGATAGTTATCATGCATCTGGCAACACTAAGATTGGTCGACCAATGACACTTCTCTCTACAGTCAGAGCTCGCGCAAGAAGGTGGAACGTAAGGGAGATACCATTTCCAAAACGTGTAAGGGCGTAATAACTAGTTTGTAAAAGACCCAGAGAAACACAAATATCCAACGAGGCAAAATCCCAGCCGTTTTTGGAATCCCTGCCGGACGCATTTTTTAGGTCTCAAAAAGAGGACTTGTCCGGGAAAAAGAGGACGTCTGGTCACCCTATGCAACATTCACCTATGTCAGGCATGATGGAGAAAGGAAACACGTTACTTCAAATTAACGACTGCTGTTGCAATATCTGTGCAAATCCACAAAAGATACATATCACAAGAACCTTCTCCGAGTCACCTCAGCCAGAGGTGCTAAACAGACCGATCTGTGCACAGCAGTTTACGGTGTAGCCCAATCCGTACGGAGGCCTGATGACCCCCGAGACTCCCTAACTGAGGAGTGACTAACCATGAGTCTGTGAGATTAATCATGGTTCAGAAAAAAAGGCAAAATGAGTCAATACCTTTTCTTTCACTGGGGGCCAATCAGAAATGTGGAAGGCAGGAAAGTGACACACACTCTCACACACACACAGACACACACACACACACACACACTGCAATACACCGTTGTCGGTAATCCAATCTCAACCACGGCATGCTAATACATCACAATTACCTACTCAGTCTGGGTGGTGCCATTAGAAATACATTGTCTCCATTACCGCAGAGAGTTTGTGTGTGTGCGTGCAGTCATGTGGGAGTGCATGCCCTCACAAGTGTGGCTGTCTGTTTGAGAAGTGAGGCGCTCTCCATCTCCCCGCAGACTATTTCATATTCAATTACATCTCCCTTACATCACTGGGATTGCTGTGTGTATGCCACGTCAATAATGGCCCAGATCACTTGTCTGGGTTGCAGAGAGACATTAGTAACATTTAGGTTGTTAGCACCTTCATTAGAGAGAGGCTGGAACAAGCCGCTGAAAGGGAGAGAAGGAAAGAAAAGACGAAAACACTTAGAGAGAAAAGCACAGGTTCATTTGTGCTTACGTTGCTTTCTCTGGCGTTACATCGTCTGGACGTAACGCAGCCAGAGGATACCTGCACAACGTTATGCCTTGGGTTCTAACAATCACACTTTTGCGGAATTTATAGCACAGGTGATGTCTCGCGGTTGTATTCACTTTAGTATATTTATATCAGGGCTCCTCAAAGTGTGGTGCACAGGCTACACCGTTTCCCTTTGCATGGAAAACGTACTGCGAGGTATTTAAAGTAGTGAGGAAATGACTTATTATTGTTCAAGTTTATTCTAGATTAACTAATTGAAGACAATGTAAGTGAATGTGCAAGAAATGACATTTGCATTCGGAATGAAACACAATCAGAAGCGAGTTGAACATATCACATAACACAAGTGTGATGTTGAAAGTATCTATACGATGAATAAATATGATGAATATCAAGTACTGGATTTCAGATCTGGTGCCATTTGCATCAGCTTTGAGTGGCAGGCAGTAAGTGTCTCATCGGCCCATGTTGTTAAAGCGTTTGCCTTTGACTTCCATAATCCTTTCAGATCCACGCAGTGACACAGGTTAAACCCAAAGTCAGTGTGCTGAATAAACAGTTATGGTCTTACAAAAAAAACAGCCTGTTCACCAATGTCAGGCACTGTCCAACCTAGGTTCATAAACCCAGGTAGAATTATTCAACTTGACCCATCTGGATTAAAGAAGCTGTAACTGAGACACATCATGCTGTTTTTTTTATTATTATCATAAATGTGTCACCTATCTGTATGCTCCAATGGACATTGTTTCTTCCAAATGAAAGTGGCACCAATAAGGATGGGCTCTAAGATGTGAACATCCTTAGACCAGTAAAGGTTTTTCAGTGGACAATTATGCCACTTTAAGCTGTTATAGAAACAATATACTCACGTATCCCATCCTTAAAATGTAATCTCCTCTAACATTCATCATATTTGAATATTTATTTTGACCTATATTCTTAAATAAGTCATCCATCCACAGGGGAGGACTTAGCAGGGCAGGACAGCTGTGATGCATGGGCCATCGGACCAGCAAACACTGCAAAACTTTCCTGCTTGATGAGCAAAAAGGAGCTCACGTCCACATGCACGCACACACACACACACACACACACTGTTGACATAAATTTACCGCAGTGGTAAACCTGAGGTGACCTCTCAGAGAGGAGGAGTGACACACCGAGTCAGGAGAATTAGCACCGCCAAAAAGAACATCATTAGTGTTGACACTTCATTAGGTACAGCCCGAAAAGGGAGGCAGAGGAGGGAGGAAGAGTACGTCAGTCAGTCAGTGTGCATCCGGTACAGATGATGACGGCTCAGCTGGACAAATGAGGCGCTTCAACTGCCGTAACCTCAAACCCATGACATAAAAGGACAATCGCATAAAGTCACACTTCTATCGCGTCCTTTCCTAAAGGTAAATTCTATAACGCAATATGGCATCTCCTGCTGGCATGCTGGCACCCCTCTACCTCCATCATACGGTGACGAAGTGACTCAAACATCAGCAGAAAAGGATCGTTCAGGCTATTTCAAGGCCAAAAGGTTAGCTTGCTATTAAGCAAAATCAATACACGTGAAATGTAGATGATAAATATAGGCAATTCTCAAAAAGATGCACTGAAGTAAATCATGGACAACAGCAGCAGGCCTATTGACAGCCTTTTTTTTAATGACTATAGGGTGATTAAGTACAGACATTATTATGGTTAAAAATGCTGATAAGGCACATCACTCCCGTGGTTTGAGTGAAAGGCCTGTGACCTTGAGACAAACAGGACACATTTTAAAGAAGCATCAAAGACAAATGTTTGCTCAACATGCAGTTTGATATATATTTTTTGCAACAAAAAAAAGGTGCAGAAATGAATAAAGACATCATGTTGGTACAAGATAACTGTGTCCAAAGAAATATAATATAACATAACGCCATTCTGGATGATGACGTTCACCCCATACATTTATTGATTTCATTTTAAAATGTAATGAATGAAAACCCTGAATGCTTTTATTACATTTGTCTATCTGTGGTGTTTATACAATGTGTGTAATAATGTATGCCCAATACAGTACAAACCAAATGTGTATAAATAATGTATACAGAACCCAAATGAAGGATATTCATGACAATTTTCAATTATTTTGTTTCAAATTAAAACATTAACCGTGTGTATCAATGTCTAGGGAAAACATTTTCATAACTGAGTACGCTAATATTACATTATATACATTTTAGTTGAGAATGCGGTGTAGTTGTATGGAGCATGATTATTTAGGAGACATGTGAATGACTCGAATGCAATTTGAATTTCACCTGTCAAATTACAAGTTTGCTGTTCGCTGCAGAGCCTCGAGCTCCACAGAAAACACTATTGGACGAACGTCGGCATGCTCCACTCAGCTGGGGCTTTCTGAGTATCCCAACACACATCCAGGACTTTTTAGCATTCGCCTAGACTACTCTGAAAAAAAGGGGAAAATGTAACAGTCATTTTGGAAGAGTGGTTCCAAAGCCAATGCCTGTCATATTTAATTGGTAGCACTCAATCTTACCCGCACTTTCTTCACCATTCCACATGCTGATGAGCCAGTTTCTGTGGCTTGGGTTCAGTCCACCGAGGCCTCCATCCTCATCAGCTGCCAGACTCCCAACAGAATGAATGCCTATTCCTCTTTTAAGATGTGTAATCCTTCATGGTGGAGGCTCCCGTTGTTTAATTTGAGGTTACTTCAGTAGAGCTCCACGGGTTCAATGATTTGCCACAATTAACCCACCTGCACGCTGCACTTCCGGGCCTGGCCCAAGGAGAGGACCAGGTTTCATTGTTCGCTTGTTTGGCATCTGCACAGAAATCTTTGCAGTACCGACAGTACCAGAAGTTATTTACCCGACAATTGCAATCATGACTTTCATCAAGAAAAATGAATACATTCGTTATAAATAATACCATTCCATCTTGCGAGTAGGATTAGACATATATAACACAGATAACGGGACCAGGTACAAGGAACGAGGAAGTTTATTGTTGAAACAAGATGCCAAGTCTGCTTTTTGTTAGACAGAGAGAATGACCCAAACGCTCTGTCAAAACTCATTGGCCAATGTTGCATGTTGTCGTGTGCAGGTGTGAGGGGGTAGACAGACAGAGAGAGCGAGGATGTTGTCTGACAAAATAGAGTCCCCTTCATTTAGTATCACATCTCAGCAGCCGTGCAGAGAAAACAGGAGAAGAGAATAGAAGGGAGAAAAGAGAGGAAAAAGGTAATCAGTCAGGGACATCATTGATAACTCTTTAAAGCTGCGATAAAACAATGTGATTACTGAACTCTTACGGCTCTACTGGACCATCTACGGGATCATTTTACCAGCATTATAGCGGGAAATGGCCTAAACAGAATAATAGGAAATCAATGTAATTAACAAGGTTGAGAGGGGAGAAAAGATTTGTGGTGAATACAATTAGTTTGCTATTATACAACAATAGAGACTGTTTGTATTTAGTCACATTACGGCCTTTTATTATGCACAAGCTATAAATCGTAACCTCTGTATTGATCCTTTTAAATCATACAAACTGGTTGATAATTATCGACGGAGACTTCAGGATGTGGACCTCAACATAACTTATGTCTTCCTCGTCTTGTCTTGCGTGTCCTCTCTGTCCTTACCCTCCTTCTTTGGCCTCGCCCTGTCATGTCTCCACTTATCGTGTCTCACCTAGTTATGTCTTTCCCTTCTTTTGGTTTGATTTGATTGTACAGCTCCTACCCCACAGCTTCCGAACATCAGTTTCAATTTACTATATCTGGAAAACACCGTGACTAAAAGCAACTGATTAACCGTTAGCAACACCAATTTCTTGGAACTTTGTTACAGATGGCATGGTTCCATACTGTCATGGGGAAATGCTGAGCTGCTAATGTGACAAAAGTTCTGTAATAAGATTGTTGGCTTAAGGACACAAAGTAGGAACAAAGGCTGATCCGTCGGTATAATGTGGGTCTCCTTGGGCTACAGTACCTTCATAAACATTTGCTGGAAGCGTCAGGTTGGTTCGTCTGCCAAGCGGTTGTCAGACTGAACACAGTGATGCATTAAGTAGATCAGGAAACATTTGCATACTGGTTTACATATAATTGAACCTGACAAGTAGTCATGCATTTCTCAACCTCAAACAGAACATTCCTCAGGCCTGAAGATCTCGCCTGCTGTCTTCTATAAGGTATTTATTTTTGTTGAACCAAAGAAAAGGGAACACGTTGTTTATTTCTGTCCAGCAAATTATGACCTTGGTGTAACGGGTGGTGGTGAGGACTGGTAATATGGCGGAATGGTGAGTGGAGAGCAGAGATTTAATCAGGCACAACACACAAGGGAAACAGGCGGGGTCGTACCGGGGCAGAGGCAAGGTGAGTCCAAACCTCTTAATTGTATCCCTGTTTCCCTCACTTGTGTCTTCGTCGCTCCCACTAGAGATGCATGGAGAGACCTAAGGAAACCATGCGAGGAGAGTGAACACGAGGAAATATGTTGTAAGAGAAATGAGACGTCCTTTCCTTTTGAAGCCTCACGTGAGGCGACGTCCGTTTCTGATGACTGCGGCCGCTCGCCGATCACATCTGGATCAGCTGTCCGCCGGCTTTAACAGCTGAGACTTGTGACGGAGTTTGTGTCTGTACACATGTAAACGGGATGGTTTACTGGTCCGGACAGTTTTTAGCGAGCACAGAATGATCGTATAATGTTTACAGTTGATTTATTGGTGTTAACCTACTACTTCTGATCAATGCTGATAAATTGTTCTACTACGATACATAAAGTTGACGGCTAACATTAACTAGCTGGCGTGGGTCACAGAACATACCTAACTTATACTTAACAAGTAGTAACTACTTGAATTACTCATACATTTAAGGTTTTTTTTTTATCATTTACTAACACTTTACAAATGATCTTTTTAATCATCTAGTCCTCAATACTCCATTTACAAATGGGGATCCATCATTTATAGAGTATGAAAACCAAAGCTTATTAATCAAGAATGAAATATGTATATCTGTGTTTATGAATTGCATACTAATGAGCTACTAATGGGTGTTCATGTTGGAATAACGTTTTATAAATGATGAATCCAGTGTTTATTCATGCTTTACTAATGCTAAATAGTGTGTACTTATTATGAAGTACTACCGATTTCTTTTTTTGACATTTTTTCATTCTCCTTTTCCAGAGCTCACACCGAACACGCCTCCATTCCACACAGAACGCTTTCGCAAGGTTTTTCAGTAGAAACGTCCCTGCGGTTCCTTGGCTGTTAACAAAATGACTGCAAAAGACAGGCTTTGAACGACAGGACCGTCAGCACCATGGATCTTGTTGCTGGAGTCACAGAATGGGCAACAATGGACGGGAGCAGTTTTTTTTTTACAACTCTACCCGTGTCGGAGGTGCACGCATAACTCGTCGTGTTACCGTACACCTCCATCTCTCTAGTCCCTGCTGCAAAAAAATTGATTTCATGCTTTTGAGATCAAGCTTTCATTCGACCAAGTCTTTCATCCTTCCTTTCTACTTTTCTCCCTCTCTGCTTTTTCTACCGCCTTTGGGGTTTTTGTGTTAAAAGTGGTGTTGAAAGCTTGAGGGCTGAAAGGTGAATGGATGGCCCTCTTGGTAAATTACCCGTGAAGGACAGTCCGAAAGCAAGAGTGGGATGGAGGAAAATAAAAAACATGAGAGCTTCAGTGGGAGAAAGCACTAAACGGGACAGAAGAAGTACAATGGAAAACCGAAAAAGAAACCAAGGGACAGACATGGAGAGAAAAGAAAAGAAGAACACAGAGAAGCAGGTCGAGATTGAGTGACGAGGAGAGGGAAAAAGCTGTAGCTGCCAGTTACACTTCACCACTTTGTCAAACTTATTCTTGCTGCCTTTAAGGCCCAGACATAAAATGGTGTGAATCAGGAAGAGAAACAGGGAATCGAGGGCTCCAGGGACGTAGAAGATTAACAGGAAATTGCAGCGTGAAATTCTGACTCAGAAAGTTTTAACCTGAAACTGACTCAGAGAACCTGACTAACACAACTTAGGAGCGTAATAGGACACTGAAATATTCACAAACCTTGGTTTGCCCACAGCATGAAATAAGTATGAGACTGATGCTTTTGGGTATTCTGTGCTGAAATACTACACTGAACACCGAAACTATTTCAGGATTTCATAATGATATGCACTTCACCTGGGATTCCCTCTGGTATATCATTTATTTGTATTTTCTTGCCTTGAAATTATTTGCTCAAATAATAAATAAAACAGCAGGGTGTGACTTCCACATCAAATTATAAAAAGAATTATAACAATGTTGGTTATGAAAGTTTTAAGCGAGTCCTTACTGTTTATTTCACTTTTAATTAAGATATTGTAATTATTGAACATAATTGTACGTGTAAAGCTAACATAAGAACCCAAACAATAGCCACAACCCTGTCTCCTAATTCATATTTTAAGCATTTTGCTTGACTTTTGCGCTGATCTTAATTCCTACAACACGTTCATCAAAAAGTGTGTGTGTGTGTGTGTGTGTGTGTGTGTGTGTGTGTGTGTGTTTGCGTGTTGGGTAATGTAATGGTGTATTTGATATTTAAGTGAACAGTTACTCACCTCTGTTGGGCAGTAAGGCCCCTCGCCTGCACAAACTCAGGGATGTTCTACTCACGCTTATATAAAGCGGATAAAATGGTGTCGGACGTCTTATTGACAGGTACATTCATGCAAGCTTTATACAACTTGCACTGTTCTTTATTGTGAAAAGTCATGCCTTTTTAGCAATACAAAAATAAGTAAAGTGATTTGTACAGAAAAGGAGTCTGAGCGCAGGAGAGAAACACAGCTAACGGTGTGCTAAACTGAAGGCTAGCTTACAAGCCACGGGCAGACCGAATGTATCGGTATCAACACCACGCCATCATCTTAACAAAATGGCATTGTGGGTAAGATTTTCAGCTGTTTAATGTTGTTCAGCTGACGAGCTAATTAGCTATCGAGCATGCAAACCTCCAGTAGATGTTTTTTTTTGGTCTCGTTACTGTGCAACAAGTGAAGTAGTGATGGTGGACATAATGTAGCCACTCATTTAAATATCAAGACACAGCCCCATAAGAAATGTCTGAGATAAAACACTGGCCTCCTGTTTAGTCCCTACACCAGCACATTTAAGTGATATCCATGCATCTGCAGCTTCATCTAGCATGTAGCATGATTTACAGTTTATAGAATGACCAAAGCTGATATGAAGGATGGTGAGAGAGATAGCAGAGGTGTGGAGCAAGCTGTTTTGCACCGCAAAGAGACAAGGGAAGTCTGATACAATCTCCTCTTCTCTTGTCTTCTCCATATATCTACTGCACCTGCTTTTTTTCCCCCCCATGTGCTATATTTGTAGCTCCACCAAATCGTGTTTGCAGAATTTATTTAGAGCACAGATTGAATTTCGCTGAATCAAGAAGTAGTGGGGTACCACTGTGTTCTTGCTTATTTGTTGTTGTCTTCATTTAAAAATCATACGTTTTCACACAAAACAGCTACCATGACCCCAGTCTCACATCCTTTTAATAATAATAATACACAAGTAGGTTCTTACCGAAAGTAAATCCGATTATAAAATATTTAAAGCAACGGCACACTTTAGAAGAGATAAGCCTATTTAATAAACACACTGGAATGAAAACAAAAAAGCTTTCAAGCTCATTCTGCTTACTCTGCATTTTTTTTCTGTCAAATACACAAATGAGGCTTTTTGAGTTTTATATAATAAATATAGAATTGAAGCCTTGTGGTTGCATGTCTCCACCAGACGTGAAGTTGCGTCTGAATTACTGAGTTATGCTTATTAAGGTCATAGTGACAGTCAGTTACTTTGACTGTTAACCGTCAAAATAAAATCAGTTCATCGTCGAGTCCAAGTGGATGTTTCTGCTAAATTTAAGAAAATCCCCGTCAGGAGTGACTGAGAAATCACATTCAGGAGAATGGGATGAACGTAGATGAAAAGACAACCCGAAAACACGACACCTCTGACCACACCGACCGCCGGCATCGTGCAGAGGGAAAGCCAGAGATTACACACACACACACACACACACACACACACAAACACTTTCTCACAAACAAACGCTGGCACACAAGTGTCCACCTGATGCGACACTGAGTTTTGATGGAGAGTCAGGTCGTGGTGAACTGGAAGGGGGGGCCACAGATTAGGGAACGAGGTGGCGTCTCGCTGTGGGTGTCTCAGAAGAAGCCTCCAGTTATTTTATTAGCCAGACAGAAACACTGCGGGGTGCTCTCTAATACCACCGGTGATTTATACGTATTCAGGGGTGCACACACAGAGACACAAACACATGCACACACACACACACACACACGGCCTCCTTCTCTCAAGGATACACAGACAGAGACCAATGAGAACACACACACACACACAGAGACTGAACCTTCCTGACATCCCTCCTTGTGTGTGTTTCTTGCAGGGCGTCCCAGTGATTAGCCAGGCCGGCAAAGTTTAAAGAGAGTTGTTACTGTTATCTCGACAGGTAGAAAACCAACTCCCCTCTGTCGTGCACAGAGTGTGTGTGTGTGTGTGTGTGTGTGTGTGTGTGTGTGTGTGTGTGTGTGTGTGTGTGTGCGTGTCATCCTGTCACCTGAGATGAAGGCTTGATTGTTGGCTTGACTTGACTATTCAACCTGAACAGTTATGTAACAGTAAATAACAATCTGCACACAAAATGGAGACGCTTATTTAAAGACAGCTATTTGGTCAAAATTCCTTCCTGGTGGTTTCCTTGTGAAGTTTGTGGAAATCTCCATAAAATCCCCAAAATCTCATGGGGATTTGAGAATGAACTTGATCTTGAGTAAATAATGATTCAGTTAATTGAAAAAGAAATGGATGCAGTAATTAATCATGAAAATAATTAATAGTTGCTGATATACTTTCTATAAGCCACCTTTCTCACTGTTTTCTCACAAAAGTTATCTTCTTTTTTTGCCAACACAACTTAAATCAATACAAAGTTAATAAGATATTTAACATTTATTGTTTTCAAGTCTTCAGGGAATATCATTCCAAGGAAATATTCACAGAGTGCACAAATTCATTTATATTTATTGAAGAGAGGAACACCTTGGTAGCTGAAACAAGCAGTGCCAAAGTAAATAACACCATAAACATGAACTCAGACTATAAAGTCCACAAAGACATTGAAATGCAGGCTAACCGTCAGACTGAAAGATAATCATTCCATCGCTTACGAAGTATGAACTTCAAGATTTACTGAACAAACAAAAGCTGTTTGAAAGGTGGACTTTTTGGAGAGATCTGTTGTGTTGAAATGGGCTTAGTCAACTACTACTTCTATCATCACTTTTTAATGGTCCGCATTAATCTTTCAAGTCTACCTAAGCGGATCCAACAGGAGTTATCATAAGCCTGCAGATTTGAAAATACTTCTTCTGAGCAGAGTGACTTATCTGATGCCGGAGGCTGAGAGACGTGTCAAATGTAGTGAGACGCACCAGCCCATCGCACCTCTTATCCTCACATGCAGACTCTTTCCAAAAGAACCTCATACCACACCCAGATTTATCTCACTTCTATTTTCTCCTCGATTCCGTTGCCTTGCCGTGACCCAGTTCGAGGTTTGCTCGGTGAGAAGATCCTCTCCCGGTCGTCGGCCGCTCCCCAAACATTTCAACCACGATATCTGCCACTCTAAAAAACGTGGCGATGTTAAAATATATAGTCTGGATTTATTCACGTCATGACTGGATGGTTTCTTCTTCATCTCGCTCAATTACAATTAGACCAGCAAGAGCCAGTGACGTGACCCCGCGATGGGACCCTCAAATGAATTTCACACGCATGAGTCTTATTCAATATCAATTCCATTCAATATCAATAACTCATTCAGGGCTCATTGTCTTCAATAAATGATTGAATATTGTGAACGAGCTTAATTTCTTCCAATTGTTCATGCATGACACAGGTTCAAGATAATCAATAACTCATTCTTCTGAAATCTCCAACAGACTTTTCCCTCTTTAAAAGGACCAAATTCCTGATTGGGTGTTTGATGGTTTCCATCATCTGAATAATTTTGATGTGGAAGTCACACCCTCTCATTGGGAGACATATGTTTTTCAACAATGTGAGGGTGAATAATGTGTAAAGTGCTGAAAGGAGCTTCCAGAATGGCAACTGGAGAAATGACCAAGAAGCCAACATGAAGCTCCCTGCTCGCTGTAAGTGGACATTCTTCATTATCTGCACTGTAATATGAATCAAAACAGTGGCCATTGTCAATTTTAAACCGGCTTATAGTAGAGACACGTCTCTATTTCTAATCGTCCGTTTTAAAACTTGATCTTATTTCAGTACTAGATCACCTAGCTTCCTGATTGGCTGCTGTTTTAATTGACTGTTGGTGCTGTTGGTGCTGAACACAGACTCAATACTTACTCCATATTAACCTGTTGTGTTAAAATCAATATATATGTGATTTTCCACAACATAAATTCCAATAGTGTCACATCAAGGGCAAGAATACTGTCAATAAGACTTTTCTGACCTGACGCCTCTTTCGGCAGGACGGCGTCTACCAACAGTGTCTTCCAAAACTGTTACAAATCAAAGCTGTGTCATTCTTTTGTTTGATAGTGTGACAATGGTTAAAGTTTGGTCAAGGTTTTTGTCGACTGGGTGTTTCACATTCAAAGCCCACCAGGAAAGGTTACAAGGGCCTCATTACAGAGCTGGGGGTAAAATTTTAAAGTGGCAAATTTGCCCGAAAAAATAATTTGGAAGATTATAATCATACATGATTGTGGAGTGCAAGACCGTGGTGACGCCAGCCGTCTGAATATTGTTTTTCCTAAAGTAATGTTATGCAGGCAAGGATGACGTGAGTGAGGCGAAGGTCCTGAAAGACAAATCCACTTTCTATTTTGTGTTCTTTCATCTTAAACAAAAATAAATGCTAATATTCTAGATGTTACAGAAATGTGGAGACAAACAACATATATCTTTGACTATACAAATATGAGTGTCTTTTATTTGGCAATAAAAACTGGGAGAGTGTCTGCTATACAGTCCAAAAGTAAGTAACAGCCTTTTGTTTGTGCAAGATAGATGAATACCGGCTTTTATCTGAGAATTTACAGTCCATAAACAAAGCTGCACATATAAGCCAGACATCAGAGTCTGCATAACTTGTGGGCAGCTCTTTTTCAGCTCGGCACTCTACCTGTATGTAACCTGTATGATTTGAGGCATACGAAAAAGGGAGCGAGAATGGATGTATTTAAAGTGTCAAAATGGCAGAGGAGGCCCCCATTGCAGACGTCTAAATCTGCCTCTGTTACAGTAGAAGGCCATGCCATCCAAATCCTCCATGATACACGGCCAGAAAGCTTAAGTGACTAAGTGCACCTCCACCCAGGGGAATTAGGGAGGAAAGAGGCCTTGAAGAAGAAGTCTGGCAGATTCTGAATTATTGTCTTTTCCCAGCTGGCTTCCTTTGCTTTCCTCTCTGCTCCCCCTGTGGCTGTGAATACATACAAATCCCCCTTGCTTTGGCTTCCTGGCTGGCATATTCCGACCATGTAGAAAAGCCCTGTAGAGGTTTAACGGATGGTTTTGTCCGACTCAGAAAAACTAAGCATAAGGCTGGTGCCGGGCAGAGAAGATGTTATAGCAATAACAAAAGATGCCGGCGGATAAACATCAATTTTAGTACCTGCTGGTTTATGTTCCACTTTATCATATAGAAGCATACTGTGCTCTGAATTAAAGTTTACAGACAAACCAGCAGAGAAAAAGAGGTGGATTGAGTACTGTATCTCTAATCAGCATGATCTGTAATGTTGGAGCTTGAGCATCACTTCCATCAGTTACCATCAGAGCAAACAAAGGATCAAAATCTTCACAAAAAGCGCATTGATTTTACTGTACCTGAGAGAAATTATTTCATTTCACCTCAGGCTCTACGTATCTGCTTTACAGGAGACACTTTGAAAGATAAACTTTTGAATTTGCACTCCTGCGCAGGCACTATGGGTAACCGGAGAAGCCCCTTTAATGTTTTATTCCATCTCCGTTCCAAATGATACAGAAATTTCCTATCCCAATAGCCTTGGAGGTGAACAGAAGTGAGGGAGTCTGCGGGCATTTAGGATGAGATTTAGTTTTTTAGGGACGTGCATGCGTGTGTGTCTCTGTGTATTTCTGTGCATCCTGTCAATGTGCGCGTCGTCAATGAGCAGCGACTCATCTCACCTCCCTCTTATTCATGCATTCCCACCCTTTTCATAGGCAGCGCGGCGCCTCGACATGAAAAGAGACACCCTAATTGGCGGCTGCTTTCCATGTAGGTTCCGTTGCACGTCGCCACATCGGAAATTCACAGAAAAAAATATTAGCGCTGAGCAGCATAGGGAGAGGGGCGTGTGTGTTTGTGTGCATAATAAGAGCGGGTGATAGAAAGCGAGAGGCCGGGATGGGAGGGGGAGGGGTCGGGGCAGACAGAAGACGTGATCAAGGGTAAACCGTCGTCTTCCATTTTCGATCTTAATGATTCCATTATCTGGACATAATCCGTCCAAGAGCTGCTTATTCTTCGTTCCAGCTCTGAAATTTCACAGGGAAAGAACCCGATTCTGTCACTGCATCTCAATCAAGCCGTTGTCTTACTTTTTCAAGGGCAAGCATGCTCTGCCGGCACTCAATAAAAGCCAACCGCGGGCCTTATGCAGCTTGACCTCTACTTGAGGACATTGATTATACAACTCATTTGTTTGCTAATGCCATACATGCGTTCTCTCTTCCCCTCTCTCTGCACAAACACACACCAGCCCCCACTTTCTCCTCCAGTTACACACCTTTGGGAAGCGTGCTGTCGCTGGGAATGCTTGGAGCCGTTGGTCATACTCAGCCCCAGGATGGAAAGTCAGCTTAAGGGCCAGCTAAGGTAACCGATTGGTCTCTGCAGCTCAGCGTGAGTGAGGTGCTTGGTCAGATATTGTATTTGAATGTGGTTTGCATGCATGAGAACAGCAACCCAGAAGATGGCTTTGGCCGGTATGGAGAATAGGGCATAAAAGAAGAAAGGGTAAAAAGGAAAAATAGAAAAAACGGAATTTGCAAATGACTGGAGAGAAATAAAGAAAAAAAAGGAGAGGCTGGAATGGTTTGAAATAAAGAAGAGAGATAGAGGAGAGGGCTGAAAGAGGGAGAGGGCCACAAAGAAATAAAATGGAATGAGGCAGAGAAGAGAAGGAGACGAATGTGAATAAGGCAGCGAAAGGGAAGAAAGAATGAGAAGAGGAAGATTGGAGGAGCGTCTGGGTTAAAAATGAAACACAATGAAAGATTTTCACCAGAGGCACGGATTGTCTATCCAGAACATTTCCCTTTCAGCGCCATCAAAGACGGCAAAACTTGCCGACGCTGCGCTTTTTATCTCTCCATTCTCTAACTCTCTCACTCCACTCGTGTTTTGTTTCTCTCCAAAAGACCTCTGAAATGACTGACATTCGAGGGTGACCTCATTGTAGTTTTCTTATTCGGTTATTTTCCTTCCAGAAAGCAAGCTTTGCCTGCTGTCTCACGCCAACAATATCATGAGAAAATGCACTGATCTGGGACAAAGATTAATCTCCTTATCTCTTTTAACGAACCCAGGCCTAAGGGTGTGCATATTATTAGCTTTGGGACCTCTATGGTTTAATATCGCTGCGCCAGATATGACTCCTCCCCACAGACAAAGACTATATGATATCTTTGGTTCCACGTCACAAAGAGATGGTGGTCTTTTCTGCGAAGGCCATCAATCATTCATGAACAATTAGGCAGCAGAAAAAAAGAGATTTGAAGTGTATTAGAAAAGGGCTTTCTTTCTAATTCTATTCATGATATGGGGGTTTGATGAGGTGCCACTGTCTCATTTGAAGCATTTTTTTGTGTGCGGTTTTTGTGCTTTGTTGTAGGCAAATCCACCAGTTGATTTATGAGTTGCACTCTCTCACAACAATACCCTGCTGCTACGGCATCCTCAAAACTGAAAGCAGTGTCAATAAATGTGTTTGATTAATTCTCTTCTAAAAGATTCATTCTCTTCATTCTCTTCTAAAAGACACATGTATATGAACGTTATTCAGACACACCAGTCTGAGATTGATTCAAAATCTTTTGGAGGAATAAAGAAAACATCCTCAGAACTCCACAAGATGGATGTGAAGGTGTGCATTACTTCTTAAAGACTTGCTTTGTTGTAAATGTAATGTTTTTTGTTGTAATCAGATGAAATTACAGTTGTCTTTGTCAACTAATCTCTTCAAAATGAATGGTTTGACCTACGACGTATTAAGACATGATAAAAAGAAAATACTCATCACATTCCCAGCAGTTAAAATAGCCACATTATGAAGCAAACCATCATAGAAGACAATATTCACATTTGAGAGGCTGGTGTTTTTGATTATGAAAAAACATTAAAAGATCACTTGATTACCAAAAATAGCGGCTAGGGAACATGCAGAGTGGATGGTTTTAGATGGAGCAAGAGCATTTTAAGGTGAATCAAAATCACTGTGACTTGATTTTAAATTCAGGTTTTTTTTTAAATTGTAGCAGCTGATCACAGCACAGCCCAATTCTCTCTATATATATTGGACATTTTTCTTGAAAAAAAAACCTGTGCAAATGCAGTTCAATACAACACTAAAGCCTAGCCGTGGTATACTGTGAAATTCCATCACAGTGATGACAACTTGTTTATTTCACCTGCCACCTGAATTAGTCTATATTTGGAATACAGCAGGTAACGGATCTGAAACTTGGGATGCAGACAGCCTGCTAATCCCTCAAAGCCAATCCCTATGCAGCTTTTACCACTTTTTACTGTGAAATATATCGGCAGCTCTACATTCATAGCCTCAAGTTCATATAGTTCACCGAGCGCCCCGAGACCTGTCAATCATCCTGATGCTCCGTCGATGTTTAAAAGGCATCGAGCCTGCAGCTGAGGTAAGTAAGGTGAGTTGTTAAGGTAGCAGATGGTGAACACAAGCAATCGGCAATGAAAACTGAATGTTATTGGTGATTAGTGTTGTTCTCAATTTCTGTCAAGCTGCATTGATGGAACACACACCTACAGCGACTGGTATGGACACAAAAAAAAGTTTAAAATATGAGAGAACATAGGAATAAAAACAACGTACACCACGTAGTCTGGTATAATGTGAAAGAATTACAAAATTCCAATGGCAGAATTTCTCCTGCAGGCTATAAAAATAAATCATCAGGCACCAAAATCCAATACCACAAAGACTTAATCCAATGAATCTATCCAGCGTTTACACGTAATTGTATTTTCTGTCGAGATTAATGGAACCGCAATCACATTTTTGCATCTGCGAATCCGGTTCTATTTAAAACTATGAAGTCTTTGAGGTAATATCGTGTGTTCATTTTTCTGTCTTGTCCTTCATTCAATCTCTCTCCTGATAATGTCATCCCTGGCCTCTGTAGTCACAGAGGCAGAGAACTCGGCTACAAAAATAGATAGAAAAATCACTGTCTCTGTCCAAAAGAAGGGGTTCCTTCATCACTCAGGAAACCTTTGAAACCCAGAGGCTCCTGCAAACATTTCATACTGAAAAACTGCTCTAAATGCTCAGAGAATATAAGCCATCTTTCTCGATTCTTTTTCTCCTCCTATCTCCCTCACGCTTCCAATTCTGAAGTTTATGACCGAACACGATCCAATATGCACAAGTTTGACATGGAAACCTTAAAGTATCCAGTAAACATGAAGAATGGACTCTTCAGTGAAGTAGGACATGTATTGTATCTAATAGTTAAACGTGTGAAATTATACATACTTAGATTTAGTGAGAGAAGATACAATTTGTCTGAAAACATGTCTGGAGGAGATCTTTTCAAGAAAAAATGTAGAAGATAAACTAAATTGCGGGCCGGTGAGTTGTCTCCCAGTGGCAGATTTAAATAGTGAACAGTGTACAATAGTTCTTCAGAGACTAATAAAACAAGAAGCAGCTTGTGGGTATAAGGCTTGTGTGGCACAACTATAGGTAGGACTTGATTGTTTTTAGGGTGAATGTCTGGAAAGTTGTTGGTACACTCAAGCCTTCTTTTCTGAGAATTTTCATGAATCATTTCATAAAATCATCAAACCTGCTGTAAATGAACATTTAAATAACTTTCCAGCTGAATTATCACAGCTGTCTTCATAAAACTGAATGTGACAATCAGGTTATTTTTAGTGTAGGAGACAAAAATAGGCTTTTTTTTCTTTTCTTTTTTTTTCCATATGCACTTCTAATTAAGCTTAGCTGTTCAGTGTTAGAGGTTAAGATCACACAGATGTGAATACGAGGAGAGATGTGGGAACATTAAAAGGAGAGGACTTAGAAATCTCTGCCCTCCATTCCCACAGAGCCCTGAAATAAAACTCGATTTGTCAACCTAAATTACATTGGCTTCTTACAAGGGACTTTTCCCAACTGACAGAATAGGAGGCATGTTCGCGATAGTGGGCAAAGAAAATAAATTGACATTTAAATAATCCTAATCGCTTTCTCAGGGAGCCCAGTGGTGAGCATCTCAGGGGTGAGGCGGCATGAAGATAACGCAGCCTGTCATCACTGCTAAAAGTGTGTGAGCAACATTCCTACTGTATCTCCCATCAAATGTGTGCCAGCTGAAACCCCACTGTGCCCTCTCGACCCGATGCAAATGAAAGAAGGGATTTGAGCGTGCAGGCATCAAAAAAAAGTGAGATGGGAAATATCCAGAGAGAAAAGAGAAAGGTCCTTGTGTGTCACAAACAGGATGAAAAGTTTGACATGATTTGTTTTAGAAGTTATAATAATTGTTGGCTCTAAAAGCTTTTCGGGATGACAGTATTGCAAGATTACCGTAAAAGTCGGGTTACAAGCCTCTACTTCCCTACTTCCAGGGACACCCGCTGCCGTGGGTGTCCCTGCTAGCTCCCGCTCTAGACAGCTAGCGCTGCTGCTAGCTCTCCGCTAGCGCTGCTGCTAACTCTCCGCTAGCTACCTGCTAGCTCCCAATAACCACCGAATGACTAGCCCCAGCTCGACGCCCAACTCGGGCAGCGTAGAGCTAGCAGCAGCGTTAGCTTGCTAACATGGGGATACCCGCCGAAGGTAGGAGCGGCTTAAAACCTGATTTTTACGATAAATGTATTCCAGGGCAGTTTAAATGAATCAGTGCCCACTGCTTACAGTAAATACATGCATTTTAAAGTAGGCACCTGACATTTTCTCTATTAAAACAAAATGACTTATTTGGCAGGAAAAGAACCCACTCACTGGTATATATGCTGTCAAACTGTGGCCAACGGGAAAGTAGACAAGCAGACAGTCTGACATACAGAGGCAGCAGCTGTGACAGGAAAAGCACTTCATGCTATTCTCCCACATCACTCAAGGCCAAAACAGGCATTGAAGACTTCGGATCAGATTGCTCAAATTAAAATTCTCTACAAGGATGTTGGCGATTTGTTCAAGGTAAGGCAGTTCCAGGAAAATCAATAATAGAGGCCCGCTAGAAATGCTTTTTTTTGAGGATTATCTAAAGCTGAAGAAGGGTTGGTGTCAAGGAATCACTGAGGTGTCACAGTGGTTCTTAGAAACAGCTAAGCTTCCTAGAATAAAGCTGCAAATAACGTTTATTTTCATTCTGATTATTTTCTTTATAAATAATACATGTATTAACCATTTGAAAAATAGGGAACATTGTCCAGATGTTCTTGTTTTATCTCATTTACAAACCCAAAGGTTACCAGTTTAAAAATTAATATGACATTAAATACTAGGAAGTCTAGTTATGAAGCTCTAAATAGAAGATTTCTGCCTTTTTGGCTTAAAAATTACAGAAAATATATTATTTTGCTTGGTGATTCATCATTTCAGACCGTCGTCAGCTTGCCTTTATTACACCCATCATAATCTTTACATACATTTCTTTGCATTGTGACTTTTCAACCAAATGAACGGTCAAAATGTACTTCCTGGTGTTATTTCATAAATGACCTTCATGCCGCAACCGACCAGTGTCAGAAATGTGTCCATGAAAAGTTTTATAAAGTTTCAACCAAAACTGAAAACGACAACCTTCGTCAGAGTATTGTAGGTTGTTAAATTTGTATTAGTTGTAGCTCAGTGAACATAATAAACTGGTTTGTCCTCTACAATAAAGGGAAGAATAACACTGAAGCAATTTTCATGGAGACCCTTTCCTCTTGAATCACAAATATGACCTTCTGTTTAATGCTGTGACATTTTTATATGAACAGTAAAGGAAGAGGAATGCAAGTATTGAGGACTGACTGGTGAACAAGTGGATCGCCCACCACGGATCATGGCTGTCTGGAACTGATCCTGCATGCTACGAAATACTGTGACTATCTGGATTGTGGTCCATGCCTACCACTCTTTATTTGAATAGTTTTTGTCATATTCATGTAAACTGCTGTACCTCTGATACGGTGCTCATTCTGGTCACATGACATCTATTGCTTCCGTCCATCCGGGAAGAGGGATCCTCCTCTGTTGCTCTCCCTCAGGTTTCTTCCATTATTTTTTCCCTGTAAAAGGGTTTTTACTCTCTTTATTTGGGTGAGTTTTACCTGATCCGATGTGAGGTCCTGGGACAGGGATGTTATGTGTACAGATTGTAAAGCCCTTTGAGGCAAATCTTGTATTCGTGATTTGGGGCAATACAAAATATACTGCATTGAATTGAATTGAATTGAACAAGTGTTGTTGATATCCTGGCACTTGTTACAGTCAATGTTTCCTCTTAAAGATGGCTGCAATCTTTTCTTAACCCAGTCATTTGAGTTGTTCTTCAACCTTATCCATATACCTAACCATACAGATGGCATGGCATTAATGGTGTGTCATTTAAGGCAATGACAAATAACCTATTTTCATTTTCAGGTAGGAGGACTTGACCTACGATAATGTCCTTTAAAATAGGCGAGAAAATTGTGATGCGATTCTGAGACTTTAAGAGCTCCACAATGAGCTCTATCTCCAGCAACATGACTCTTGACCTTCTCCTCTCTCGAGGAAAAAAACAAACACATATGTCATGAAATATGATTCATTACTTTTCACTCTGTCTTGCTTTTACGGTCTTTCTCTCGGTCTCTGTCAGGGACAACGTGTCTTATCCCACCCGGCCACCCGGCCACCCAGCGTCCATCCGACCTCCTCCCATGAGGAGCCAGAGGTCCCTGTCTCTCTTCGTCTCAGGAGTACCATCCTCATGCACCTCTCAATTCCTCTTTTCACTATCACAAGCTGAAGCCGCTGACAGCTCCGCAGAAAAGAGGATTCCAATCAGTTTATACTACCTGCACAATGGGTGATTTGAAACCGGCCTTTAATTGAGAAACATAGACATGGAATGGAGACTAAAAAAAAAAGAAATACTTTGTCTGCCTCTCTATTAAGTAAAAAAAAAACTCCCACCTCTTTGACTAATTAACACATCGTGCCTTGTTTTTTTTAAAAATCCGTACACAAAAGTGTAAAAACTATGTGCTTGTTGCACAGCAATTACAAGAAAGCTACATTATGTAAAGCATTGTAACTCTGCAACTTGTTGTTTCTACATTTTGATGTGTGTCCAAATTAAAGAAGTGAGATGCAACATGTTAATTAGTGAGTTTATAGGTGCTGAGAGGCGTTTTCTTTAGTTTTTTTTAACTGAACAGAGCTATCTTAGCTGTTTTGCTTGTCCAGTCTTTGTGCTAAGCTATGCTAATCAACGCTTACCTCCATAATTAACACACAGACAGGCGAATGGAACGCGTTCATCTTCCTCTTGATAATGCAGATCCAACATTTCGTAATGAATGCTGCTGATTCACATTCAAAAAACATTTAACACATTTTTGCATGCATCGTTCTTCCCACAGAGGTTAGCATTGCTTTGTGAACTAAAAATTGGTCTTCACAGCAAGCGATCTGTGTTTTAGATGTGGATACATTTTAAATATTGCAGTGAAGACTGAAACTGTGAACATTGAGGAAGAAGAAACAGCCACAGTGAGATGTTAGATTTAGAGCTGTAAGATTGTACTGTGGTCTGTGAAATCCAGCATAACATGAATGTGGAGAAACACTATAAGTGCAGACATCCTCTTTGCAACAGGAGGAAGTAGAATTTTGGGATGATGTGATCTTAATTTTGATGAACAAAAAACAAGTGTGGCCTATTCAGCTCAACCCATGACCAAGTTGGCTGACATCTCTCAGTCAGTCATGTTGGTCCCCCCCTTACAATAAGTGATTTAGAGACAGATGAGAAAAAGGAATTGGTGCTGTCAGATATAAGAGGGGAGCCAAATTGATTTCTCGGGGACCAAAATGAAATGAGACCAGGATGAGAGTCATTTTCTCCAAGAGGCAGCCCAAATCATTCTGCAGGGCGAATCTAGAAATGTTCTTGATTCAAGGAAAGAAGCAACTCCGGGCGTTGCAAAAGACTAAGAAATGGTTAGGGTTTAGGTAAAAAAAAAGAAAAAAAAAAGATACTTAGATTACTGAAATTGATCAGACAAGATTTGGATGTGGTAATGAATCATTTCCTTCTTTTTTAATTTGTTTCTGAACGGAGAACGGAAAGCTGCGCGGAATGAAACTCCACTCCGCTGAATCAGGACCGTATCCAGCCCTTCTGCAAGAAGCTCCAGCTGTATGAGGCATGATAACTGCCACCATTCATTACTCATTCCACTCTGACTTCCCTATGTTTGATTATTATTCTCCAATAGTCTCACCCTAATTTGAACCACTTGCTTGGCTCTCGAGCTAATGAAACCATGCACCACAGTTCCAGCGTGATGCTTACAAAGGGCTTTGGCACACTGTACTATACAACTCTCCCTTCCACCTGTTTGTATTCAGATCCGCACTCATCTCGGTTTCAGTGTTCACAAGTCAGCACTTTGCCTCATCTTTTAAAAGTTTCAGACCTCGTTTTCTGTCCTCTCATCGTCTTATTTTCTCCCCCCACACAGATGAATAATAAATGGAGCATCATGGGGATTGCTCTTTCAGATGAGCAGCTGCGTTTCGGGAGTCAAATGCCCTGAATTTCGCTAGACATGTATGGAGTCAGCGGCAAAAGTTGAGGAAGATTCATTCTGGTATGGTTTGTTAAAATCCCCAGCATTTGAGTACCTGGAAGATCATCTTGACTGTATAGTAATCAAGGAATGCAAACTAAGATGCTATTATATGTAATACAGCTAAAACCTTTGTTACTTTAATATTTACGTGGATGTTCAGCAAGAAGTTTAAACCAATCAGAATCAAGTGCTCACAGGATATATCCATCCTCTAATCTCAAACATAACTTTAATCAGCAAAGGTGTAACTGGAAAATGGCAACACACAAAACAACATAAGTGTGCATACAGTACGTGACTTAGTGATACTTCACTAGAATCTTGTGAAAATATTAAGTCATTGTGTCATGTCGATTGGATCATATTACTATAAAATACATCTGTAGAAAGACAAATCATACTGTTGGTTACATTGCAAACATAACATGATTTTGCATATCCTCTCATCGAAAAAGACACAGTGGCAGTTGTGTATTTCATCCAGATGAAAAGCATGATGTGGTATAACTAACCATCGTGACTCCTTGACTCTTTCAACATCTTCCTCTTTCTCTCCTCTCACACTCTCTCCCGTCCTCTAAGGGAACAGATAACGCAGCTCCAGCTCCATCGATAACGTGGACTCTCTTTGTGCTCTGAAATGTGGCTGTTCGAGGAGACCTAAATCGCTAAATAGATCCGGTCATTACGGCCGAGGATTACGGCAGAACGCTGGGTCTTGTTCCTTCAATAATTAGCTGAGGGAAAAGATAAAGATTTCAGTTTGAACTGGAGTCTTCTAGAGGCAACGTTAGTTTGTTTTTGGTGGCAGGTGTTTATGCTTTAATTGTGTTTATAAAAATCTATTCATTGTGACTGTCTGCATGAGTATGTTCTACATACTGCAATTAACAATGTAGCTCCATCTTTTCCTACAAAGTGCTTTTTGATATTATTAACTTATATATAATGAACTAATATCCATCATGTCTACACCAAAAACACATTTAATAATTGAACTCAAATTAAACGTTCATTAAAGAGGTACTCCATTCATTCATATTCCATAGAGAGTAGCTCCAACATAAAAATGAGACAAGCAGCAGAAGATATTAAATGTTGGTTTTCACAAGCTACTTGCCCCGAGTATTAGAGGTCCTGGTTTGAAAAAATAAGCTTACTATAATTCACCACAGATACAGTTAGCTGCAGGTGATTGTCATTTGCCAAAAGCAACCATGGCTGAAGATTTGAAACTTGCCAAAATGGAACCAACTCTGTCCTCCAAAGCCAAATGGAGCATCAACTGTTAGCACAGACTGAGAAATACTGCTCTTGATGTATGAAACTGAAGGACGTCCTCTTAGAGTGATGAACGTGAAGTGTACTCCGCACAGCTTCACTCACTTTTCAGGCATGATTTAACTGCATCATTCCCACAAGCCAATCTGAATGTCTTGGGATAGGGCAGAAGTCGATGAGGTTGAGTGGAGCTCTTGAAAAACAAACGGCTTTTGATTAAACCCAGCCACTTAGCCATAAAAAATTGCAATACCATCAACTCTTTAAGGCATTGCGATTGCCGCATGTGGCCTGCAGAGCTCAGGGAGACATGGATATTGACCAATTTCAAAAAGCAATCTTTGTATGGACTTGAATAGAAAGTTAGAATGTGTGAAATCTAAATGAATAATTGCCCCTTTAACAAACTGCCTGGGTGAGATCAGTGATTCATCTTGTGTAAAACATGTTTCTCCATGAGGCTTTTTCAAAGAGATGACATTCTCCAAAAAATCAAACATGTTTTATGTCAGAACGTCTGTGCTCTCCAGTCACCTTACTTTGTATCTGTTTTGGGTAGGGAATACAAATCCATCAGCGGGATACAGACCTTAAAAGAAAACACGTTCCAAATGTGTATGTGTGTGTGTGTGTGTTGCTCAACAGTCAATGAATCATACTCCACTCTGGTGTCTGAATGATGTGAACCATTCATACATTTTCTATGGCAATGCCAAAGTGGTTTGGTACTGCAGGGCTAACATGAAGTCAGTGTGAGTAATGACTAATACGAATGTCACCACATGGCTTGCACACACACAAACACACACACACACACACGCATACACACACACACTCACACACCACCAGCCACACACCCCCAAACATAAATACACTCCATTACCTAGCCTTTTAAGATGGATGTCCTTCTTTAACACGACATGTAAACATTTTCATGACACTAATCTGATGAGGAAACTGCCCTCCAGGATGATACGCAAGACATTGATTTCTTTGAGATGTTTTCATTCTCCATTAATCTACCGATTATTTTCTATTAATAGCAAAGAGGGAAAAATAACCATTCCAGAGCTCATGGTGACGTCTAAAATGTTTTGTTTTGTCGAGCAAATAGTCTCAATGATCTTCAATTAACCCGAAATAAAAGTGTGAGAAAATGTTCTCATTTAAGAAGGAGTGAATCTTAGCCCTTTTTGACTGGACAAATCAACCCAAACCATTAAGTGAGTCAAAAATATGATCAAATATAGTGAAAGGACTCAGTGTATATTAATATAACATAACAATATTGACTTTGTAAAGACATAGTGTCTTCCTGAAGAGAGAATGAAGTCTCTTCCGGCCCAGACATGTCAACAGACAGCGCAGCCGGGCATGTGAGCGTGTCCCGCTGGCTAGCTCGACGTCGCAGCTCTGTACTGCTCTCATACGGCGGCTCCAGATGATAACACCATCTTGACTAACAGCCTCACCCTCCAGTTAGTTCTGTCAGCATGTTTTCCAATCTTTGACTTGTACAAATTAAGGGTTTAATCCACAAACTGTTTCAGGCTTAAATTCTCCGCTACTCCTCCAGTGGCTAAAGCTGAGAGTTCCCCATCATGGGCTGATGAGTCAAAGACCAGTGGGAAAAAAAAGTATCAGTCAATCAACTTGCTTTTTAAGAGCAAAACCAAATGAGCAATCGTCCTGAGGAAGGAATAAGGTTTTATGAAGTGTGGTCTTCACTTTGAGAACTGTCGCGCAAAAATATCCCTCAGCTGATAGTTCCTCCCGATCACAGTCTCAATTGCTTCTGTTAGTTTTGTCTCAATATTTTCGAAATAACACAATGTTAATAAATGCTTTAAATTGCTGAAAATGCTCTAAATTCTGATGAAAGAAAGAGGACTTTAATCTGTACATCAAGGAGACTGGACAGCTAAGAAACATGCACACCAAAGTCTGCAAAGTCCCACTGGAAAGTCACAACGTGCTCGTCTCTGTGAACTGAAACATGTATCTGCTATTCTTATTTAGGTCATCACCCTTGCGCGGCATCGTGCACGGCAGAACAGACTATCCATGCGCAGTATGGGTTGAGAAGCGTGTCTAGCAGTGCATATATTCAATCTCACGGCACTGAAAATAGCTATCATAATGGATATATTCACTGAAGTGAGAATCCACGGCCACGATAAGCAGCAGCTTCCGGTATATCTTCCCAGAGCTTTCAAGGCATGAAGGGGTGAACAGGGGAGTGAGCCATGAGGGGATCGAGAACTCCCAAATATTTCAAACAGGGACTCATCACCTATCTGAAACAAACTCTTTGATGTTTTTCCTCAGTTGATCAAGTAAAAATATCTCTCACCATATAATGTTGTGTCTCATCTCACTAATACACACACACACACACATGCACACATCATCTGTCATCGTGTATTCCATCACACTACAGAACATTTTTCACTTTATTTGTATATCTGTTTGTTTACTTGTATGCTAAATTGCAGTTAACATTCTATCTTTGTGATTATTCTGCAACTAATTAATTGCCTTTGTGGTGATTACTTTATCGCAATTAATTTGCTTGCTGATTTACCTCTAACAATTTAATAAGGCTCATGATTTTTTTTTTTTCTGCACAAATAAGCACTTCTTGCTTTGTTTTTAATTGCGTCTGGGTGTATTTTGGTGTGCATGGGTCAGTTCAAACAAATAACACAAAAACAAATATTATCCCATATTGCTGTGGAGACATTTTAGGTTTTATGTGCTGAGGTTTTGAGATATTTGCCTGTGAAACATCTGCCACCCGTTTATAATTTGTAATATGAATCATTTGTGCTGCTCAAAGCATTCGAATATTATATTCGGAAAAAGTAATCATCATTAAAAGAATTGGTTATTTAGGATAATCTACAATAGCGTTGTTCAACAGAACACTTCTTCAGTAAGAACTTCAAATTGTATGATGTTGGCTGTGAAGAATCTGAGCACAATACAAGTAAGCCCTTTGCAGTTTTAAGCCACTAACTTTTGCAAAACAACTTTTTGGACAGTGTAGTGTTAAGCTTTCATGGAAAATCCCACCATGTTTCTAATCCCTGTCCATCTGAATGAAAGGGCAAACCAAACTGGCCTCGACCGAACAATCCTCTGGGTGTTTTGCCCAGATAAACAAGAATCAAGGTGACTTCTATGAGGAATGAAAGACTGTGTGCTTTTTGTTTCAGCAAATAAATTACAGTCGCTTTATTCCAAAACCCCTTCACTTCACTCTCACAGGAGGACACTGTTGGCAATATATGCCAATAGCTATCTATAATTATATCCGGCGTTATTTGTGTGGAGAAATTATCACTCTTGGCAGAGCGGACCGAAGGTGAGGAAAAGGTTCGCTGATAATGCAGCTGGAAGGAAGTTTTCAGCCCTGCATCACGACAAATACAATTATTGACAGATTATTAATGCATGCTCACACACATGCATATGCTTCTGTTCATACTGCAGACTGGAGCGACAGCATTTCGTCCCACCAAACGCAGCATCGAATCGACTTATTGAGCTTACTTGTTTTGCTAATCCAGGAGCGGAGGATGCGAGAGGGATCGGAGGAGCCACAGATGAAGAAATGTGTTCACTGATCTTTGAAATGTCGTACTATAATGCAAACTATCCAATCTCTTGTGTTAAAAATATGTAGGATTGTATCAATCACTTGATCCAAAAACATTGTTGTCTAAAACCGCAAGTCGCTATTTAAGAAATCAAATGTATAGAGGATTTGCCAAATGAAATATTAATTGGTGAATCATCTAAATGCAGTGTTTTTATCCAAGTAATTAATCTAATAATTTAAGTAAAATATGTGACATATTTACCAAATCCAAAATGTTACCAATCCATCTGAATCCAACCAGAAACGCACATCTGCAGCTGCACTGTCCTGACACTAAAGACACACATAGACATGTGCACACACACACACACACACACACACACACACACACACACGCACACACAGTGTGTTTCTGTGTCTGACAAAACTCAAGCATGAACTCATTTTGTGTCTGTGTGACTGCAGAATTAGATGCACCAAGAGAAACACTCACATGCACGCACACACACACACACACACAAAGTACTCCCATGCCACTTGAAGGGAGAGCAGCACTGCAGGCCAAACTCCTCCACAAGTTGTGCTGATGGGGAGAGTTATAAGGGAGAAACATCATGTACAGATCCAGGCCTCGGGGCGGCTCCACGACTTTTTCACCTGACCGCGTTTCACCTTAGCTCTGCATTTTGTCTTGGATTTCCACCTCTCTTGCCTTCTTTTCATCACAAGTAATTGACGTTTTAGCCTTGAAGCATTGTACCGAGGGAGTTGGGATACACACACATGCACGTACACACTTTGGCTTCAGGTTATAACATTTCCAACCTTTCAGCTTTTTTTTCTGGCATTACAGTCTTAACGGTAACTTGGGTCCATTTTTTCCAGTATGCTGAGCTTTCACCAATGCGGAAAAACTTTCTCATGTCGAACTTTAAGAAAAAGAAAAAAAAACTTCTCCGAAAGTGGAGTGAAAGTTGTCCATGTGCCAATGCATCCTGTTTGTTCTCGCCATTGATCCTACAAATACAAGCTCCTGACAAAATATCTGTTATAGCGAGTGTTCGTCTGCCCAAAAGATGCTTATTACGGCTCCAACAACACGGTCATCGTGTCCTTTAAATCTATATTTTTCTTGGAGTCCCCATAAAGACATATTAGAGCGCAGTGCACTGCTGGAAACCATCCTTATTTCATCCCTTGTGGCCAAAGACCCTCACATCTTGTCTTGGATATGCCTCTGACGTGCTTGTTCTCTGAACTCTGGATGCTTCTGTCAATGCCACACTCTCCGGGGAGCCCACTCTACATAGAGCCAGTGGCTCTCGGACCCGAGTGCTCGCATTAACACTGACTTGGAAGACTTCACACTTCCATTTTTGTAGCAGCTCTCAAGACAGCTCTCTTTTTACTGAACCGTGGAGAAAATCACCCCCTCAGACCGGATTTTGAGGCTGCTGCAGCGATTGTATTCATTCTTCTATTCCCTAGCCGGTGTGGCTTTGTTGGGGGAGGAGAGGAGGAGATGGATCTAAAAGGGAAGGAGAACGCAGGGTGACTGTGGATATTCTGGGACACTTCTCCCTCCCCCACCATGACTGCAAATGTCTGGTTTTATCTCATGCTCACGTACACTGAAGCATGTGCGTCTGGAGACAAGAAGCAATCGATGTGTAGTCAATGTGCGACACTAAAACAGAGTCGGAGTGGTTGGATAATTCAACAAAGTATCAGACTTTAAGACAGGAGATTGCTGTCTGCTTCCCGTTTTCCATCAAGCTTCAACTTTGGTTTCTTTCACAGCTTCGTAACCTTGATCAAGTAGCTGTTCCTCTAACCATGGCACTGACGGTCCGTTAACCTCATCGAGGATGCAATTTTAACCCAAACCTTGATCGTTCCCTCGCTTTTGTGCATGAATATATATTGAAAAGCATAGCATCGAAGCGTCTGTTCATCATCAATCAGTCAATCATATCACTAAAAATAACTACAAACATGGAGCAAACGTCCTGTGTTTTGATTTGTGTGGAGTTTGTTCACAACGTTCCCAGACAATGGTTTAGAACGGGGCCTTTTGAAGGATTAGAAATGTGATCATCAGAATGTTGGCTGATTCACCGCTGACAATATCAAAGACGCTTCAGATGCTGCTGCAGTGAAGAATGTTGGCAAGACGGGAAGGATGAGAAGCTCTTTTAATTAGTCGAAAAACACCCAGAGGTTAAATGGGAATCACACCGTCGCTGCATGCCGTACTGCACCTATGGATTTAATCCAAAGAAAAAAAACTGTCAACACGGACCATAGATGTATGATAAGGCTCGTTCAATAGAGCTGCGCCTCGCCGGGAATCCAGACGAGAGCAGGCGGCCCCTGTGGGGGGCGTTGACAACAAAAGGCGATCAAGTCGGACAGTTTTCAGCTGCCTTCAAAGTATTAACAGGAAGTCACAGACAAAACGACTTACTACTGGTTTTCATGTATGTTGTATAAATACAATTTTGTATTATAAACCACACAAAATGCGTTTTTAGATTAAACCTGAGACTAAAAGTCAACAGTCTTACAACTACTCATAAAATAAGGATTTTCTAGAACACGTGGCGTTTGCTGTCAGATCTAAGAGCCAATCAGCTCTCTGATGTGACGAGAGCCAGGCGTTTCCCATCATGCACCGGGCTAGCCAGGCGGTGGAGAGCTGCTGCAGCGCCTGGCTCTGAAATCGACGGCCGCCTGGCTCTCGGGAGAGTACCGTTGACCACGTGTGCATGACGGACAAGTCGGACACAAATCTCGACGGTGCGCAGAACTCATCTGGAACGAGCCTGTTGACAAGCCTTCAGCGCAGCTCTACTTCTCTGTTCCCCGAACTGAGGGAAGACTGGCACTACAATGACTCGCGACTGCTTCTCGAAGAGCCAGCGGTATTACAAGCAACTGAGGGCATGGGGCTAGTTAGTTAGGATGTGTATTTTAGTCAATAAGCAAGTGGATGTGTGTGAAAAATAAAAGTCCCATTATCACGGAGACATCTGGATTTCAACTTGAGATCTGATTGTTGAGTTAATTTCCCAGAATATTGACAAACAAAAGATTGGGCCTTTGCTATTAGTGCTTTTAATGGCCTGCCTGTAATTTCACCCGCGCCTGCCACAAGGGTAAGCAGCAGTAGCAACACTGTGATCTATACACCCTGGTTAAAGGCCAACTGGTAATTGAAGGGAAGACAGATACCTGTCAGCTGTCACAAAAATAGACTCTGTTATGAATAAGTGAATGATGCTCATTAAACAGTTTGAGTCTGCTGGATAGAGCAGCAAAAACCCACAACCAGCCACACTCTTGATCCAACACAACCTTCACCGCAGCGCTAATGGGAAAAATACAAGTTTGTGTAAATCAGTCATGATGTTAGCGCAAGTTGATCTGAGGCACAAGCTGAGCATGTCTCTCTCCCTCCGGGTGCTATAGCTTAATGGCATGCTGCTCCGATACAGGCCGAGACAACAGCGGGCAAGATGTCGGTCTCTGTTTCCTTGTCTGCCAATGATGAGGCCTGACAACCGCTGAGAGGGAGGCGTGCCTGACAAAGCAACGCGTACACATGCATTGCATATATTATCGTTTGGTAGATTAGTAGCGTAAGCCAACAGCGACACAACCTTACACACGCAATGGTCCATTGTGTTTTTTTAAGTGCGGGCGCCACCAAATGAAATTCTCCCATTTCTCTTGCAGTATCTAAATCTGTCCTCCCTTCTCACTCTCCTCGCTCTGAGCAGTCTGAAATATTGTTCTTCCTCCCTGTCTCCGAGCACCCACCCTCTCTTTTCACGCTGGTGTCTGTAAGCAGATTATCAGTCTAAAGTCCTCCTCGACGGATGTAAACCTGGCGCTGGTTTTAATGGACTTCGAATGACACAGCATGCAAAAACAGTCGCAGGCTTTTGATTCGTGAGCAACACACAAGCACTTAGACGCTCATATTCACACACAGACCTTATACAAAGACATGTTGTATTACAAAGGCACATATACTCTCCAAAAATAGGTACGCAGTCGGACACATGCTGTCAACTACTCTGCTCTACATAGGCAAATTGCAGTAACTACCCTGACACTGAATGATAAGTATTAGTATTACCTTTAACAGCTACGTTTGTCAATGTTTCATCCTCTTTCAGTATGAGGAAAACTGTGTTTATTTCTGCCGACGTTCAATTTGTATTTTTTTATTCATGGATACCTGTTTTAAAATTAGCAGCACATACCATTTTGAGCAAGAATGATATTTGTTTGTAATACGCACGTCATCGGTTTGGCCTAAATTAAGATTACTCGACATCCTCCTCACTGATGCTGCGATGGTAATTGACAACTTTTCAATTATTCCGCCGTTGGCATCATCCTCATTCTCAGCGTCATTATTTTTGCCCAATTAATGAATGAGCACTGGCAACATGTGCTTCGCCAATTATAGAACTGTTTGGTGTGCCGACTCGTCCCGTCTCGCTGGCTTTTCAGTGATAACCAAACTATTATTAACGCACTGCAAAATGTATTAGCTGGTAATCACAGGAGAAGAGCTACCTGTCAGGAACATGAAGATTCCCTCTCACGTTTAGAAAGCACTGAAGCTTTAGTCATAGAAAGCATTCTGTGTGGGAGGAAGCCGGAGAACCTCACGGGGAAAACATGCACACTCTTCACTGAAGGGTCGTCAAGGGTCGTGCTGTGAGGCGAGTGCTATAGCCACTACCGTGCAGCCCTGAATCCCAGATGGGATCCCGAATCTCTGGGAACCTTATTGTGTAGTGAGAACATTTGTTCATTTTTGTAGTAACTGCAAATGTTATCTGAAAAATACTTATGAAATGTAACTGTATCAGACATAATTCTCACATCCGCCACATGGTGAACAGCGGTACATGGAGTTGGGTTGATTTCCTGTTTTGCCGATCCAGTCCGGTGCAATCCAGTTTAATTTGATGCAAACTGGCTTAATTGGCAATTGTCATGATGACACATAATGTGGCCTCTGCATTGTGTTGGTTTGAAAGACAGAGCATCTGTTTAAGGGTGATGAGACAAGACGGGTGTGTGCCAGACAGTTCATCACGAGCCACCAGCACACGCCAGCTTCGAGAGCGAGAGAGAGAGAGAGAGGAAGAGAGAGAAAGAGAGAGAGAGAGAGAGAGAGAGAGAGAGAGAAGAGAGAGAGAGAGATTTGTTGATGAATAAGTTAATTAGCAACAACTTCGGCACATACCGGGTTGACCTTTAAGTTGGACCATCTATTCTATCTCCACCTATTTGGAGGCGAGCTGCTCCTCTCAGCCTGCTGAGTCGAGTGCGACGCGTAATGATCAAATTTTCTGTGCCAGTCCGATCCGGTGGCTTGCTATCAAACCATTTTGAAATTGTTGTTACTTGTCCAACCTTAGCTATAAGTCCGAAATGTCAGCCACAGATCTGGAACAATACTTCAGTGGGTGAATAACAGCAGATATGGTTTCTTCATAGGTTCCTTTTTTTGATATTTACCAGAGGGGCAGATACATCTTCTTGTTTGGAAGTGACAGGACTGCCGTGACTGAAAAGTTCAAACACCTGGGGAGTCATGATCTTGTAGGAACTTCTTTTTTTGTTTGCCTTCCCAGCAAAGCTTCTGATGCAGTGATGATGAAATGGATCTCTACAGTCCGTACTCGTGAATTACTGTAAGTTATTTTTGCTATCCCGAGAGCGGAGGTTTTGATTGGACTCTGATTGGCTGCTTCCTGCTGCAGTGTCAGAGTGGCGACGCCTCTCTTTCTCTCTGTTCCTTGCTCTCTTTTCCCCTAGATAGTCTGTTGAAAGTTTGTCCAACGCTGCTGCTGCGAGTCCGCGACTCGACGAGCTTCAAAGTAAACTCCGCAGTCGTCTCCTGCATGTCGTAGCCTCGGAGCACGGGCCGTCCCTGAGCACCCGCTCCCCGCAGATGGAAAGCAGGTTTGCTGTCACAGCGCTTAATGAAGACCTTGCATTCTATTTCATCAACCCTTTCTTCTTCCTCAACCGCTTCTCCACTACGCATTGCATAAAGCCAATTCATTATTAATACGTGTTCATCTCGTTACTAATGAGTACACTGATTTCAGAGCGGTTTCGTTTGGAGTAACGCACTTGTGACAAACATTTAAAGACTTTGATTTGACTTTTTTTTTATTTCTTTTTGGATAAACTTGATGTCTTTTGTTCAGATAAACCTTAGAATCTGGACAGAGAAACCATGCAACTAATGATGCTGGGAACGAACAAAAGGAGGAAAAGAACCATCATGAAAGAGCAAGTGATTCCAACCAAGTGGCCTTATTAATGCCACTTGCAGCACAGAACCCGATGGTAACCTTTAAGCTCAAACATTTATTTTTGCAAATAACATTTCATACCAATTACCTCTAGGACGGAGCCGTTTCCTCTCCTTTCCTCTCTCCTCTAATCTCCTTTCTTCTAATTCTATCAGATCTCTGTTTCCTTCATTTCTTTCCGTCTCTTCATTTATCCCATGTCGTCTTCTTCTTTTTTTCTTCCTTTCCCTCATTCTCCTTTCCTGCTCCCTGCGTTTCCTCTCTTCTCTTTTTTGCACTCTACCTTTCAGCATTTCACCTGTTAGTTCCAGCGTCGCCTGAGAGCTGCCGGCGACAGACTCTCTCTCTCCCTGTGGTCGCAGAACCAACGCAATCAGACCCCCAGCCACAGTTCTTAGCGCCTCGTCCTCCTGCAAGACACTGATAGAAGTGCTGTGGTTTGTTTTCCTGCAAGTGTTAATTATGTAACCCAATTATACCATCACAGAGCTGACGCAGAGAAGCTAAATTAAAAGTGATTGGCTTCATTACAGTCGCCTGAAAGCTGCACAGGGTGCTTTCAGGAGGAGGCCCTATTTAAAGTTACTTCTGTGGTGAGAAACACTCTGGTCTGTGGGTTGTCATCATATTGGATTTTGTCAAACTTGTTGCAGCAGAGAGGTTGCATATATTAAGCGCAAATTAGATTTCTGTTCATGTCCATATGGTCGCATACAGACTGATGTCATGTTGCTTCGCTTGTTTTGTGTTGTTGTTTCTCCAGAAAAGTCATTACCACGGCGAGACAAAGCCGAAAGGTCGTCATCCTCCTGCATTAGAGCAACCTGGGAGCTCTCAAACCAGAAAGGTCATGATCTGCATAAAGTTCTCCATCTCCACACATAACTTCTATGTAACCTGTGATCATTAAAACATCCTATTTTTAGGCCCTTTTCTCAAAAATTGCATACCCAAACGAAAAAGGGTGTATCTCTGCAACCACTATAGGGCTATTTGAATAATTTGGGTCTTATAATATAAAAGGTACACATAAGATTTTGTTCAGTCTATATGTTACTGCTAAGATTATACACAGAAGAAAATGAAAGGGTGTTAGGTTCGCCTAGAAAAAAAACACTTTCAGAATAATTATTTCTTTGAAATGATGCAGCTGTAAGGTAATAATTCTAACCCAAACCATAGCATCATGTGTGAACATTCACTCTGCAAAGGTTGAGGTTGATAAAGTGAAGCAGAACAAACTTAGAGAGGGTTTAGTACAGAGAAGATTCAGGCGAGGTCTCCAAAATTGACATTGAGGCACATTTGCGCACATTTGACCTAATCTGTGACATTTTAATTTTTTTATATGTACCAAACGATATATTTCATTTGTATATTACTTATGATGTACAATACATGGGAATACAGCGGTTTGGAGTTGTTTTTCATGAAGCAATCTATGATTTACAGTTTTATATAACAATCGCTCAGTCTTCCTCCCCTCGAGGGGGATTGGTTTTTAAAAGTTTAAGACTCGGTTAGGCGAGCCCTCCTTTTTGTTAATGTAAAACCATGTTGACTCATAAACTATGTATGACCCATTCATACATTCATATTTCACAAAATGCTAAAAACAGATTGCTCACATGGTCACACCTACATTGCCCATCCTCAGAGCAACAACACAAGCTCTTCTTCAAACACAAGACTGTGTGGATGCCACATAATCAGACTTCACTGATGGTGGTCCGGCACCACAGAAACCAGCAACTTCGATATCACATTTTGATCCAAATACTGTTGGAGTGAAGTATGTGAAAACCACTACAACTGTTCCAACTTAAAATGTTGGGTTCATGTCGGACATGCAGCGCCTACGGTTCTGAAAAGTGAAGCTAATGCGGATTGCCATAAACTTGCATCACTACTGACGAGCAGGAGGCGACAAAAAATATGTTTGTGTTGACTCAGTTAACATTCTAGCAGCGGTCGTCGCACATGTAATAGAGATGTACACTCTACCGGATACACCTTTCAATTAGAAAGCCTTTATCTGCGATGTCATGCCGCATGACTGGTAACTTTGTGATACTGGTAAGGGATGCTACTGCAATTTTTTTTCCAACAGTCTCTGTCATTATGATCATGTGACTATTCGGAAAAAGTAGGTCACATTATGACAAAGTGAAAAATCTGCGCCCGCCTCTCCTTCCATGGGGCTCAACATCAAAAAGAGGGGTTTGGGTGTGAGGCCCTGCAACGGTCTCACATCTTGTCCAGGGGATGTATTTGAACATCTGCCTGAGGCTCCAAAACTAAAGATTAGCTGCAGCTCTGTGGGCTTCTTTCTTTTAAATGAAGACTTACTTACTTACTGCAGTGTGACTTGCTTCCTCATCGACTTATTTACTTGTTGTGTTGCATAATACGTTTTAACTTCTCTTCATTTACAGTAGTGAATTAATAATCTACAAGCAAGTGAAACAAGGACAGGCCTTTCAATGCACCCCTCTTGACCTACTTCTCCAGACAACGCATTTTAAGGATGCCTTAGATATTTAGTCTGGTTGGAGTGAATTACTTTCTCTGGGTAGCTGGATTCCACATCAACTCCACAGCGTGACGCTGACAAAGCTGCCTCCTCTTGATCAAGGGCCTCGTCTACCTGGCGAGACCGCAGAGAGACAAAGAGAAAGAGACTTTCACCAGGAGAGAGACGAGAAGGAGAAGGTGGGGGGGAGGGAACTAAATGAGGGGACGAGAGGGAGAGGGATTGGGGAAGAGGTGTTAAAGGGTGCGAAGAAAATTCATTCAGCTCGGTTAAGTGTGACTGCCACACTTTACTGTATATATAGCCTCCATAAACAGAGAGAGCTATTTTTATGTTCCTTACCAAAAAGCGATCCTCCGCTGGAAATTGCTTCATGGTCACTGCTCCAGTTCTGATTTCCACACATAAAACTCGGATGAAATTTAGGCGTGTTTTAACGATGCTTCATTTATGATGACGGGAAGTCACGCTAACCAAATATTGGTAACTTTCCCTTCGCTGCATCACACCAGTGTTCGTCAGCGTCTTCATGATAATCGTGCAGCCTCTCAAACTTAGCACTCCTCCTCTGTTCCCAGCCCACCGTTTTGTTTGCGTCTGCACTCGTTCCTGCTTCCCTCACTTTCTTTCTTCTTCCCAACATGTCTTCAAACTCCTACACTTCCCTGCCTCTTCTCTTCAGCTCAGTCATTGCCTCCTCCATAAAGTAGTTGTAAGCACTTTCCAAAAAGTCTCCAACATGAGGTGTGAACCAACACTGCCCCCCAAAGGCCGAAGGAATTTGGGAAAACTGGTGAAGACCTTAAGGAAGCTGGAGAAGATGTCCCACCCAGACCTCATTTATTACATGTGTATTTTTAAACAGCCGGCCCTAAACGGTTCCGCTAATCTCAACATAATCTAGACAGAACTTTGTGTCCTGATTTCATGAATCTTTTTGAACAGCATTGGCCTTGATATTTCTGCCTCTATCCCGTATCAGCAGTGGGCTGCAAATGGCTGATCTTTATATTTCTGATACACACGTGCTATGATTCTTGCTCTGTCTTTACTAATAACGGGATGTAGATTTGTAACTCAGTGTGGATACAAGATGTATTTGACAAAGCAAGTACATCAAGACTGATTCGTCAATGTTACGTGGAGACAATGCCTGATGATGGTTCCTTTTTAACCGTTTTTTGGAGTCTCTAAAAGGCCAGTCCAAGGTCTGCATACAACTGCTGGTGTATGTTAACATTACCAATGGTGGAACAACATCTCTGTGGAAACGCAGTGATTTCAAAAGGATGTGTCTCTTGAATGTACTAATGCATGAGTAACAAACAACGGAGATCTAAACATCTTAAATTCCTCATTCAGTACTTTTAGGGATAAGCAGGCATGATTAAAAAGATTTTCATCAGCCTCACGTTTAGTTCATTCTCTCTATTTTCTCATGAAATTTGCTCTACAAAGTACCTTCCAATTTCCTGGCATTGATATTGTAAGTGTTGATTTGTGTCATTTCTTTCCGTGTTTATTTAGCCCGCTAGCAAACACTGCCGCGAGGCGTCTTTTCTTATCTGCCTCAAAAGGGTTCAATCAAGTGTGATGGATGTGGACTTTCATAACCACTGGCACCGCATTTACTTTTTTACGCTCTGAGTTTAATTAACAGTGATGATTTTGCTGCGCACCAATCACTTTGTAAAAGAATGCGTCACTTTTTTTGGAAATGTTGGCTCCAGCGGGGAGTCAAACTGTTCACATCAGACACACGAGAACAGCATGTGTGTTGTTAAGAGAATAAACCACGGTGTCAGAGACAATAAGGCAATGCAAGAACTTTGAATATCAGAATCTGCGAAGCGGTGTCCTACCTTAAGATGCGCACTATTTTCTGAATTATAATCTTTAGTTGTGTTGTTGGGTATGAATATACACATATTTTGGAAGTGCCAGACAGATGTTTTATGGAAGCTCTGAGGTGGTTAGGTATGTTTTTTTGCAAGGCAGTGTTTTGCCGTGCTGCAGTGCAATCACAAACATCAGCATTTCCATTACTACTGCATAAAAATTACCATTTGCCCCTCTACACGAGGCATTGCTGTATACCTTACACGGAACCTCGGTCACCTACAAGTCATTGATATTCAGTATTCAGGGTGGTTTCCGAGCTGCATACACAGTTGGCACACTCCTTTACTCCCTATAGTAGCCATCAGCATCGCCACACACTCTCAGCCGTGTGATTATACCGGAGTCTGTTATGATTTACAGCAGCAGAGGACAACTATCAAGAGGCAAGGATGTCCATAATCATTTGATTCTTTGCATTTTGTCACATGAGAAAAATTATAAGTCAATAATAACATATTAAACAGCGAGATAAAATTGTCACAAAAACCTTCGCACTAATGGAAGGGATTCCTTCAGTTCAGCACTGGATTTATGTAGAAGTGGCCTTGTGTCTGTGTTTGCCTCAAAGTACATTTCCTCAGCAATTTTCACTGACAATCCCGCTCGAGCCATAAAGACTATACATAATGCTTCAGTTTAATCAATGTGAAATCAATATTTACTGCAACAAGACACTTTCAAACGGCGCAGTGAACGTTTGGTTTTGTTTGAAAGGCAGCTGCTGTTATGTACAGTCTCCTGGCCATTGTTGTACTTCACTTTACGTGCGGAAGTTTCCACAGAACGCTGATTTGTCTGCTGAAATCTTAATAGTTGTGACTGATGGTGCGAGGAAAGACGAGCATGCCAAATGACTCATGACCATAAAGATGCAATGCTGCATGCATCACGAAACAGTGAGTAAGACTAGCAATTAGTCAATCCAAATGAATCTAGCTTCTGGCAGTGAGTATTAAGTATCCCAGATCAAGTCCCATGAATTACTCATTTACATTTCCACTGTGTTGCTTGTAAATCACAAGAACATTTGAATTTTACAATTCAATGGGTTTGGCAGCATTTTGTTTTCTGAGGAGACCGTTCACGCGAGCGCGCGCTCAGATTGATCAGATTCATGATTGGACTTGCAAATGTAATGAATGGAAGACATTAGTCCCCGTTATGTGTAACGCAACTGTGAACAAATGGTTGGTCGTGAAACTATATAAAATAGACACTTGGTTGTTGGACACATAACACATATTTGACGCATCATCGGTCCATCCGAAACACCGTCAAAGACAGCAGTGAGCAGAGACGCGTACATATGCTGGGGTTGATGATGCTAAATCACCCATAAACAGTGAGAGGGGGCCGAGAGGAGCGAGGCTGTGTCACCTCGTCGCTGCGTCTGTGTGGCTGCTGTGATTGGGACTTTATCAACATGACGCTTCACCGCATCGATGAACGAGCTCCAATTAGCTTTCCCGAGTTGTTATGTAGTCCCGTTAGTACGAGAGCCTGACTGATCCACAGATTTGAAGCACATCCATGCAAACGGTGGCTGATAATGTATTGGACATTTGAGTTGATTTGGAGACTGTTATTACTTAGTTTGTCCACAAAAGAGCACTGAGAAGTTTGCTTATAAACTGTGAAATGTTCCACTCAGTACTTTCCTTTGGCCGAATTGAAGGATTGAAGAATCTTTACGATATATATATATATATATATATATATATATATATATATATATATATATATATATATATATATATATATATTACATTAGTTGATTGTAATAGTAGCCCAAGTTGAGAAGAGTCACCTCATGTTTCGACCCTCAAAACGCTGCACACTGCACTTCATCATCCACCCACTCACACATACACATTCACACACACTGATGGCAGGGGCTGCCACGCAAAGTGCCAATCTGCCAATCAGGATCTGATCTTAACACTCATTCACCCACACTGACACGCACACCAAAGACAGTAAACATGGGGGACCGAAGAGAGATTGAAGCACAGCTCTTGCCATTAGTTTGCCATATAGCTTCAAAACGAATGTAAACTTCTTTTCCGGCTGAGACAAAACCGCCCCTCCTCCCTCTACCGGCGATACCCACAGGCAGTGAATCACATTAGCAGAGGGAGGAGGACAGAGGACGGGAGGCACGGCTGGTACTGAATGATGTCTGTTTTCTTCTTCCTTCATAAACTGCACTCAGGAGTGTCATTTGTTTTAAAGACATTTTAGATTTGTTTCCAAAGAGATATTGAGTGCATTTAGTGTCTTTAATGATGGAAACATTACTGTTGCCGGTCTAGAAACAAACATCTAGATATATTATAATACTAGAAAGGGGCAGTCAATGGAGTGCAGATCTCCAGCAGGTGTGTGTACAGCGACCACAGCTGTATTGTGTGAATGAGTGAATACAACCAGTGCTGTTAGGCTTCGTCCAAAAAACTTTATTTAAACTAATTTCATGCAGAGGTCCTGCTCCGAGGAGAGGAGGGCAAGTGGGGAGGACAGGTTCTGCACCTGACACAGTGGTCAGTCCTCCGGCTGTTATCCCAGTGATCCCGGAGTAAATAATAATACTCACAATTATGGATTTAATGCCTTCGGCCTTTTATCTCACCCCCGTAATTTGATCGTTTGGATTTCCGGAATTATTGCCTTTCTGGAAGTCTTTTGCGGCTATAAGTTTAGTCTGGAAGTGTCGGTCGTCACCTCAGTATCACACTTCAGGACAGGGGAAGAAAATTAGACTGTAGAAACTAAAGAACTAGAGTTCAAAATTTTAGTTCCAGTTTGCTAAATGGTAAGGCTGTGGTTTTATTTATTTATTCATTTTTTTTCTTTACAAGTCACCAACACGTTAAATTCAATGAAACAGTTTCAGTGTTACATGTTCACGTTTTATATATATATATATATATATATATATATATATATATATATATATATATATATATATATATATATATGTGGTCCTGAAGTCAAGCTTGATCCTCTAAAGGTAAGAAAAGACAAAATAAGATAAAATAATCCTTTATTCGTCCCTCAGTGGGGAAATTACAGGATTACAGAGGCATTGCTCAAGCAAATAAAAGATAACAATCAAGTAATATAGATAAACAGTAAAACAGAAATAAAACAAAATAAAACAGTAAAAACAATAAGCTGGCAGATTTTCTGTCGAGTCTCAGCGAGCCAGGACAATCCAAGTCTTCTGATAGCAGAAGTGTCACTCAGTCTCTAAAGCTGGGCGCCTTGTCCCAGCTCCTAAGGGAATGGCAAATGTGATTTTTCTCTTTTGGTAAATAACTGTATTAAGTCCAGTTTTCCACAGAATTGGCGGTTTCCCTATGCAGACACAGAAATCTGGTGAAAATCCACAGTCTGTTATCTGAGGAGCTGACAGACACAGACGCAGTTCTCTCCCCTTTTTCACGTTTCACACCTAATTCATCCTGTCTCTAAAGTCGACTACAGGACGTTTGTTTGCATTATGCGGTAAGATTAGTACGAAGGATCCTATTACACAGGATGGGTTACATAATTAAGCAATAAGGTACGAGAAGCAGTCCTGTATCGTCAATAATGTACGGTTCAAGGGTGTTGTTAAGCACTCGTGGCGTAACCGCCACACATACGTTGTGTCCCTGTCGCCCACAGGTTTTTACAATGCCAACAAAAGCATTGTTTGCGGACATGAGCGCACTGTTCTTCAATAAACACCGGCACCGAGTTAATGGTGGATCATCGATGCTTCTGTTCTGTCCCAAACGCAGGCAGACTTAACTGCTGATCCCTTAGTGTTCACCCTTTCCATTGCGCACAGTGTCATGGAAATCCTGCCGTATTTCATTCATATCTTCTCCGGTTATGGTCTTCAGGTACACTGTTTTCCCCGTCTCTTCGCACCACTTGGTGAAGCAGTTAATGGCCCTCTTCCTTTTGGCCGACCGTTGTTTTGCTTTGCGCAACATATAGGCCTCAATTTCTTTCTTATCTACGGTAGCATGACGTCCACCTGAGTTATCCTCTTCGGCTCACCACTCTGTAACGATCCCCCGTGATCCCCGCGAGTCTCGAGGAGGCACAAAGAGGGCAACACGCTCGACTTGGTTAGAAATGCTCTTTATTTATGTCGGTCTTGTGTGCGCTCTCTGACTCGCACTCGCCTTGTCGTTCCGGCTGTCTCGGCTCCGTCCGCTCCACTTCCCACTCTCCCCTGTTCCACAGCCGCTACTACTGATTATATCGGGGATAGACGAACACAGATTGCCCCGAGATGAGGCTGATTAACACCTCATGCCCACACTTGTTCCCTGACCACTCCCTCGCTCCGTTCCCTCCGCAGCTGAGCGCAACCCCGCAGTTATTCCCCCCAAAATATCAAAGTTTACACAAGTTTTGTAACTGTCAAGCTTGAAATGACAACTAACGGTCGCGCAAAATCTACCTAAGCGTGCGCTGAATGAGCGCGGAACGCTCTAGTAAATGTAAACAGATGAACAGGACATTATGGCTCAATACAGTACACCCCGTGACTCACTCTCAACCAATCAGAATGCTTGATTTCATCTATAATACGTATTATACAGGAAATATTATACAACATACTATCTCATGCAGGTTATATGGACACCATTATACTTTTAGACATTTGTATTTTTTGTACGGTCAGTTAACAAAACTCAAAAACATGCAACAATATTGACAAGCCATGGGCTCAAACTCCTTGTATAAAGCATTTCATACAATCGTGCCAAAACACAAAGGCAAGCTTACCGAGCTGCCGGCCCGCTTAGCAGCTGCGCGCCGTCAAGGCACAGCAGCATCTGCTCTCGCACTTCGTTAGCTTGTTAGAAGTTAGCCAAACACACCGTCCAAAACACTAAAAGTGGGCAAAGTGAGAATGTGTGAGTCAAGCGTGCAACCACAATGGGCAGCACAATTATGATGTCGTTTTCTGCAGCAGAATGCAAATTTGGCTGTGGACAGACACAGAGGTGCACTCTCACGTTAGACAGTCACACACTGGACCGAACACATGCTGACGCAGATTATCAATATATTCTAATCCTGTTCTTAAATTATTCTTTTCTTAAACAGTATATATATATATATATATATATATATATATATATATATATATATATATATATATATATATATATAAAAAATAACTGATAGGAGTATCGATAGGAGGAGTATGAATCCCTATCCTTAGTTTGTACTGGGCTGTCTTGTGTTCTTTATGTAGTCTTGCATTTGTTTACAGTGTCGCCACAGTGTCTTTTCACAAGCTGAAGAAGTGGCTGAAAGCTGAAGCCATCAATGCAAAGGTCAACTTTGTTTCTGAAAGGCTGCTAGAAATAATTTCAGTTAATCTGATTTCACGATCATCTTTCCTGTCAGAGCAGAGAACGGTGACCTTCTTTCCCTGTGAAACATTGGACTCTGGCAATAGTGTGACAGTGTTTGGCTGTTAAACACTGATAGTAACCCTAATTACCTTCTCTCTCTCTCTCTCTCGACAACATGGACCTGTGTGGCGTGTCATCTGTTCTCTTTGTACATCTGCATGACCCCGAGAGGATTAGGAAGTGTTCCCGGCCTCTACTGTGCCTAATGAGACACACACACACACACATGCACTATACGCTCCCACAGAAAAAGAAATGGGAATTGATGAATATCATGCTAGCTGCACTATAGACTCCAGGATCTGATTACTGCCAACATGGTGAAGCTGTATATTGTAAACAATGCAGCTCTGGTTAGGGCTGAGAAATCTCTCAGTGGTTTTAAACAGTTAAACAAGACGAGGTAGTAAGAATAAAAGCAATGAATGAATGCTTATTTCCACCATTTTCTGTTTTAGACTACTCTAAAGTGTTATTGTCCTATTTGAGTCACTCCGGGTAACACATTTTTGCAATACAATATCTAAATATACGATTTGTTTTGTGATTTTTTTAACAAGGGGTTATGGCGGAATGAAGCTCTGTCGGTCGTGACAGTGAGTCGCACTATACTGAAGGCCTTTCCTTTACGTTGGTGGTTCTCTTTACAGCCAGAGATGATGTTATTGTTGAGCCACGATTACGCACAGCAAATTTGCTGCTCTCAATTAATAGACATGCAATAGAGACAGTTGAAGATGAAAACTTTCAAAATGATTTCTGCCCCAGACAACAATGAAGATTCATTTTCAGTAAATTCTCTCCTGGTTTGGCTATGTCAGCCTGGACCACAGTGTTGGACCGGCCAACCAACAGAGAGGCCCTCATTTCCATCTCTAGAGCCATGCCACTAGCAAATGGAAAGTTCCAATCTTAAATTACAGACAAAAAGCAACGGCTCGTAAGTAATACGAATGTAAGTAGTATCAGTGAATGGCTTATAATAAAAAGTCTGCATCTATATGAACTGCACGTTAAGACCTCGCTCTGAAGTGAGCCAGACTTCCACGACCTCTGGCAGCTAAACAGTAACTAAGCATGTTCAGCGTGGCACAGAGCCAGCTTTTCAGTCCTTGATTTTGTGCCAAACACGACAGAACCGATGAAACAATCATCTCAAGGACGAGGGGAGAGGTGCGGAGGCAGTCGGCTGAACACAAGTTGAACTCTTTTATAGCACTGAAAAGGCATTTCTGTTTTGTTTGATGGTGATGGTTTGTGTCAGAGAAGATAAGCAGAAGGAAGAGGGGCATGGCAAAGATGTGGGTTGCAGAACATACATATGTATGAGAACAGAAATAGTGAATTTCAGAATTAGACTTGTAATTCCAGCCACACGTTAGAAAAATAGCACGAAAAAGTGAATAATTACAGTATCGTTAAAGAGCAATTCGTTGGTTAGGAGTGGAGATCAAAGTGTGTTGTGCTGGTTAATCACATAATTCAGTTCTTTTCAGTTTAACTTCTCTTTTAACAAGGGAATGCTCTCTTTTATAGCTAGAGGCATACCATGACAGTATAAGTGTTTAGACTTACACCCTGAAATCTTGAACTAATTCACATTATGTGACACAATAGACTTAATGTAGCATAAACCTGAGCTTCAATATAGATGTTCTGTTCCGCAATGGTACAAATGAAACCAAAGTCTAAACATTTGAAAGATAGAAACAAACACAACAGAGAATAGAAGAGAGAAAGAATGGAGTATGTTCAGCAGTTGGTGAAGGCAGAAAAAGTGCGAATGCTTTTCAACTATTCAAATGATCAGATACACAAATGCAGCAAACAGTTCCTTATTTTCACTCTTGTCTCTTGAAATCTGCTCATCGGCCTCTCAAGGAACCGGGGACGGGGAGTTCTTTTTACCCTTTTGACAAGGAAAGGCTGCTCGGGTCCCGTTCCTATTTGCAGAGGAAACCTGAGGGAGTAGCTGCATGCGAAGGAATAGCCACACTAATTCACACACTAATTCACACACTCACACCTGGGAGAAACTCTGCGATATCGCGGCATAAGGGATCTAAATGCACTTTCACTTCACAGTGAGACTGCCTTTTGTCATATGTATCTGCTTCAGATGGCTTAACAATTAAAAAATGAAGATGCCAGCAACACAGTCCCTACATCTGCTCTGCGGTCAGCTGCTTAATGTCTCTGAAGCCATTAAACAACTTGTGTTAGTGTTTTTTTTTCTCAGTGATGCTCATTTAAAAAAACGTATGTACACCCTTCACAGGGTTGCAGTCTAATAGTTCCAACAAAACCCACCACAATGGCATTATCTATGAGATTTATGATTTAGGTCAATGATCCGAAAGTAGAGTTAAGAGCCTTAATAAATATATTACGCTCTGTTGAACCAGAGCCCATCATGTCCAAGAACTGCTGTTACAGCCAAGAGAGACATTTGTTTTAGAGGACGTACAGAAGTCACAAAAAAGTCCACTCACTTTTATTTTCACCCTTTAAACTTAAACGGATTTCCCACCATGTATTTTGGAACTCCTTCGGAGTGTGTCCTTGTTTTCATATTCATGCTTTTCCTTTCAATCCAATGACAATCTGCTAGAAGGGCATCTCTGATGCATTACTTGTTTGGAATAAATCAAATCTGCAAAAGGCTAAAATAACTTCATCATCCATCAGCTTGATGGAATTGGGGGAAATGAAAAGTGCCACTGGCAAAGTTTGCCTGGTTTCTTGACACTTAAGAAATTTGGGCACTATGTGCTGCTCATGTATTCACAAAATGGTTAAAGACTGACCAATAAATGGGCTGCATATATAAATAATGGATGGTTTTCATTATAACAGGAACTTATCATTTCCCAAATATTTAGTCAGAAGAACTCAATTTGTGAGACAAACGACAAATCCTTCATGTGAAGCGTCCACTTAAGTGTTCGGACTATAAAACTAAACGCTTCAATCTGCTACATACCATAAGTTCAGATGGAATTGTGGAGACCAAGAGAAGCTTTGCAGTTTGCATGCGAATAACGCCTCACTCCACCTCGAGCGCGGAGAAAGAGAGACAGCCAGAAGACTTTGATGGAACAGTGAAATGAGATGATAATGAATTGCCTTTGTAGTAGTCCAGCAGTGGGAGAGGTGGATGAAAAGAAGCAGCGCAAAAGGAGATATCGGGGGAGAAAAAGTCACAAAGTGGTGGAGTGAGTGGTAATGAAGCGGGGAGTTAGAAAAAGGAAGAAACTAACCGACACAAAGACAATAAGGCAAAGTGGAGGGACTTAATTCAGTGGAGCAGATTCCACAAGGAATAGTCATATTAATTTCCACATGGACGAGGCCACGTCTTGGTGACAAGCAGTTGGAGCACTTCTGAGGCTCGGCTTGGTTTGAAGCTCTCCGAGTTGACACATCAGTAAAAACAAGAAAGAAGCAGCTCCATTAGAGAAATTAGTTTATACAACTCCTAAAAATCAGCCGTGTAAAGCATCCATTTACCAATTTTAACGTGTAGTCAAGTAAAGTTTAAGATTACACATTGAAGAAATCAGTTGAGTTTTATTTTATGGGTTCATTTAAAAAAAGCTCACCACTCACTGAGGCTCAAGGTGACTGTGGTATTTACAACTTTATGCCACATACCAACCTGACCAAAAATGTGATCTAAGAATCTAAGATGAAATATTTAGGAATGATTATCGAACTGTTAAATAATTGAGGACACCCCTGATTTTCTAGGTTCAGGCACATTGAAAAGTGATGTTTCCAATGCCAATCTGAAGACTTTCTGTCTTTCAGTTGGAACACAATCATCATTGTGTCATTTCAAGAGGAACTAAGCTATATGACAAGCATGTGACTTGAAAAATAAAATGGCTGAGATAGCAGCGCGTTGCTCCAGCCAGTCAGCAGTCACCACGAGGTGAGAATATTTAACCAACCGTCTTCCCAGATGCAATTTCAAGAAAATGTCATTGCAGGCTTTTATTCCAAACAGGTTTTTTTTTTTATTAGTCCATAAAACCTGCGCGAAAGGCGTTTCGTCAAACTATGCATAACCATATTTACCTGCCATCCATCAGTTTCGGAACAACGAGAGCGTTTGGAAATGAAGTGGATAAAAGATGATGCCTCTTCAGAGAGAAGCAAAAACAAACAACTAATACATGCTTTGAAAAATAAGCTCTGACAGATCATTCAGGAAATTCTTTAAATGTTTTGTGTCATTTCTTTTCAAGCATTTCTGCTTTTTCATCAGCCTTTCTGTAGTCTGGTTGCTGCGAGAAATAGAAATCAACAAAGGGCATCAGTCCATCACAGAGAGGAGAGGTGACCTTGCTTTGATGGGAGAGATCTTCTGGTTCCCCGTTGGTGAACAGTAACATTTCTCCCTTCAACAAAACAGCTTAAGAATGTCAACGCAGACGTCCTTTTAAAGAGCGAGGCGTAAGCAGTGAGACAAAAAAAACCATCTGATTAACATTTAAACTTCATCAGAATAAAAACTAGCCAACCTTTGATCATTTGAAGCCTATTTTAGCCGCCATGTCCATGTAATGCATGAGCTGGTATGTGTTATTGCACGGACTATATTTGCTGCCATGTTTTCCATGTTAACCTTATTATTTTTAGCCACAGTTTTCCTTCATGTTGCAAGTCAGAAGGTAAGGATATAGCAGTTGAGGGGGTGTTACAAACCTATCAACGTTCATCTTTGTATTTACCATAACCACAATCCGTCCCTATTGTAACCTTACCCAAGTCTTTTAGTTGCCTAATCCTACCCAGACCTTGATTATTTGCCATAACCACAATCACATGATAATCATCAATGTGCAAATGCAGAAGAAAGCGGGACATTTAATTAGAGCTGCAACGAACATTCGATTAATTGATCCGTCAATAGTAACAGTCTTGACCATCAAGTTTTTTTTTAGTTATCATAAATTTCTTAAATTGCACATTCTCTGATCCCTACTTACACGTCAGGATCTAATTTTGGCACACATCATTTGGTGCAGGTATACACAGACTGAATAGGTATAGGCACAGTAGCAGGGATCAAGCGAGGCAAATATAATAACAGAGAGAGAGAGAGAGAGAGAGAGAGAGAGAGTGAGAGAGAGATGACATGTCAAAATTGAAGAGTGGCATATCCCAATGAGTCCCAATGACATAAACTTTGATTGTATTTACTGCAGAAGACCTTTTTACATTACACAATCCCCAATATTGATGACATTTCTATTATCAAACATGTCAAGACTAATATATTGTCCTATTCTGTTGTCCTTAAATCCCCAAAATTGATTCCTGATGAAGAAAATGAATAGCTAAGAGACACCTCTTCCATGGTTTATACTATTCCGATGGTGAGCTGCAGGGAAGCTGCGTTGTTTCAAGCAAAGCAATCCAGAGTATCTGTAATGGAGCTGTCCATTATTAAACAAAAGCTTAAATGGAACATGCATTAGGGGAAATGGAGACACATAGGCATTCACTGTGTCAACGAATCACAATGAAGAGGAGCTCTGACTTATTATGAGTCTGGTCACATTCAATGCCAAAATCTATCACTGAGATTGTCTCTTAGCAGCATCAGCTAGATAAAAAATAAAAAGGCATGATTGAAGTGTAACTTACTCAGTGACCAACATTGTGGTTCTCTTGTTGCTTCACCAGTGTTATCGACTGTACTTCAGGGAGAGGCGACGTGAGTGACACTTGGCTATTGATAACTAGGACACTGATACTTTTGGCCTGGAGGCTGCTCACAGCCTTTGAAAAGTTCACATTTTTCAGAATAAAAGTGGCCTAAACTTCTATTGAAAGCTGTCTCTCGGGTAATTTCATCCTTGGCTGCTGGTTGAAAATAAGAACTGAATTCTGTGATATGCTCTCTAGAAAGTAGGCCGACTTTAATTAAATCACAGAAACAGGAAAAAGCTTTTTTAATTTGTTAATCTTGAGGCATAGCATGAACAGTGCAAATTGTTTAGTTAGCGATGACTGTAGTGGTGAGGGATGCCGACATGACTCGCCTAATAATTCAGATTTACCTCAACAGAAAGCCTGGCGTTGGCACTGAACATCCTACTTTGGCTTTTCTCTGTCTCTTCTGAAAATAGCACCCAGGCTGAGTTAATTTATTTTTGACTGGGCCTATGTGATAGCCCAGATGTAATGAGACAGAGCTGTGGTGACATGTTACATCATTGCAAGCAAGAAATTATTTATTTTCCCTTTACAGCTTTGGAGCTGAATATTAACTCCAGATTTGGTGAAATAGCATGACTATGAGATGGACTTCTGCAACTCTGTACTCAGGTCTCTGGAAATGTTTTAACATTTCATTTCACAGCAGGTGCAATTACAGAGGAAGGTCTGTCAATTTCAACTCACCGTTTATGACAGGTCAGTGGGTCGTGGTGCCGTGTAAAAGCATCACCAGCTTTGCAGTGAAGAGATGCAATACACTAAATAGCTACTGGTAATGGTTTATACTACCATTAATACTGGAAACTGCATCAAAGCCATTTGATTCTGAACTAATGAATGCAAATCTTTGCGAGCCAATGATGCAAAAAAACAACTTATACGATTAGAATCAGCATTAAAATGTATGTTTTTATCATCTGTCTTCTGCTGAATGCTCAGTTTCATGGTGGTAAAGGTTGCGCTTAAGTGTGTGAGCATAGTAGGTGAATTCATGATGTGTACAGTCGTATTAAAAGGTCTGACCCACACGCAGGGATGTTTGTTCAACATAGTAAATACCGGCACCCTTCTAATGTATGGTTATGAACTTTACTTTATAGATTTGACTTTACCCGCTATGAATCGTGAATCATGTCTCGCTCCACAGTCTTGAAATGCATTAGCACATATGTGATACTACAACCAGGCAAGTCACCGAAGGCATTGAGAGATGAGGGCAGCGTTAATGAGTACAAAAGGTAGCCTCTGCACTGTTGCTGGTAAAGTTTCCCATCTGTATTCCCCTGCACATTATCACCCCAAGTGTATATCTCTCGCACAGTTATTCCCCAGGCAGCAGGAGATCAAATCCTGCTGTGGCAGTGATGGATTACATCGTAAATGCGTACACATTTTCTCAGTAATGACGAAAGAGATGGGAGCTAAGATATGAATTATAAACTCGGGCTCTAGTTTCTAAAAAATAATGGCACTGCCCTTAAATTACCTCAAATCTTTGTTGTGTCAGGTCACCGTGTGGATATTTGGCCGTACAGCACTCCTCATCTTCAGTCAAAGGCTTTCCAGGCAGGACAGAAGGAAGAAATCTCGGATGTACACAGCCAAACCAAACTGAAGGCTGCTGAGCCTAAGCTGGAAGTACAACAATCTTAAGCAAATTAAGTATCGAGCAAAGCTGATTCAGCCAAATTTCCAAACTCAGGGTTTGCCAACAAAGCTGGTGAGAAACACTTTGATGCAGGATTTTCACTCTACACTTTCAAAGCTCTGACGGAAGGGTAACTAAGGCTAAATCTGGTGGAAAAAAAGCATCTACCCTTCTGAAATCAAAGAGCATAGGAGTCTTAAAAGGGTAGGATTCCACCTTAAATTAAATAAGGCGGCCAGTGACAAGCTGTTTAAATGTCAAGACTGATTACACCCTCAGCTGATGCAGTGCAGTTGCTCTGGGACCACTAGTAAAGGCCTGAATAAATGAACGTGGACGTGACCCTCCTATTCCCTGCAGGTTTAACCCAGTTCATTTCAATAAACAAAAGAGAGGTCTGTCACTTGGCTGAGACTATTTAGTGTATCTTAATGAAAGAAGCTCGAAGGACTGTTGTGACAGTGCCAGCGTCTTCCCAGCAGGCTAGCATGTTAGCAAGTAATAAGAATTGTGCCAACGTCGCCGAGCTTCTCGAAGGAAATATTTTGAAAAGACATGCAGATTGATAGCGCGGCGCCCAGGTGGCAAACTCGAATGACAGTTAAAAAGAGGAGTAAAGTGAATATTTCATGAATGGCGGAATTGAAGTAAATCAAGTTCAAATGGATGCACAAGCAGAAACATGCCCTAAGCAGCACTGTAACAGGCTTATATACAGTATCGATGCAGAAGCCTTTTAGAGTCATTGTTTTAGAATCCTCAAAGTTGTGGACGACTTACAAGATTCTGCATTTAAATATTAGCACCTATTAACAGCACCTTTCTAATAATTAATGATGCACCCTTCTTCAAAGAGTGTAGCAGACATTATCCTGAAGCCGTGAATCGAGTTCTCTCTCCCTCTCACAGTCAACAGTGTGTTTGTAATCCTGTTTGCACATACACTCTCAGGCAGAGCTAAGAAGATCGCACAAGCCAGGGTTGCACGCTTAACACACACACACACACACACACACACACACACACACACACACACACACACACACACACAAACACACAGCTTCTTATGCAAGCTGCAAGGTAAGCAGTGTACTTTAAGCTAAAATTGCCTCAGCTCCACACTTGCAAAAAGTTGGCAAGAGCATGGTGTTCAAGAAAGGAGAAGGAGAGAGAGCAGAGAGAGCGATGCATGGACAAGGATCAAGGAGGCCGAAGGAGAAAGAGCGGGGAAGAGGACATAGCTGGGGGGGAACTCAACAAATTGGATATCAAATTAGATTATGAGGTTGGACATGTCTTTTTGTGCACTCAGGCCTTTTTGCTTTGTCTCCTTCTCTATTCGTTTCTCTCCCTGTCACACCTGACTAAGAGACAATAATGTGAGAGGAACGTGTGCATTTGGCCACAGTGAAACACTTTATCCTTGGCCAACTTCCACTTTGCACACAGATAGACATACACACAAAGAAATGCACATACAAAGGACACACAAACTGCTGCCGGTGTCAGCGACACTGACAAACGATAGATTGACTTGCAACACCACCTCTTACCACCATTCTGTTAACTCTCTCTTTCCATTCGTTACCATCCTGTAGTAGAGGTGTAGTGGGTTGCAGTGTGCCTGACCTAACAACACAACTCAGAAAAGATATTGCCACTCCAAAACATACAAAATAAAAAACATGCCTGGATGCAAGGGTTTTGCTGCAAATACTTCAGTCAAGTGTGTGGGTGGTAGTTGTGGAGGCTCATTGTAGAAAACTCGGCTGCAACAACAAACACATGTTCATGTCACTCATGCTCTTTTGGGTTGCTGTTTCTCTTCAAAAAGGATGAGCTCAGTGGTAGGTTGTAGGTTTTATAAGCAGATGTGAACACACAACGAGATCTCACTGAGTCAACAGTGTGTGAGTGAAACTAACGGCCTCCCTGTCCGATTTCTATCAACTAGATGAGATCGTACTGAACGTGCGACAGAGAAAACTGTCCCGAAGCAGCCCCACACATGCAATGTCAAACAAAACTTTGATTATTAATTAAGGTGTCCAGCAGAGTGAGACGGGGCAAAGAGAGATCAGATCTGCTGTGAAAACAGAGAAATCTGTGGAATAGTGAAATCAATCGGGCTGAACAGAGCAAAGCTGAGGTCGATAGATACGCATTCGTATTCTCTGAAGCGGCCCTCTAACAGGGTTTTATAGCGGGGTTTATCAACCTTTACTGGACCATGACCCCAGTTTTAGTTCCCATAATTCTCCTAATTGCAGCAATTAACTGTGAAATTGCATTATGTTATATAATATTTTCAAGAGACTTACAGAAGCTCTGCATTGCAGAAAAATGATTATGAATTGCATACTTTAACACATCTGGAGACAAACAATGCTCGTTCCCAACCCCACGGTTAACAAAGAATTGTCATGAAAAAAATCTGTTTAAAATAATGGGAGCTTCTCAGCTCTCTTTTTCACACTTTAGTACCATTTCATACAGAATTTGCCTTTTGGCCCCTTCTACATGCAATGAAAGAGCCTTAGTGGCTGCAGCGTCACCAAAGGCCAATTGGAAAGAACTACCAGAAACGAGGGTTTACCAACAACCCTGTCCCCACAGGAAGGAGCTGCTTTGTGTGCCTCAACATGGCCTCGAGTTCAATATCAGAGGGCAACCCACAAGAGGGGCAAAAACAATGCAACCTCCCCACCGGGGTGAGGGTAGAATGATGCATGCTCAATCACCCAAGACACTGACCTTCTAATGCTTTGAGGCATGCAGGATGGATTTTGAGTGTGGAGCTTGTCACGGATACCGGGCATGCAGATCGCTCACTGTCGTAGTCAAAGTCAAAGCACGCAACAGCGCTCTGTCGGAAGTGATGTGAAAGGCATCCGAAAGATCAGCCAGTCGAGAGTTGAAAGATACTCAAGGAAACAAAAGAACCACTGGACTTACGTCGTGTTCACGTTTAGCATCGCGTCTACCGCGTCAGTTTACTCGCGCGGCAAAAAAAGGGTGTTCACACCAAATGCAGTGTGAATAATCGCGCCGAAACAAAGAGGACGTGGCTTATCGATGTGGCTTCTCTCCGTGAAAAGAGTGATTTTCGACTATGGAAGGAATAACCACTAGCCACAAAAACGTGGGAACATCAAACGCCCTAGCGTTTGGGTTCATAACACCATCCGTAGCCGCACACAGCTCGCTGAACTTCACCGACTCCTCCGTTTGGTGTGAACACGGCATTACTGTATATCTCCTGCTTATTGTCTGCAGAAACCAATCTTACTCTCACTCCGCCTGACACACACAATAAAAGTGGAACGCAATTCAACGAAGCGATGCTTTATTTCATCTCGCCACTTCCGAGTGTCCCTCTCTGGATCGGAAGATGATTTAAAAGGCTCCCCCAGACCAAGCCATCATGCCTATTGCACACTTAAGTGTGCAACCTTCAAGATTTTTCCCTTGCACTCGGAAAATGTAAATTAAATATGTGTAACGCCTTGAGGACAGGAAGAAGAGAGACACACTAGAGGAAGTTAATGCTTTAGCTGGTCACTAAAGGGATACTGATGCTAAAAATAGCCCTCCTGGCAAATAATCCAGTTTTGATTTTGTAGACCAAAGGAGAAAACTGGCTTTGCTGCCATGACCAGACTAGGTACCCCCCAGCTGCTGGTTTGGTATGAGGAGGGACAGGATACTGATAGTCTCAACAGTGGATTTAAATATATTGAAGAAGCTCTGCTTTACTGAGAAATGGAAGGACCACTGTGTTAAGATATGCGTTTCCACTATGAATGCAAGCAGCAGTGGTGCATGTATGACAGGCTCAAACAGGCAACCTCACACTCCAACTCACTGGGAAAACAGCCGACGACACTCCAAACAATACCACCTCTTTGATTCAACCTGCCATCAAGTAAACTACAGATGTTCTTCGATCTAAGTGGTCCTGGGGCAAATCAGGTACCAATAGTGACGCTTAAGCATGAACAGCGGTTGCCATTGCAGAACTTTCTTTCAATGAGGTGCATTAGGCATTTTCAATCAAAATGCTTGACGTCAATGTTGTAAGTTGCCTGAGGCAAAGTCGCTTTTACAGCAGTAATTCAAAGCCAGGCATTTTGGCTCCCACAAAAAGGTTCACTTTCTCTGCCAGACCTGTTTACTCAACAAAAACATTGATTAATATGGGGAAGTTACAAATAGGTCGATGTTTCTGTCATGTTAAAGTAGATAATGGAATCCAGGGGAAGATGTTAAGTAGCAATGCACGTTCCACAAGGGTGTACATTGTGTAAAACTCCCCGCATGAGCTCTGTGATGGCTGCATTGTTGTTAACTCAATTTATTCACCAGCTCAGCTTAATTAATATTTATACCGAGGAGGAATCGGTTCTTTCTCTCTGACCTGAAATGCAGACTGGCTATCCAGACAACTGGAAACGTTTTGTCTGTACTCTCACGCTTGATTTATCTTACAAAGTAAATTGATGACGAATCAAGTGGTTTAAAAAAAGAAAAATAGTCTCACGCCAATGTCTTCCTGTCTTCCTGGGATGCACCCTGGACACAGATCCCCACAACAAACACCGTCTCCTGTTCTTTCTGATGTGGCTGCCAAGACAATCACTGAGCATGCAGCCGCTAAGAGGAATAAAATGCGTTCCATGCCAAATAAGACACTCTTGAGGATGAAAGTAGCCTCACAGGTAGAACGGAAAACCCCAATTTCGGTTAGACAAACACAATTGTCTCCCTCAGTCCCATCCACACACAAACACAGTGATTGAGCCGGGCATACGCATAAGGGACTTGCCCAAACGAGCTGAATGTGAAAAATGAGTGTTGGGCGTAATCCCTGCAGAAGGCAAAAAGACTGGGGAGGTTGTATATAGAAGCCATGCAGCAGAGCTGAGATTGTCACCCCCTGCTGTGGCTTTGAAGACTGGGGTTGGAGTGCACAGAGTCAGAAACTATACAGCGGGACATGGAGAACCAGGGGCAAGCGTCTGTTTTTTTGCTTGGTTTATCTCTCTGTCTGCCTCAGTCTGTGCATTTCTTTCCCCTTTCTGTCTTGTCCTATTTTTCTCTGTCTTCTTCTGTATTGTTCTCTGTCTGACTGACTTTTTTTTCCCTATGAAGATAAGATGAATCTTTAATGATCCTCTGTGGAAACCTTACTACCAGCAAACGTCATAGAATGAAGCATGGGGGAGAATATAAACATAAAACACATTGTGCAAGTTTTTGGGGATTATATAAAGTTATCTGGGCTGTCAAATGAAAACCTTGTAAACCAAAAATGTTCCTCCAAAACTTTTCAGCCACTAAGAAAAGCAAAGCACACATGATGTCGTGCTATGGAAATGTGAAACTGGTTCCTAAGTCTAAGAAGCTGGATAGGTTTGTCAAAAGAAATAAGAATATTGAGGTGTCGACAGCAGGAGGTAACTCTTTGATAACTGAATTTCTGTTCCCAGGAATTATGTAATGTGCACAGACAATTCATGTTTACCAACCCGGCCGAAGGATTTAGGAAGTGGCAGAGGTCGAGGATCCAATGTTATAGAGGCCAGCTTTCTCCGGAGTGCTCGTTTGTTACCATTTACAGAAAGCAGTTTTTATTTCACGGTCAGGTTTTGATTGATCACTTCCTCCGAACAGAGATGATTTCCTGTCAGAGGCCGAACCTGCCGACAGAATTTAATTTGGGAAAATATGTTTAATACAGCTTCTCAGGCGCTCTTCCCTACTGCTGCTCCACTTCATGATTTGAGCTGATAAGACGAGTGTAAGCTAGTGGCTCGGCTCTCAAAATGGCAATTACATTGGCGCTGAATGGACTGTCAATGTCAAAAGAGATTTTTTACATGCTAACATTTTTAGGCCAATGACAGCCGCTTTGAAACGACACAGATGAGCCTGCCAGCCATTTTGATGAAGTACTTTTTAATATGTTGCTATTTGTTTCGCGCATCTAGAAATAGCAACCATCAACCAGTCGTATACACTTGTTGTCAAGTGTATAATAAGGGTTACAGCAGTGTGACATACATTTAGTGGTTTTACATGAAAACCTTGCCTTGTGTAACTTCTACAGATTAAACAGGCTGCATTACAATCCAGTGTGGCTGCATTACTGTCTCTCCTATGTGTCGATCACTCAGTTTCTCCCACTCATCTCTTCATCTTCATCTGCATTGCAACACTTTATCCCTCCCTTTACCTCGGGCACATCAGCATCCATGTCTACCTCCCCCCTGCTGCTTCTCCCTTCATCCCCCATGCTGTCAACCTCCATCCCACCCAGCCATCAGCAGTTAGATCAAAGTATCAAGACGCGGGGCATTTAACCCATCACTGTCCTGCTGATAAGGACCTTCAAGAGGCTGCTGACAGGCTAACAGATGCTGTCCACACACACATAAATGTCATGACTCAGCAAGAGAAGGATGTTTAGCATGTATTACATAAATGAAGTATATCTTTGTTGAATATAATTTGATATATGTTAAACGAAAGCTCATTTATTTATGGTTTCTCTCTCACATTAAAAAACAGGATACATATTTGTGTCTATCTTGCTCCATCTTTCACTTGTTTCGCCATCCGTTTTGGGAGAAATGCATGGCAATGAAAAAGCAGAAGCTATCGTTGCTGCTAAATGCAGAACCTATCACAATTAAAGCCATACTTAAAACATACTTGGAAATATATTACATGAGGGACGATGCTAATGAATGGAAAGAGACATTTCTTTCATTTTACTTTAAATGTATACAAATGTACTGAAATTGCTCCCCAATGATGCTCATAGACACACATACACACACACACAAAAACGAACAACATGGACGACATTATGCAAGCTAGTCAAAAAGTACTGCAAAGATAAGTCACAAATAAGTCACATTCATATTCTGCATATGTATCCACATGCATGAATGCACATCTCCCTCTACTCCACACACTAATTTGTGAACCCACACACACATACGCACACACACACACACACACACACACACACACACACACACACACACACACACACACACACACACACACGCCAAGAAGACAAGCCTCCAAGGAGAAAGAGAAGAAGAGGACAGGTTATTGGCCTTTAAAACGCAGAAAGTGCTGATGCTTGCCATCGATTGATATCTTTCATCTGTTCGATGGGGCGAATGCATGCATAATCACAATTACAGATGGGTCTGATCTTTAATCTACAGCCGATTCATTTTTGTCGATGCCTTTCATTTATATTCATTAGCTCTTTGAACCTGAAACGGTAGATTTCCTTTCACACAGTTAAGGTCAGACGCTGCTTGCTGTCACATAACTTTTGGAACGTAGAGTTTCACTCCCTCTCTCTACATCGCCGTCTTTATCTCCCTGTATATCTATCCATCCATCCATAAAACCATCCACTTTTCGGGAAAGTTTCCTTGCCCTTTGATCGAGGATACAGGGATGAACATCTAAACTAAACTTGGTGGGGGAAAAAATAGCTGCCTCATCTGTTTTGACTAACTCATTGTGAGTAGTCCCGCTAAAACATTTCTTCAGTTTCAAAGTGGTTTCATCATAAACTGGGGGCCTTCATAATATCCAAAGAGAGCAGAGGAGAGCCCATAAATTAGCACATTTATGACTCTTTCATCAGAGTTGCCAAAGTGAGCCACTGTTTGAAACTGAAGGGAAGCAGATGAGTAACACTGAGGATTCAATTGGTTCCCAATGGGAGAACAAAATAAATACAAATAAATGAGGGCCCTCGAGGTGTCACAAAGAATTGACCTCGGCTTTTCGCAAATAGTGTGTGAAAATACTTCACACAACATATTTACTGTCTTGACAGATGTCTTTTTTTTTACCTTGCATTTTCAAGACACGCAACAGGAACATGCCTGTGTTGCTTTCACATCTGGGATTGCAGCATCTGGAATTGACAGTATGTGTCGTCGATATCATCAGAAACATGTCATGATCAATCCACCGAGCAATAACGTTTCTGTCTTTTGATGCTGTCAAGTTGTGAGGACTCATATGGAGCACGGACAACTTGAACAAGCCTTCTCCCGAGCGCCGACTTGCAGGCCTGCCTTTCCTCCCGTGGCCTTTCCACTCAAGCTAACCTCAGACGTGCCATATTTTGAAGAGCTGTGATAAAACATGACAGGGTAGCAAAGGACTCCATTAAAAAAACGCAATTACTGTAATGGGTATGGCAGGACGTTCAGTTTCTGTGTAAAAGGGGGACTATTTTCCTCATGACCTCTGACCCTGTCTCAAAGCCATCATGGCCAAAGTGCTATGGGCACCTCATATTGACAGATCGGTTTGGCCGTGATGATTGGGCTATTGATGAGAAGGTATGGGGGTTAATATGAGGAGAAACACTACACAGCTATACGCAATAACATCTGTACACAGAAATTCTCGACATCTCGTGAAGTCTTGCAAACAGAAGGTAAAGATGGTGGAGATTGAATTTTTTATTAGAAAAAGAACAAACTTTACCTCTGCAGAAATATCTACGGTTACAAAAAAAAGAGAAAATTCAATATATCTTATCTTATGACTGCATTTGAGTAATCTGCTTTGTGAGGTACAAGATGATGGTTTCAAAATGAAATTACATACAACAAAAGGATCATTTAAAATAATCTCCAAAGATGTCTTTGACCATGCTAAAAGTGCTTCTTTAGGTTTAAGCTCGATGTCCCTCAACAGCTTGACGCGTCAAACTGGTGACAGTGAAAAAAAAGAACTCAATGAAGGACCCCATGTGCATTTTTCTTAATTCCTTTGCCCATTTCCACAGCGAAACAGACGTAATGATGGAAACCATCCGCTGATAAAAACGATCATCAGTTTGACAGCTGGAAATATTATCTGTGATGGAGCAGCGTTGGCGAAATCACCTGAGACTTTGAGGATATTCCATTTTCACTGAGCCACTGCATCATAGAGATAAAAATCAAGGGATGAAACAGACTGAATGAATGCGCCGGCATTTCCATCTTTTTAAACTACATTTGTGGACGTCTTTCCTCTCATCTTCTCTACCGCCCCCATTTAAAACCGTAAAAAAGAAAAGAAAAAAGAAGCTCTGTCTGAACACTCATGACTCATAGAGCAGGCGAGAAACACGGACAAGAGCTTGTTAGCTTGTTGCAAACAATTTGTTAGTTTCAGGTTTGCAAAGATGTCAAATCCGTCTTTGTTAACAGATGTGACAACAGTCTCAGCACGTCACAAATTATACCGCATCAGCAGGGGGCCGGGTGCAACTTGTTGTGGCAGGAGAAATGAATTACTGCATTTAGCCGAGCCGAACACTCGTCAATAATTTTAATCATCGCCGTTCACGTCATCGCGGCTCACTCACAACAAGGCCTGCTATGCGAATGATTTGTCAGGATCTGCATCATGCAAATGGCGTTCCTGTGAGTTGACGGTGTTCAGATTCACCCTGCAAGGTCTGATTGCAACTATAATAACTGTTTTTTTCTGATTAATTTGTCAGTAAATTAGCCCTGACTATGTGATGAAAATCTTTTAATCATTTTATACCATTAACCTTCTGGTTGTTAACATCATGAATCTCTCCGGTTGAGCGATACGGAGGGGAAGAGTCAGTGATGTTTGCTTTACAAGTCCTAATGAGTCTCAAGTCATAGTCCATATGTCCCACGGAGTCACTTTATTGCAATTATTTTCTTACTAAAATATAGAAAAATATGTCTCCTGGTGCAGGACCCAATACGTGCAATATCCATCACATTTAAGTATGTTAAAGCACTTTTATGCACATTTTTTTGATTCCATCTGTATATTTAATATTCTTCTTACTGTTAATTTTATATTTGTTTTATTACCGTTCAACTGTTTAATTATATTACTTGATTTTTTATCTTTATTTACTCGTGAGCAATGCTGCTGTAATCCTGTAATGTCCCCACTGAGGGACTAATAAAGGATCATCTTATCTTATCTTCCTCCACCTGCAGTTCCAACATATCGACATACTGGTGAAAATGCAACATTTTAAAACGGGATTGAGCTAGAGGTATTTTAAATTTCAATGAGACTTTTTTTCTATGACCTTCCCTGATTTAGTCAGATATTCCCGCCAAATAAAAGAGAGAGATCGAGACGGAGACAGAGACCAAAAGAAACTTAAGTTAGTTCAGGGTAAAGGCACTCAAAGTCCTGGCAAGTCGATAAGGTTGCGTAACTCAATTTCCTCCGAGTCCAAGAGCATCATGAAGATAATGGATTTCTTGTCAGGGGAACAGGGGCTCGGTGGTGTGAGAGGCTAGCTGCGTACACACACATACTATACTGTAGTGCACAGAATACATGTAAAGAGAAGGATAGCTAAAATGTTGTCAGAGAAAAAGGATAGAAGTTATTATGAAGAAAAGAAGACACTGGGAAGAGAGCGGGATAACAGCCACAGGTCAAATTAATTGAAAGGAGGAATGCATTTTTTGGGCTAAAGAATAAAAAGAGACCCGTCGGGAAATGATAGAGCCAGAGGAAAAGTTGAAAAGAGTGAGAGACGGCGCGAAAGATAAGCAAATTGGACTAAGAGAGAATAGAAATAGGAGTGAGATTTAGTACTAAAAGGAAGAGACAGAGGTGGAGGATTAAGACGGACCCTGAGGGCCATCCCAAAGGAAATGGGGATGATCAGAGAGAAGCACTGACAGGTGGTGGAAATTTACATTCTCTCAAGTTTTACTTGCAACGAAACCTGGCTCACACAGTCGACGTTCAGTTCATTCAAACACTTTGGATGCGCTTGAGAGGTTCAGGACTCGATGCAGCCCAGTCAAGTTCTTCCACACTAAATATTGTTATATGGTGTACATATAGCATTTAGAAGGGGAGGGGGCCTAACTTAACCCATGACAAATAGCCCCATATCAAAAGTGCACAAGGGTTTCCACATACTTTTGGTCATTTAATGAATCTGACATCCACAAACTGATTTAGTAAAATTATGTTATCTAGCTCCCCTGGTTTATTTCCATTGTTGCAATATGAGAAGCTTGAAGATTGTACAAGATTAGATTAAATATAAAAAATATATACTTTGTCACTTTGTAAAATGCTTGATAAAATATCTTCCTACTAATTTAATAAACCAGCTGCATGTCAGAGGTAGTCAGTGGAAAAATACAGTTTCTCCTCATTGAAATAACAAACTGTAAATGTACATTTAGTCATTGTTTTATTTGATAATACTGTGTGGACATAAAAGACAATATTCTGTCAATTCTAAAAACTTAAATTACATTTTTAAAAACGATGATGTACTGGATTTTATCATGCCCAGAAGGTGAATCATTGAATAAATCAAAATGATTTCCTCCAAAAAGGGTCTTTTAAATACGCTTATCTCCCTCTAAAGTGAGTCTAACATATGTTCTTAATTTGTGCACTGAAAACAAACTTTCTGTAGGAGGAGGGAGTTAAGACAATTAAGAGTTAATAAGGGCTTAGCTAAAGATGTTGCTGTTGCAGTAGTGATGAATCAATTCCCTCTCTATATATACACACAAACAAATACAGCAATGCTGTTTTCCCAGCCTCGTGTTTCCCTCTCACATATTTAAAGCCCTGCTCAACAGTGAACATGCATTTTCTCCTCGCCGTTTCCATTTTTACATTTTCTATATGGTACATTTCCGTTTGGCACATCCGCAGCCTCAGTCGACCGCCTCGAAGCGCACAGTGAGCAGCAAACTACATGATGTTGTACAGTACATCAGCTGTTGGACCATGTGTGTCATCCATATGGGAATAAGGAAGAGAAAGAGAGCAGAAAGAGGGGGGGGAGTGTTTCTCTCCCGTTCTGCCATGACAGTTTCATATCCCAGTTGTTATGTTGCTCATTCACGTACCAACAAACTCAATCCACATTCAGAGGGCCAAGATTACTCATGCACACAAAACGCATTGTATACTGTTTATATAACTGTAATTACACTACAGAGACTCATCTGCACATAAACCTGTTAAAAACTACGCCATCCAGAAACTCATACGCCACTGCCTCCCGGAGATTGATGTTGAAATTGATGTTGAATTTAGACAATTAATCAATTTGTTAACGCACTGAAAACTGATCTCCAAATCATTCAAGTAATGTATTAATGAAACAAATGTAGAACACTCATTAGTTCCAGGTTCTGAAATAAATTGATTCAGTTTTCGGAAGCCATCAAACAAACAAAGTGAAATCTGCTCGTCTACGCAGGTGCTGCCCCCTACAGGGTCACTTCTTAGCCCCGTTGCTAATGGGTCAATCAGTTCATACAGTTCATTCAAAAGCCTCCGATTGTATTCTCAACGCACGTGTCACAACGGTTTGCAAACCATTACTCTGTTGTGCAGTTTGTACTCTGTCAGATGAGGCTAAAGAAATGTTAATGATGCAACTCTGCTAATAAGCTACATTAGCCTCCTCTATTTTGGACTCGCCGGCTCTCAGTCTCCACAAAAGGTCAGCGCTGTCGAGACATCTCGCTGTTTGTCAATGGTGCCGATATGTATGAAAAAAAGCTGAACCCTACACAGAACATATGCACAGATTCGTTTGGCCTCCTTGAGCAGATCTTCTGACCGTTGCCGTTCCATTAGAACGGATTGATTTTGCCAATTGATTTGTGTGTCCTTTCCTTTAAAATGATGGTGAGGTAAAACAAACAATTGGAAGATGTCACGCTAAACCCTGAGAACTTATTACTGAAAAAAAAAAACATGACTGATATGGTGGTTATGTGGCGGTTCTTCTGTGTGGAGTTTGCATGTTCTCCCCGCGCGTGAGAACGTGGGTTCCCTCCGGGTTCTCTGGCTTCCTGCCACAATCAAACGCCATGCAGCTTGGGTTAGTTGGAGACTCTGGAGGCAGGTTTGAATGTGAGCGTGAATGGTTGTCTGTCTTTATATGTAAGATGCGATAAACTGGCAACATTTCCAGGGTGAACCTGCCTTCAGCCAGCGTCAGCAACGGTTTGGATAAATATTGGATAATGGGATGGAATGATGAAGTTGGATGATAGCATTCTACAATCATGTCCCATTGTCACTTTCTCCTTTCCAAACAACCTCTCCACTTAATATGCAAGCCCACAGTTTGAAAAAAGTATAGGAGTGTGTTTCAGGAGATAAACCGGGGTCTGAACGTATTGGCTGGACTTTGACGATGGTAAGAAAATCCTTTAAAGTTCAGGATCAGGATGCAATTGTAGTTTGACCTTCACTGTACAGTCTGTTGTTTTGTTGAGTGTTTTGGCACACTGGGTAAGAGTCTTGTCACTTGTGATGGAAAGGTCTCGTAGGGAGCAGGAATTTCTAGTCTTGTCTCGCTTGAGGTTGCGCTGGTGGGCAGATTTCCAGCTTCAGATATAAAAGAGTGGAGTGAAAAAAAGGTAGAAAAGTAAAGAGTTACAGCCTTGCCAGCAGCAGGTGTTGCGCGATGAGGTCATAGATGGTAGAGTCTAGTTGAGAGGGTGCACTGTGAAAAAAAAAAAAAAAAAGGCAACTCAGATCATTGGCAGACCTCCACATCCCGAGGCCAGCACAGGTGGAAAAGAGCATCTGGTGGTCGCCTTTCCAAAGGCAAGACGGATGGAGAGGAAAAAGGGTGATGTTTAAAGACCGAACGAGAGCGTGAGACTCGCCTGTTCCAGAGCTTTGGAGAGGGGGGGAAAAAAAGACATTTACTCTCCTCTGTTATTCACACACCACATGGGACACTGACAGAGTGATTGTAGCTGATTGAAGGCAGCTGGTATACAGCCAGATGTAACAAAAGAGCATTTGATGATGATATAGGCACCTCGGGGGATTCTGATTAGAACTAACGGTCAGGAAAGTCTAAGATGAAAAGACTAGAGGGCAGAAATAAAATGAAATGAACATTTTGTGGGGAGGTGAAGACATGTACAGTGGGTGCCCCGTCAAGGTCATTTACAAGGAAACTATCTTCATATTTCATGTCAGAGCGGTCTTGCCAAATAATGATTCATGCATGAAATGTTGGCTTGTGAGCATTGTCGTGCAGTGTAATATCACATGTAGTGTCAGAAAACAGTTGTTTCTCTGTTGTAACATGTGAGGAAACGTTACATATCAATCCAACACTATATTTTCAGAAGGAATAACTAACAGTGTGAAGGTTGTGTGTGTAGCGCTAGTGAGTAAGAGAGAGAGAGAGTGCCACCGCCCCATTTCATTCGAGGCACGACACACATCTCTACAAACAATATTTCCATAAGCAACTAACGCCAAAACAATCTAGATGTATAAATCCTGCACTGAAGAGTGGAAGCATGTGTTTTTTTTTATAAGATTCATCCACTGGGCATCATGAATATACTCACAAAATGTTATAATACTTTTTATAGGATTTCATCCACGATTGTCGGTGCCATTTCATTGCAATCCATTTGATACGTTTCATAGAGGCCGATATTGCGATTGGTATTGTTAAAATTTGCTGAAGTCATGCCGCTTGCACGGACTACCACAACGCCTTCACTTGTTGACACATGTCCTCCCATTCCACCCTCACAACCATGCTAAGAGTAATGCATTTCAATACTAGTTAGTGGATCATCTATGGTTTCTACTGTCCTTATATTATTTTCTCTCCTTTGTCCCTTTATGTCTCCCTCTCTGCCATCCAGACACACATGTGTTTGTGTGTCTGAATGGCTACTCGTGTTTCATAATTTCCATGTGGAGACTAATAACCTGCATCCACATTGTCACAATTGGCGTTTCCAGTAGACCAAGTAAAAAGTCAGGATTAAAAGGCAGGCAGCTTGCCAAAAAAAAAGCAGGCATGCAAAAGGAAGGTGGAGGGTTCGAATTCATGAGAAAAGAACACAGGGCTGCAAAAGTTCCACTACGCACAATGACGGCTGTGAAAGTACCATCGCTGAAGTTAATTTATCTCAAAATGTTTTAATGGTGTCACACAATGGACAGAAGTAAATGATTTTCCCGGGTGCGAAGCAAAATAAGGGCAATATAGAATCAGCAATGTTGAAATAGAGCAGTACAGTATAGTGTATTTAAAAAATACATCAAGAAAATCTTAATTAACATTCCTGTATGTTAAGTAATATCACTAGATTGATGGATAGGTATCCTAATAGCGGCATGGGCCCTGAAAATGCCTTATTGGTCTGGCTCTAATTTATATAGATAGAAACTGCACCTCGGACCAAATCAGTTTGCCCTCCCATCCGAACGTAGCCATGGAGAAATTACACGGAAAATACCACCTTTATCATATAGGCAGCCATGAGAGAGGGAACCATCAATCAGACCCTGATGACAGCTGAGTAATTTAAACTGCGGCCGGCCTCAGGCTCATGTGTGTGCATCTTGGGTTGTGTGTACATGTGTGTATGACTGCACAGTAAGAGCATGTTGCTTCATCTGTGTGTCTACTCTCCTGTGCGTGTGTGTGTGTGTGTGTGTGTGTGTGCGTGCTGCGTGTGTATGTGTGTCTGTGAGGGGTACAGGCCTACTACCACTCATCCCCACAGCCACTGGCAGGTAATGAGAGCTTTATGTGTTTTCATTACTTTGTGCCAGACAACAGAATCACACTGAGCTCTGCTGGCAGAGACAGAGGCTGGAGGAATGCAGTCAAATCAGATTAAGGAGCTGAGATGTATGGTACCACAGGTGAGCAGGTATACTGACTGAACTAACAAACCCCTGCCCTGGGGAGCAACACACACACACACACACACACACACACACACACATACCTGCATCACAGAGGGGAAAAACAGGACTACTGTGTGCACACAAACAAAGCCCATAGAGCACAAACAATGTCTGAAGGGCTGAAGAATAGACATTGTGTGGAAAAATCATACATTAATGAAAGGATATTTTCTGTCTTACAGTAGTGCGACCACAACAACAACAACAGTGTTAATAAGTGAGTTGTGTTTAAAAAAACAAACTATGCTTTCGTGCTTATTTGTGTCAACTTGAAGTGGCAGCCCACATACACATGGAGAACATGCGAATAGCACATTACATGTACCATCCAATGTTTTAATGTGTTCCACTTTATCACGCACAAGGAAGCAGATTCGCATGTGTGAGTATGCATATAAAAATACATACAGACCCAGGCTTTTATGGAGAATGTTTTTAGATTGGTACTCGTGTTGAGATATTATAACACAGGGAGAAAACGTCGTATTGGTTAAGCCCCAGCAAAATTGCAAACTAAATCAATGGACACAAGCAGGTGTGGATCCGACAGCTAGCTCCGGTTCTGAAAACTGTGTGTTTTCATCTTACACTTTTAACCCTTTCTGTGTGTGTTCAGTGCATGAAAGTTAATTGTAACATTTTGCTTTGTATTGTCCACAACTGACAGAGATAAATGAAGAAACAAGCGGAGTTCCTTATTATTTCACTCTGTATTTCTCTGTACAGTGCGAGGTGACTAGAGATGACTGCAAACAGAAAGAAACACTCCAGCAATCACAAAATGGAAACAACTCAACAAACATATCACATTTGTAGCTTTACACATGCAATGAAATACAAACTTTGAAAGGATAGTCTTCCATGTAGTATCAATGAGTCAGAGTAAGCAAAGCCTGACAAATATTGTCTTGAGTCAATAACAGGGAGAGAGAAAAAGGAGCAAAGCAAGAAAAACTAAACAAAGAGAGAGACAAAAGGGGGTTTAAATGATAGAGAGAAAGAGAGAGAGAGAGATCAAGGAGGCAATGTGGATAGAGAAAGTGACAGATTTAGAGAGAAGATAGCAGAGTAATAGAAGGTAAGTGCCTTGAGACAGTATAATATTTAATGTTACTGCCTCTGGACTCACATATATCCCTGATGAGTTTGGCCTGAATCCCACCATCTTCGTCTGATTTCTTGCCACAGGCTCAGTTTAAAAAAAAAGAGAGAGAACTATCAAGGATTGGACTTGTCTCTCTTCTTCGCAATAAGAAAATATGAAGGCTTGCTCAGGGAGAAATGGAGTAGTGGGAGCCACGTGAGTTATTAGTAGTAAATTATGGATGTGGGAGTGCATGAGAGACTGGAAATTGGTCTAATAGAGGAGAATCAGAAAGAAGAAAGAAGTGGTGGCAGAAGAACAAGCTGTGGGGTTATTTTCAGGAATGAAAACAATTAAAGTACCGCTGATATAGCTTCGGTATTAAAACTTGAGTTAATGGATAAATGTTTGAGCTGCAATATCTTTTACGGAGGCAAAACTAGTCAACAACAAGGTAAACACTCCTTGAATTTGAATTGGCCAGTCATTTTCAGAAACAACTACAACTTCCATATTTGTTGTGTGCAAGTTAAGAGCAGCATGTTCAAAATAATCAAACAGTTATTTATTTAATAAAAGTAAGATCATATTAACACATTCAGATATCAGTATCAATGATCAAACTGATTTTTAAGCTGTTTCTATGTCCAGGCATATGTGCTTCTTTTTAAATCTGAAATATTTAATGGATCAGTATCTTCTTTCTTTACTTCAAGGATCACGATGGAAGTCCTGGACTTAATCAAATTTTCCTGGACTTATTTGTGATTCAATGTTCTCCTTCCTATAATGTAAAATGTACTAAACCATGACATATGAATAGTTTTTTCATATTGTTATATTTAAATGTACAGAGTACAAACAATATACTCTTGCATCGAGTCAGACTTTACCTCCATCTCATTCGCTCTCTGCGTGTCTCCCTCTCAGCAATCAGGTCAGTCACGGTGTCTCGCCAGCGCGCATGTGCTCTCACAAATCCTCCCTCACACGACATGCAACCTGACTATGCAATAAAGGCAGCATGGGACTCAGAGAGACGAGGAGGCTGAAGGGAGAATTGAGAAAAAGGGAAATGTGCGGCACAGCCTGCCGTCTTCGAGGACGACTGGGGCGTAGGCAAGAAACACTGCAGAAGAGAGATAGAGGGGAAATAAATGAGAAACATAAGTAAACAGAGAAAGGCTTGTTGGCGAAGCGTCATCCTCATGGGACAATCTATTTTCGCTGCTTGACAAGCATGTTCTTTCACTGCGAACTGCGTCAGGGCAGGGGGAAACACAGCATGCACGGGGAATCAGCGCCATCTCTCCCTCTAAATCTCTCCCTTTCGCCATCTCCCTCTTTCTCTCACCAACACATTTGTTTCCCCACGGATGCCATGTCACCAACTTGAAGAGAGGAGCATTTGCATTTCTCTTCCCCTGCGTCTCCGAACTCACATGCTGATTCACGTGATAGTGAGTGTGTCTGCGTGCGTGTGTACGCAAGTGTGAATATGCATGCAGATACAGTATGCATACCTGCTTACAAGGAAGTCATGTTCGCACATTAGCACGTGTCTGTTTGGGCTTTTATCCCTTCTTGTGAAAATGCATGGAGACATGGAAATTACAGTAGAGATGTATTGCAAACAGAGCAGGGATCTTGTTAAAGGGGTGTATTTTAGCGGAGAGCCTCAAGGCAGAGAAGAATACATGTTAACATGTTTCTACAGGCACAATTTGGCATACGTATGTTGAGTGACAGTTAGCAAGAGGTTTGAGGTTTGTACTTGCCACTATGAATCCCTGTGGACGGGCTGATGACAATCTGACAATGTAAAGTCAGTGAGATTACGAACTGCTATGTTATTTGTTTTGAGTTAGTTTGTTATTTGGAGCTGATTATCATCTAGAAGTGTTCAAAGTAAAATAAAACTGTGCAGATGACATTACTGAATGCATACTACACTCAGCGAAATGACCGAGTTGGAGCCTCTTGAGAACAACTTCAATGCACCCATTTTGCTCTCTTTATTTGAGACACCCAGATAGTGAGCATCAAGCAGGAGTATACTGTGCACAGTACAGGATATGGCCTGATGATGTCTAGAGAAGGTCATTCTCGACATTGTAAGCTAGGTAAACATGAAGATCGGCACATGAGGTCAAATGACCAAACTTTCCAAAACGGGAAAAAAAAAAGTTGATTATAATGATAAATTATTAAAATATAAATAAAAAATACTAAAAGAATTTGTTGAACAAGCATCTCAAAAAAGGAATAAAAGGCACTTTGAAGTAAAGTTTGATAGAAAAAATAGTTAATTATCCCATAAACATAAAAATCTGGGTTTTGCTGTAATTCTGAATGAAGCTAGCTCAAAACCTTGAAATGAACTTGAGAACTGCAAGGCAGCAGAGTTCTTTTCACAATATAAAAGCAATGGACAAAACAACCACCTTGCAATTCTTCAACCCCCATATGAGATAATACTGCTTGGATGCAGTTGATCAGTGTGCTGGAATTACAGCTTGGACTGCTGATGTTAACAACAAGAAATCTGTCAATCCAAGAGCTACTATGACTGCATAGAGTTTAACATTCTTCCATCAATTATTGTGTTGTCAAACACTGGCACATTAACATTTCAGCTAGCCCATGATATGAACATACACATTTAAAATCCAATCACATGTGCAGAAAAGTATAGGAAAGAACAAAAGCACGGTGATTGAAATGAATATACTCAAATTCAAACCAATCCCATAATAGCTAAATAAAAAGGACTAAAGTAAGAAAAATCTAAATTACTTTAACAAAGTATGAGAGAGTTCAAAAGTCCCATCATTACAAGAACACCGTGGTAAAATGATACAGTACTTTCAACTTTAATACTAGCTGTATATAGCACACAAGAGAAGATCAAATGTGTCCATAATCAGCCATTCGTAGAGCTCCTTGGGGTTCAGTGGCGACAGACCGACGGACATGGACATGTTGGCTGCTGCTGTGATTAACCTTGTCATTATGAGTCACAGAAGAGTCTGAGTAGTTTGACCCAGCAGAAAAATAAGGAGGTGTGTGGAAAAAGAGGTAAATAATTTACCTCTCTTTCTTATTCTCCCCTCTGTCCTCATGTGTGGAGTTGAAGTGTTTTAATTAAACTCATTATCCTCGGGGAGAGGGCAAGGGTACGCAGGAGCAGAGGTGAGAGTGTAGGAGCTGGAGGGAGAAGGGGCATAGGGAGGCTGAGACAGAAATAGGAGGGTGAAAACATACACCCCAATTGACCCTTTGCTAAGCCCCACCCGCCTCTGCCTCTCTGTCAAACTGGCAGAGCTACCACGGAGCCCACAGTGTCACGAACCATTTTTTGAGAAAAAAAGAAAAGGATTTTCCAAGAGAGGCAGACAGAAGGGTCTAGATATCCAAATAAATTGAAGTTAGAAGCGAAAGCCCAAGGACCAAAGTGTCCCACAACATCACCTGGTGATTGAGACAAAAAAAGACAATGAAATTAAAGAACACTGTTCTTGTAAAGTCATTAAAAAGAAAAAGCAACATATACATTCACTATACCTTGCAAAGCACAGAAAAGCTTACAGTGAATGATGTGTCAATATACTCTGCGAATGTTAGCTTCAGAGGTTTTAACGTAACTTAGCATTATTTAAAGTTTAAATAATGCTCGTCGAAGTTGGAAGGAGACGTAGGTTTGAATTTTAAACCTACGTCTCCTTTCAACTTCGACGGGAAAAGAGTGTCAATGGCAAGCATGCCTCAGGCACAACATTTGATCTTGACGAGCTCGAAATCCATAAAAAAGAGAAGCCTGAATATGTGAAACTATTGCATGAGTGTCTATGGACAGAGACAGTTGACCAGCCCCGGTGTGAGTGGGCCAAAGCCTTGCAATGATTGGCAAATCTGATTTCGTAGGGGCCTGATCATAGAATGAAAAACCTCATGTCAGTGAGTGTGCAATTTGCCGTCAGTCGGTTTGGTTTCGACAGAAGTTTGCCTGCTATAGCGATTGCAATGGCAACGGTACACGTAAAAAAAGGGCTGCTGCTCTGAACATCTTGACCGTCCCTTCTTCTCTTAATCTAATTCTATAGGAGGAACATAGACACAAGTCAATTCTAATCTGTTCTTCTGCTCCTTCAGGCCTTCTTGGGACCTGTTTACCAACATTTTTATCCAATCACATTTCACCTGTCTTCCTCTATGAAAGAGCAGCCTGGTTAAAATACATGGAAGAGCCTTCTCCAGACCCTAATCGCGTGATTGGTCACAGGGCCCGCGTGACCATTAACATGCGCTGTGATTGGTCAGTGGGGCACCAGTGACTTCTGTCTACCAGAGAAAGAGCTGGCTGAACTCAGTAGGAAGGAAGGCGTAAGTTGTTGAAACATATTTTGAGAAGTAATTACATTTTTAGAGTTTTGCTTGGTGTATTTTTGTATACTCCATGACTGAAAGAGTAGACTTGGTGGTGGATTTACTGGCAATGCCTTTCTCCCGGAGGACGTTTCAGGAAAGGCTAGAAACTTCTAGCTTCAACCTAGAATCAAAAAGCTAGCTTGCTGGTGGATTATGACTTGCTTGTGTACAGATGACGCCTTTCACACAGAGGATTATGGAAATGTGGTGAGTAAAATGCTGGCTTTGTAACAAATTTTTTACACGTGCAGTCGTATTTAATAACTGCGGTCAAGTGAGTCCACATCCACCGAGTGAGCCTCATTTGCAATTCTGAATGCACCTCTGTTACAGGTGTTACAGGGACGGTACGCAGCACAGAGAAGCCAGATAAGCCAAGCTCTAAAGCGCAAATGAAATGATGATATTCATATTAAACGGCATATCCTTAGACTTGTAAATTAAAAGTACAATGCAGTCTTGTTCCGACTGATCCCATGCACATGTACATGGCCATGTGATTTTACTGTACAGTTTTGGAGAAAAGTGACTTCAAAGTCAGCTTCAATGACATAATGATATTCATAATGTCACAATTTCCAAAATTCAAAAGGCTATAAAAACAGATCCTTAAACTTGTAAATTAATTTTACAATGCGGCCCCATTCATGCTGACCTCTGCCATGCACATGTGAATGGTTATGAGACTTGACTGTACAGTTTTGGAGAAAAGTGACTTCAAAGTCAGCTTCAGTGACATAATGATATTCATAGTCACAATTTACAATATTCAAAGGGCTATAAGAGATTAAAAAAAGAGCAAGTCCATGACGAAGGAAAATGGAAGTTGTTAGTTGCCCATTGACCAAAAAACAGGTTTGTTTTACAATTTAAACCCCAAGAAAACTTTTTAAATGTTTAAAAAAATATAAATAATAGAATATATAGAATATATAACTTTAATAGGACAGAAAAGCTAAGACACCTACCTTGTTTATGTTAACTTAGCGCAACATTTGCATCTTAGGCAATTACAGAAGCTGACAAACTTGTACACAGGAGAGCAAACAGTAAAATGTCTGCATCATTAACATTACAAGCAACCACCAGTAAGACGGGCAAGATCGAGGTCAAAGCACCTGCAGGCAGACAAATACAAAAAACATAAACCCACAATTCATTTCACTGAGAAAGTAGATATTCAGGCAAGTAATTATTTCTTGAGTTTTCTTCAACTTTCTTCCCTTCAGCAAACATGTCCACATCCAATGCATCAGAGCAAGAGAAGCAGATAAAAGCTTCAGCTCTGATCACTTGCCTTGATGCTTTGCCTGGCAGAGTTTCTGAAAAATACACAAAGAACACACGTATATTATGCAGACTTATATTCCAGGAAATACAACAGAGACTGAAGTCAGGACGTTGGACTGGTTATGTAATGAATGACCTGTACCATGTGTCAATCAAGTCAATCAATATTTGTCCAATAAATGTTTCCTTCCATAAGCTGATTATACGCTGTAAGTATAAAATGCAGTATTATCGGCAGTTATAAACACAAGTAAATTGTATGGCGAGAGAATCCTCAACAAGAGACACTTTATTCAATATGGAGACTTTTTATTTTTGACCCATGCAGTCTGCACTAATGTGAATCTTAACTGATTCATTTTGATTCTGATTCATGTCACTAGGGATCCCAAGTTGTGAGAATGACATGCAAGTCATCTGAAGTCGCATGAAGGTTGGAAACAGTCGGTTTCTCATACCATCACCATTTACCATCTTCTCTCCCTATCACAATTGCACCATTTAACGACTTTGTGCCTTTAAGCATTCATCAAAGTTACAGCCGATGAATCAACCATATCACAACATGTCGACGCTCCTGGTGACTGATAATTTGCAATGCAATGCACACAAATACACACACACATCGAGAGACACATACGCGTCCTCCTTAACCTACACAAAAAGGAAAACTTGCCACACTTTAAAGCAGTTTCATAGCATGGTAGCAGTGACATGAAGAGAAGACACACTACTGTCTTCCACCCATAGATAACGCACTAATCGGTATGTTCACTGCTCTAGTTATCCAAGGATGGATTCCATGCGACTGCAGGTAATCCAGTCATGAAGATATCATGCTACTCTTCAACCTTGGACGAGTGTAACTCTCTGGAGGTGTCTTTGAACATTTGGACCGTTTTATTTTCCCTCCATGAAGTTATTACATTATAACTGTCATTGGCAGCGGCGGTTGTCCGAGTCGGTCCTGCACTGGAGTCTAATGGCCATTAGGCTCAGCAGTAACTGAGGGTTGTAGAGTGAGCAATACCGATGCAGCCTTAATAGACATCCCGTTGTCAGTACAGGGAGCATTGTTATGGCCTGCCAGCCTCACATGGCAGTGACATCTCACCAAGTGCAATGAGTCCAATTAATTAAGACGACTATATGAGGCACTTTAAGACTGCACAGAGGAAGATACCGCCACAGAAAATGATCATTGTTGTGGGGAACTGTGTTTATTTACCATCAACTAACACTATGTTTTTGGGCTTACATCCATATGTGTGTGTGTGCTTAATGAGATCAACAACATGTACTTCACACAAGGGCTGTCACTGTTTAATTGACTATTTAACTGCAGCTTGAAATAATCTAAATATCTAAGCAAAATTCACAGTCTATAAGCACAACAGGCCGTGCCTTGGGCTCCAGTGGGGGGCGTTCATAAAATGCATTGTAACCCTTATCTACTGCATGCCCTGTTGCCCTCTCAGCAAACTACACCATTGCTGTTCTCTTCGATAATGCAAAATTAAAACTAGCAAGCTGTGGTGCACAGATAATCATGACACCAAACTGTCTGAGAATGTTGAAACATTTTGGATTTGAGAGCACACAACATGCTGTATGCATGGAAAATGAATGCTAAAGCAACACAATATATGTTTAAATAATATTTAATCAGGATTATTGATCCTGTTATTATTGATCCTATCACTTTTACTCAGAGATAAACTTGAGAATACCGATCTGCATGACTGCAGAAGAATAGCAAAGTATCTCATTTGCACATGGCTACGATTCAGGAATAATATATTTTTGAGCTTTTGCAAGACTCATCTGAGAACTAGAATAGAATGAATGCATATTAAAATATGAAACAAATTAAGAGAAGCAACACGACACAAAACAAAGTTCTAAATGTTCTGTATGTGCTGTATGAGGAAATATTTGAGACAAAGTATATGAGGAGAGGAGACCATACTTATCTGTTCAAAATGGGTTTGTTATTTGGAGCCTTTTTTAATGAATGTGGGTACAAAAACATATTCCAATTTCACTTGAAAAAATTGCTTTCTGAAATAGTTTGTATCCACTCCCTATTAAATACTTTATCATATTTATTTCCATAGAGCAGGAAATAGCATCTTGCAATGTACTGGTGAATGCTCCCCAGAGAAAGGAGTGTAGGGTTTTGAACTCATCGCTCAGCTGGCCCCTCCCCCAATAAGTGCCAATATATAAGGCACCTACTGTCATTGCCTCACATCCCTTCTGGCCCCTGTCCTGGCAGTTCACCTGCTGCTGTTTTGCCGTCCCCATTTTGTCTGTTTTGTTGCCCCTGTTTTGCTGTCTCCATTTTGTCTAAGTTTGCTTCTGTTTTGCATGGTTTGGCCATAATAACTTTGTTCTGCAAGTTTTGGCTTTTGTTTATTTTCTTTGATAAACTTTTGGTTAATTTTACGAAACACGTCTCTGGCTCGTTGAAGTGTTCGTCCTTAAATCAATTCTAAAACTATAGCTTAGGATTGTTAAAACTTAGATTTCTTGGGGTGCAAGTCCCCAGTTGGCGTTGTCGGTTCCCCTTTCGTTCCCCCTACCACTAAGGCCCTGTCACAATACAAATTACTGAACTTTTCCAAAAATTTTACACAATTTACGAGAGCATTTGTCAGGAGACAGCAAACGTCTGAAATGCTTAATTCTTGCATCTTTGACCTTGTCTCACAACACCAGGACCGTGATGCGAACGGGGGGCGGAGGTTGAAATTGGCTCTTTAACTGAATCAAGCAAGTACGAGTCCAGTAGAGCTGATCAATGCGCCATTTAAAGGAGGATCTTTATCGAAATCAGAGCTTGGTGATTAAACTGTAGCGATGTTCAAACAATGATGAATAAAGTATGTATTGATTGATGGTTGGCCAAAGGTGTTAGGACATTTCAGACCGTGGCAGCAATGCTGACTCAGCAGGAGCGTGAGGTGACTTTTTCTTGGCTGTTATCTCAGGGACGTTCACTTTCTCCAATCAATTTGGCAGCAAGCTGTCTCTGGCAAATGTAACTAATCACCTCATGTTTGGAACTTATTTACACCATAAACATTTCATCCACCAGCATTTCTTTGGACTTGACTCAACTCCAACACAATCTTGGAATAATTGTAAAGGGTTCAACATCTTTTTCAGCTCACAGAGTGGAGCAATGAGAGGGGAATCACTCCTGTGGGAGCCAAGAGCCTCCTGCTGAGGTGCATGGGCCAGACCCTAAAGACCTTGGTAGCTCCTGACATGACCTCACAGAAGGGGGCAAAAGAAGAATCACACATCTTGCTCAGATACATTGCAACATTTATCAGGTCCGTTCACAACCTCCAGCAAGAATCCTACCGCTGCTTTTTCTTGAAAAAACATAATCTGTAACAACATTGGTTGTTTCGTTGTTGATTGATTGGTTGGTTGGATGAATGAGTTGGTGGTTAATTATTTCGTACTTGATGTTTTTTTTACTGGCGGATCCTTTATTTGTTTTCAGTTTGGTCAGTAATTTGTTTTGCACTTGTTCTTAATGGTTATATATCATTTAGTTAGATAGTTTGGTTCATTGTTCAAATTGCTTTGATTAGTTTATTGTCATTCTTTTAAATTCCTTTCATTTACATGTATTTCCTTGTCAGGAAGATGATGAATTTTCTTTCTGAACACCATGCACGTCTACTTCCTCACTACAAATACAATAGGACAGGTAATCCAGGCTCAGTTGACCAGAAGATTGATTTTAGGCTGGCAGAAGATGTAAAAAGAGGTGTATCTTTAGTTGATGAAGGAAATGCTGATTCAGCAGGAATTCAGAGGGGTAAGGTGACTCATTTCTAATACTGCAAATTACTGTTTTATTAGGCTAGTCTCATAGACCATAAAATGAATGAACGTTCTGAATTGTACTAAAGTGTATGGATTTTGGAGGGGTTTGCTCAGTAGCACAGCAAGCCCAAAACAGCAACTTTATATATGCATGAAGCCAAAAAATTGTCCAGTAAAACGGTTCATTTTTCCCTTTAGAATATAGGACTGCTGTGGCTGGTTTTCTAATCATTGCACCAACTTTGCGCAGCCCAAAGAGACGTGTCTTGGGAGGCTACAGTATATAGTCCATAATACTACTGTGAAATTAGTAACCTCACCCATTGGATGTAATAAAACTCTTGGCTTTTACCATCTCAGCTCGTTTACATGAGCAGACCACCGGAAACATTCAAACTTTGCTACAAGATTTAAAATGGTCAACTGAGTACACATAGGAAATTTGCATTAATGTTGTTTGGAGCTAGGGTCCACCATTGAACAAAAAAAAACATGTGTAATGTCGAAATCACAACATAAATGTTGACATCCCGGAGCCCTCTTATCTGGAATTGTTTCTCTTGCTTGTCTGGGTCAAACTTGAGTCTTGGGCGTGAAGTGTATTGATCCGCCTGAGAAAGAGATTGAAAGCTGCCAGCAACTCTGTTCTCCACAGACGGTAAAGCTTAAGCCTTTTGGTCTGCCCATTCCTTCTTTGACAATCCTTCTGATGAGTGTACAATTAAAGTGTGAGTGTAAGGTCGGAGAAAGAACAGGCAGCGACTGAACAGAATCTGAGATTGAGTGTGAAGACAAGGAAAAAGAGCAGTGCTAGACCAAGTGATGGAAAGAGAACACTGAGGCAGAATTGGCAGAGATACCGTACAGAATGGAATATAGACATCGTCTTTATGGATCATAGATTTCGTTTGAATGCGTCTTTCTTTACTTCCTCAACCCATCACAGCACACCTTGGAAAAATATCTTATTAGGCGCCTGGATGGCACTGCTGCAATGCTTAATTTAATACAAACAACTTCCGAAAGGATGTATCTGCCACTTCAAAATAACGTATCAGTATTTTTTTTTAAATTTTTTTTTTACTTTTTTGTCAGTCTGCTGAGCACGCATGCATTCCACTTTGAAGAGGTGTCCTGGTCCATGCTGTTATTCTCTCACCCAACTTCATTTTCTACATTGAGACCCTCAATCAAGTTTTCTCCCTCTTCATCTCATGTTCCTCTGGTACTCCTTTCCAATATTCGGCTTCCCACTCTTTAATGTCTTGCCATAGATCTTTTCACTTTTTCATTTCCTCTCCTCACCACTCCTTTTCCTTGGTGCCTTTTAACTCCCCCAATGCTTCTTCCGACACTGTTTATAACTTCTATATTCAAACCCTTCTGTGCCAATACTGTAGTGTTTGAATTTGTTCTCGTATTTGTAATTTATTTTCCATTTTCGTGTAATTATATTAAGAGCTGACAAAAAAATTGGCAAGAAAGTGTCTTTTAAACACCTCCCGTGGCTGTATTTATTCAAATTTAGATTTATTCAAATCAATTCACTTTGCTCTTTCTCCAACAATAATTTGCCATATGTGCTTCATTTTTTTCCCCCTGTGTAATATCTAAAACATGGAGCAATGTTAATCTCACTGTCGGCCAAATCCACCATCGGACTGGTTTCCGTCAAGCATTTCTTGTGTGTGCTTCCTCTGACGTTGTGCTGCATATTAGTCCTCTAAGGATCACAAATGACTTGACATTTGTTGAAATTGACACTGTAGTATAATTAAAGGTCGTAGGATATTAATCGCTGTTATTTAATAATTGATCATTTTGCTTTGCTCCATCTCTCTATGATCGTCTACATGTGCAGCTACACAAGTAGCTCCACCTGCAGTGGACTGACGGTTCACACCATAAACTCCCCCAAAACATGGTGTATACTCTCTCATTGATACACCACATCCTATTTCTCTTTGCCTGTCTTGCAAACAGTGTAAGACGGCTGGGGCAGTTTTTATGAAACACACAAGTACACACAAACGATCTGCAGGGGTGCAGCAGCTCACAGCCTGAGGAGTTCGTAAATGCAAGCTTGCAGTTGCGTCGTACTTTACTGTGACGGTATGTCTCCTGAAATTAGTCACTGCAGCCATTACCATCGCCATTGGCGTAATCTCAGACATGACTCAAGCTACATCACAATGCTTTACTCATTTAGTAGAAATATTTTGACCTGAGAATAATGTCGTTGCCTGTTCCAAAATCAGACGGCATATGTGAGAGATGTGAGGTATTACACCTTTGGAAAAACATGTTTTTAAAAGCTCCCAAGGCTTCTGCTATTCAGTATACTCCATGACCGAGGGCATTTGCTTTCACTTCCAGCTCCCTGACGTCAACTTTCCATCTCTCTAAGCAACTTAAATTTTAATACACGATAATTTGCTTTGCAAACCCTTACAAAATCAATGTAAATCTTGGATGTAAAAGTGCACCGTTGTCTTTCTAGCAGAATGTTCTGCCTTGGGGAATTATATCCTGAGGGCCCTTGCTACGTGTATTGGTTTGCATTAAACCACACGGTAAATGGAAGGACACCGCCTTGCAAGCTAATTGTGAAGCAGAGGCTCCTCCTCTGCTCTTATACAGAGGACATCGAGCCAAATGCAGGAACCAATACTACTTAAAAACATAATTGGAACTTTTTATTTTTTTTAAAGGAATTTCTGCGTTGCACATTGGAGCATTTGTTGGATGAAACTCAAGTAGCAACTGCAGTGGTTACTGAATGAGGGAAGTCGGCAGGGGTGTTGTGGCCGGGTGTACAAACCCACTACTATTCACCCGTCAGGTTTGGTGAAATTAAACTACAACATCTACCAGAGGTAAAGGTGTTTTATTGTGTCCACCCGCATTTATGTCAATCTCATATGGAGCCAAAAAGTCTACAGTTAAAATGATTAAGAACAGCCAGGTCTCCAGTCAGTCCAAAGAGCTGGGGAAATTACTATAGCTATTTTAGAGGATTAAACTTTTTTTTTAAAAAGACAATGCTCTATGTTTCAGTAAGAAATACAAAACAATTCAAGTTGTGGGTCAAACTATATTGATATTGATTACCTTGTAGGAATGGAATTTTATATTTTAAAGGACCACATAAGTGAGATTATTATTTGTTAAATTTCCAGCAGTCAGATTTAGAGAGCATACCAAGTGTTGAATCTGGTAGACTTAATGGTGGTGACATACACAGGTTCAGAATACTGACAAGGAGCTGGGGCTTAGCGAACATGACCTATTGGAAAAAAAATGCTCTGTTTATCACTGGAACCACAACTGTGGATTAAAGGACTTGGGATCAGAAGACACAATTTAAACACCACAGTTTGTTGCTGCCTCTACAGACTTCAAACAAATCTTCTGATAGCAATGAAAAAAGTGAATCACAAAGCACACGCCTGTCGAATGTCAAAGACCAAAAAATATACGTTTTAATAGCTCTGACCGCCGATGAGACGTGACTGGGATTGTTGTTCAAAAATATCTAAAGGTTTTACTGCTTACTTGTAAGGTCATGATGAGCCTTCAGCATGGTTATGCTCCTGGGCAACAGGTCAGACCCCTGGTCTAGAGGGATGAAACGTATTGCCTGGAAGTTTAGTGCTTTAACAAAGAGATGCATAAACACTAAGGATATGCTCTGACTGGAAAAATACCAATCAAAAACCAGTGCATCACAATTAAACTGCAAAATCATTAAACAATCTAGTCCAACTTGAGTCACTTACCCACCGTAAGAGCACTTTTGCATATCAGCAGTCAGTTGTATACAAGAGGCATCAAGACGACATCACTGGAACGCTAGCTCGAGCCCCCAAGATGAACAATCGTATGAATTTCGAGTTCCCGCAATGTTTTTCTCATTAAAGTTCAAGCTCAGTTATTCTCTCACTTACTCAAGGGTAAGGATTTTTGGTCAGGGCAAGATTTTTTTTTTCTTCTTCAAATATGGTTCAAGCAAACTGCTTTCCTGAATATTCTTTTCACACATTCTCATTTGCAGTATTCAACACCCTGGCAAAATCATGTAAGGGGAGTCAAGTGTGATGTTTTCAATTTGAGGCCGGTTTGTGAAAACACGCTGCAGGAGGGCTCCCATTCCCATAACTGCTGCGAGACAGAGTTTGCCGTCTTGCATAGCCGCGCATGCCTCAAAGACCTCCAAGGATCAGTTGGTCCTTTCTGTGGGAACTTCGGGGTCCAACCTCTCCCACGTACATCACATGAGCTACCCTTGACACAGGCTTACACATGTGGACGCACACACACTGCGTTTATTGCACATGCATGCATGCGACTGACAGAGATGCAACCTCAAAGGGGAACCGTTGCTTACATTACTTACGATCCTCAACCACCCTGATTAAAACATGACAGCTTGCTTATTGCTCTCCTCCTCTTTTTTTTCTCTGCTGTCAGCCATTGATTTCCCTGGCCTGATCTAATCCTGGGTTCACATAGCTGAGCATTAATTAGAGAGGGAGAAATAGCCGGAGAGAGCCTGTGTTACAGACACACAATGCTTAACAACTACAGGTTCAAAGTTGGATCATGGGCCAGTCGAGGGAAAGAGATGCACAGAAACCCCGAGTCAACCACAGGCTTTCATGTCATTGATGTTTTCCAGACCTCCTGGTCTTCCGTAAACTCCATTTGATAATCAAATCTGTACTCTCTCAAGCCATCGACCTCCTTCCCAATTTTCTCTCTCCGTTGCTATTTTTCTCTCCCCTCCTGCTCTCCCTGTCGTAGTGCAGGTCGCTCGGCTCTGAAATTGCAGTATCTGTCACTTTGGAATGAAGCTCTCGCAAAGCTCTCGCTGTAAGGAGCACTAGGTCTCTTTCTGCCCTTATGGAAACTTGATTGAAGAGAGTTGAAAGGACCCGTCTGCCTGCTTGGGGAAAGAAGACCAGAGGAGCTCCAGCGTGCCACTCACCATCTGGAGAAACTCACACCAAACTGGTTTTAATGTCAGTGTGGCTTTGCTTCCATCTACTGGGCGGTGTGGCAACTGCCAGGAGACGGAGAGTGGGAGTGGGAACACGGTATCTCGGCGTCAGAAGAGTTTACTCCAAATCAGTCAGGGTACTTGCAGTGAGTTGCTACCTTCTGACAATTATTGCTGTGGTTCTGTAAACAACAACTTTCAGTCTTCATCTCTCACTGCGCAGGGATCCTTCCTCAAACCCAACACAGTCCTATTAATGCATAATTGAAAGTGGTCTCAGCGAGATTTCATGTGTGGACTAAAGGTTAGAAATTCTCCCCCCAAAAAATCCAAAAATACGGACAGGGATTTTCTTATAAATTTCTTTTCTTTAATAATCTGAATTGATGCACATATTACAAAAATTGGTTTGGTAATTTCATTGTTTTGTATTTAGCACTGCTATGGTTCCTACTTTAAGAGCACATGTACAACCCTGCCCCAGCACACAGTGCAGATACTATTACGGGTAACTATGACTAGACAGACACATTTGGGAATTAAGTAATCTCCCGGAAAAGGAGGAGGGTACAAAATGTGGCTGTTTACAAGCTGTTACTGCAGTATGAAACGTAAGAGAGAAGGGAATACCCAAATTCATCTTTATTTATATATATATATATATATATATATATATATATATATATATATATATATATATATATATATATATAAAAATAATTCAATACTGGCAGTCAAGCTGACTGACTTAATCAAGGTCAATGATTGAAATCCTAATAACTACTGCAGATCAAAGTGAGGGAGCTTTGGTTTTTGTGTTTGAAATGTAATGAGCTGCAGTCACCTTAACATACAGCAGGTTCAATGTGTAGCACTTGAACTTCAGCCAAAGGTAATATTGCAAGGAACTTGCACATTAATAACTGGTGGCATACTCTTGACCCTCTTGTACTGGTAATATAAAGAGCTTGACCTTGAAAAATGGTCTTTGATTCATCTGCCTTGGTTTGTGACTACTGTCCACAAAAATATTAAGCTTTCAGTAGTAACAAAACACCGAGAGAGATTGAGAGAGTTTGTTCTACAGTGATTTTTTTTGCTGAAATAATGAAAGAGTCAAACAAATTTCCTGTAGCGCACACCCACACACATGCTGTGTCCCCGTTAAGTGTTCTTGCAATCGTATTTGTTGAGATGACAGAAGACAATTTGCCAATTTTTTTTTTAAAAATCTGGCAATTGAAGTCCTCTTACAGTATGCAGGACAATAGAGTCTGAAGGTCGTTCATCCAATAGTGAAATGTTCTGCAACCAAATCTTTTGGTTGCATTTATACACAAATGGTCCAAGGGCTTTTTTTGTGTCGCTCGGAGCAACGTTTTTCCCGGAACAACCTCACAAAATGAACAACAGGTTTTGTTACAGACATCATGGCTGGGCTATAAAAACAACCAAGCATGATCCTGGGTCGCACCGAAAGTGCCGTAGCTGGAAACTGTAATCTCTCTGCTGCTGAACCAAGTCTGTCAACTTGATACCAATCTAATGAATCCTTGAGTTACAACAAAGATAACTGGAACTATGATGGGGAAGATTATGACAATCAAAGGTTGTTAGCTCTTGTGCTGCTACATGGCTTGTAAATAAAACGCTTTAGCTGGGAAATGAATTCGCTGCACATTTGCTTTCATTACGATGAGGGAAAATTGTTAAGTGCAGCGTGGCTGCCTGTGGGCCAAAGCACGATGAGTACTTTCACATGGGTTTTCTGGTTGGCAGCAGCTGTCTTCTGCCAATTAGATGCATCGTGTGTGTGCGTGCGTGTGTGTGTGTGTGTGTAGGTGTGTACGCGTATCATCTCTAAACAAATACATCCCATTCCTCCTTACCCCCCGGGCACAGGCTGCCTGAGTCTTGGCAAACCTCCTGACAGTTTTCATACACTAACGCACACTATCCTCACACTCATATTTGATTCCCACCCCCGTTCCCCCACCCCCACCCCAATTTCCCCATACCCATGTTTCTGCCCCCACTAGGACCTGAGTTGCTGTGGTGTAGACAAACACACACCAACTCTCTCATCAATTCAAATCTAATGCTGACAAAATATGGTGCAAGCTGTGAGGAAAAAGACAGACAGAAAACGTATTAGGCAGAGATGCGACAATGTTGTATTCTTGTACATCGTGTGATTTGTCATGTCTGTACATCAACATGTCTGTTACATGTGAAAAATGTACAACAGATCCAATATGAGAATCCCCTCGGTGTCAGACATCACTCCTGTTCTGGTGCATTGGATAAGACGTGTAAAATGAATGTTCCGCTTTCGCCCAGGAAGGTGCTTGTTAAGGTTGGAACAACATGGAGTGATGCGATGCCTGGTCTCAGTATTTCCTTTTACACAGTGCTTAAAACACTCTTGGACAAGTCCTCATCCAAGAGTATTTTCTTAAAATGTAAAGGTCCAGGCAGTAGCGGTGTTTTACCTGCTATTGTAAAAGAATAATTTTGTTCCACTCAACTCTGAGTGGTGAGAAAATTAGTTTAAAATGTGTGGTCAGTGAAGTGCTGAGAGCACTCTGCAGGCACTTATCCCACGCCCTGGGTGCCAAACTATCGTGTATTTAGTCCACTTTGTTGCAATATGAAACACAACTGGCAGTTAAACAGACCGGTCCAGATGAAGGTCCATTTCCAGTGAAGTAAAAGGATGTGAGAGAACGTTATTTTAATTATTTACTCATCATTTGGAAACATATTACAGTCTCCTGCCTGTATAAGAATAACTACATGAAAGTGCTTCACTGACCTCCGCCATTGTTGAATGTCTAGGTTATTCTGTAGAAACTGAAGCTGGTTTATAAATCAAGTTTGTGTCCCCCTGCAACACAATCTTTACAAAATGTTCAAATAATCTGCAAATGAATGCACACTTCCATCCACTGTGAACCAATTTCCCCCTACATAACAAGCAATTGTCAAGTATGTTAAAAGTCTAATGTGCAATAACAAAGAAATAAAAATGAATTGCAACTAAAAGTAATAGAATCATTCATAAGCTAATCAAATAATTATTGTATCCAAATGAATGGTCTACCCCTTCAAAAGGTGCTTTGTGTCACATTTAAATACCAATTAATCATAACCTCATTAAGAGACATTAGCATAATCACAGTGATTAGTGCGCTTTCTTGAAACAAACAGATGGGTTCTCTTTGTTTGTGTACATCAGTCGGCGTTCACGCCACATTTTACAGTTGATGACACCGGGTCCGATTTTACAGGAATTCTCTGTTGGATTACTTTATGGCTGCTTGGGAAATTGTTTCATTTTGACTATGCAACTTCATTGCACTTCCACTCAACTTTGTGTTTTCCCACTTTACCGATTGGCTACTGAAATGTCGTCCAAGACTGCTGAATGTGCTTCTTCGTCCTCTTGCTTAAAGAGGCATCTCGCAGCATTTCATGTCTACCGTTATTTACGAGGAGCGGATAAATTGCAGTGAAGTGGAGCTTTCGTGTATGTAATATTTTTCTCTTTCTTGTCTACTCGGGATAAAACATTTGATGCCAAACAGGCTACATTTTTACCTCCAGACAGAAATAATGGATGGATGGATAGGAGTGCTCTGGGGTCCCCAAGCCAGACTGCCCTCCTCCTCCCACCGCGTACAAGGAATCGAGCCAAACTCAAACAAGCAAACGTGTGCACACTGCTAGGCACTAATGAAGGTTGTGTGCCAGTTTTGACAGCTGTGTTTGCACGAAACTGAAAACGTGTGACAGCATCATTCTACCTAAAAGAAAACTGGGTGGGTTGCACTAGAACCACCGACCACCGCCGTCTCACAAGAGAGACAGACCTGAAAACGACAGCAGTCTGTTGGAAGGTCACAGCCTGTGCACTACATATCCATTTGAGCTTTTTGGCATGGCGATCCGCTATGATAATGGCTGCCCGGAAGGGGAACTCTCTGGATGGATGTAGCTGTTTTAATCTCAGAGTGGCAGACCTCTGTGACCTTGTCAGGAGGTGTCCTAGGTCTGGGTGAGTGACGAGACTCTCTACAGGCATGGCACATAGCGGGGAGCACGACACACCTCTGATGCAGTGGAGAGCTGTGAGAAGAGAAAGATGAGACGGAGAGCGCGCAGAGCTCCCTCCACAGGCTCAGATTCAACGGAAAAATAAGTATCTGCAGAGAGAGGCAGCATAAAGTTGGGGACATCAGGAATAAAATATAAAGCAGCCTAACAGACAAAGTTTTGAGTGACGACCAAAAGAAGTTATTTGTATGCCACTGATGTTTTTTACTGGCCATCTACACACAGCATGCCATCCATTTCCACTGACACCCCTTCTCACCAGCAGGTGCTGTTCAAAAACTGACTGAAGACAAAAATGGGACATAGGAATACAGAACGCAGGGCACACAAACGGCTAACCACGCCGGCAACGAGCACAAGTGGTGATGATTTTAAACCTTTTAGAACGTATTAAGCACACAAAGGGAGAGAGGAGTGGCAGAATATGCTGCAGGAGGGGTTTGAAAAGTTTCTGTGGACATTCATGCCTTGATTCTGAGCTGACTCCAGCTGTTACAAACCACGACACAGTGAGCTACCAACTTTTCAGAGCTGCTCTTTCAAACCAGTAGGGGGGAGAACATTTGATACAAACTAAGGTTTTCGGTATAATATTCCTTTTGTCGCATCATAGCATAAAGCAAGTAGGAAGCAAAGTTAAAGAGAAGAGACCGACAGGAGTTGCTTTTTATTTTACATATATTTGAGAGCAAAAGAGAAGAGATATGAACAGCGGAATATTGAGAGTACTACTTGAGACTCTTTACACTATGACACACATACACTCTAGAGTAGACGGCCTTGGTTCGGTTATTCAGTGTGCAGCCGGGTTTGACTGACAGCTTCCATAGTGGCACCAAATGAACCATACTTACCAGGCAAATGGATCTCAGTTTGCTTTTAACCAAATTAAATTGTTTGGTGGATCAAGAGAAGAAAAGAGAGACTCCCTGTTGGTTCCCTTCAACCATTTAAACCTCACTGAGCGACTGTTTCCCGTGCTGGCCGTGTGCTGACAGTGCATGCGGTTGGGTTGTGAGTGTTGTCACTGCCTCCCACCTGTGTCTGTGCTGGCAGGTAGGCTTTGGCATACAGTGAGAGACACTTTTGCTTCTCCGTGGGTTCATCTTTCACACATTGAAACGGTTGCTCGGTTAAGTGACGTGCTTAATTTAACTGTGCAGACTGACCATTATGACACTGTCTCAAGTTGTTTAGGCCATGGCAGCAACCACAGAATACGCACTCAATATTTAGACCTCCCCCAATTTTTGGCATACGTAGGAAAGGAAAAAAGCATAGCAATAAACCATGTAACTCCCAACGTACCTCAGAGCCTGGTCGATGAATGTGGGTGACCCTGTTCTGAACCTGTGTAGAAATCTGAGAAGCACAGCACATGCATTTCCCCTCTTCCTAGGGATGATAGTGATTTTGGATTTACTGATTGCCTTTCTGATAAACATAATCATTTACTATATCCAAACAATTACTGCTGATTGCTGAAAACTGAAAGCAATCAATGTGTGATATTTTCCGTCTCAGGGTTTTGCTTAACACATGCTCACGATTGACTTAAGACAATTAACAGAAAATCCATTTCACACATATCAATAATGCAGCAGTATGAGGAACTTAATATGATGATGCCTATAATGTTGAGTTAATTATATGCCGTGCTGTCCTTTACAACTGCGAGGCATGTACATTTTTCTTGCATTTAGCAATAATTACATGACGAACGAGCAAACGATAATGAGTTCAGAGACATGAAGTCACAACTGCCGCTGAATGTTAATCTGATGCAGGTGTCTCACTTCTCCGACACATTCACTGGCGCCTGAGCCACGAGTTTGCAGAAAAAGAACAAGAGTATGCAGTCGACTGCATGCAGCTTGGATCTGCTCTTTGAAAGTGATTAATCTTGTTAGGAAGGGCTGGGAAAACATTCTGTAACTGCCTCTAAAAAATATATATGTGTGGCTGTGATTACCAGTGTATTCTCTGATGAAGGGTTGACTTCATTCAAATATGAGATTGAAAGATCACGATGTTACTCATTGTTCAACCTAATTCCACTTAATCCTTTCCAGGTTCAAGGACAGACGTCTCCCTACGTGAAAGTCGAAGGTCGGGTCACAACATGGTTAATTGCAGGGTTAACACAATTAGAAACCTCATTCACATGTATGGACTGTGAGGTCTGTAGGAGAAACAGGCATTTCAAGTTGATGGCAGAGAAAATGTAAATGCTGTCCCAGACAAATGTGACACATCATAAATGCAACAAAACCAGTTTAAAATGTAGTTAAACCAATAACCTACATGCATTAATTATGTGTCCTCATAAGGATGTATGTATACATTCTTCATCCGCAAGATAATATTCATATTGATTAATTATGAAACAAGAACAATAGGCTTATAGATTTACACTACTAATCAGTATTTTTCTCAGACAGACATGTGCCTGGAATTATGCGTTGTGTGTGTGTGAGTGTGTCACAATAGACATTTCTCACAGCAGACATTTTGGTGCGTAAAGGAAAAGGCACAGGTGAAATTATACCGTCAACAATGACAGGTGAGCTATAATTCTAGCGTTCTGGTATTGTGCATTCTGGCTCACTGTCATGACTTCCCACTTGATGGAAATGAGCCATTGTTAAATAAATGTGCTTCACCTAGGCTTTTCCTTTGCTGAATGTGTTTTCAGAATGATCTCCCAGAGCTAGCTTGCATGTACTTGTGAGCCCCGAAGCAAAAGATCTACTGGGGACGCATGAAGGATTTTGGTGGGTGTGTTTTGATCTTTGCCTACTTGACAGGCAAGGTGACCAATCACAGCAACCTTTATGCATTTGCAATCAGTTAACATTTGCCACCCAACTTTCAGACCACCTTTTCGATCCTTAACCTTTTCTCCTGTCTCCCCTTTGTCCTTCTAACACTGTGTCCTTTTCTTCAGGTACCTTGGAGGTACTTTGAATGTTAAAGATTGCCAAAATCAGACAACCGCTCCGCCCTCCGTCTGGTCTCTCTGAGTACCCCATTCATCCTCCATCCATCCCATCCAACTTTCATTGATTTGATAACGCCATCACACCCGGCTTTCCACAGGAAATTATTCAGTAATTGCTTGAATCACTAGAAAATCAACACAACAGCATACACACATGTCACACATGTTTTAAAATGCAAATATAAAAAACACAGGTGTTGCCGTTGTACTATACAGATCCATCTGTAACAAAACAAACTGATGGAGGCCATCCGTCAACATGAAACTCGTACATAACCACTGGATAAGTAGGCACCGCCAAATGACACTTGCCTTCACGTATATGCAAACATGTGGCCCGGTTCCATATCTGTGCATCATGTATTGCACGTCACTAATGAGCAACAGCAGGAACTCCCCACTCCGCCAGCGAGCGTCGTTCTGTGCGCTGCTTCCAAATTCCATTCGTTCTGCTCAAGGTTAATTGTTTTCTAGGGCATACACAAATGGCTTGTAAGTAGCATGTTCATGCAGCTGTTGGCACATGTTCATGTGTGTGTGTATACCACTGTCAAACCACATCAGCATCACAATTAATGTCAAACCGTAAATAAAATAGGCGAGCATATGTTTACCCACCTCTTGTGACACACACACACATGCATTCTCTAAGTTTGCTCAGCTGTGTTTTCGCATGAATAAACACTCCCTCTACGTCAATCATTCAAACAGAGACGTACGAAGAAGAAGCACATTTAAATATCCGCAGTGACGAGGCCAGTGTGAAACCAGTGGTGAGGATCCAGGTGAGGGAGCGAGTATTGAGGTGGCAGCTCCCCCACTTGTATTTGTACATGCACCAAGCAGTTTGGTCGTGTTTAAAATTATGTTTGTGTCAGCTTGAAAACTTTCCCTAAATTCCTGATTTAAAACTTCTTAGGAAACCTGACTCAGACTACTACATGACGGCGGTCATTTAGAGGTTATGAGAGGTTATTGCTCAAAGGTTCCTACAAGTCCGGCGGAAAAAAAAATCATTTTCTAATGCAACTATTAAACATTGTACGCGAATGGCTTTAAAGACTTGCAGAAATGAATAATTATTGTTATACGTTAATACATTGTTTATGGTTTGGTTGGTTTGGGCACACACATGGCTTGGTAATGTTGAGGTAAAGGTTGTGGTTTGTGGTAAAGTCACTACTTCATTAAGACTTTTGGGGGTCTCTTATTTGTCTTGTTTACCTGGATGGAAGAACTATCTTTAGATAGTTTAGTCAATACCAGATGCAAACAGTGTAAGAGGCTGTTCCTGACATTGTACCAGTTAAACGGCACCATCTTATTCCGAATGTTTCTTGCAACTGCATCAAAAATAATAACAAATACATAACCGTTTTCATTGTGTGCAGGAGTGTCAGAAGTGAAGTATGGACGCAGCATTTATTCTAGCAGCACTCATGTTTATATTCAACCATCGTAAGCTGATATTACAGGAATGAAAATGGTTCATACATGTAGGTGTGATGCAGCCCGAGGGCAACGGTACGCTACGAGAGGAAAATCATGCTTAATCAACAAAATCAATGAACGCTTATGGCCTTACATGTGAGAAAATGTTCATTGTGGCTATAAATTATAGAAAAGGTTTGATTCCCCAGTGAGAGTTAGTAGCCTTTTGGCGTTGACGCTTTCAAGAGGAAATGAAAAAGTTGACGGTGCTTCCAGATTAAACTGTTATAAATACTGTATAGGGAATATTTATTTCATCAGGAAGCCTGCATCTACGCTGAAGCACAGACAAAATGTGATGAAAACCCAGAATGTGCTGAACAGAGTGTAAGGTGGAGAGTGCAGTGTAAATCAGCTCTGTACTCCACGTTCAATATTACATTTTCAAATCGCATTCGTTCTGCTCAAGGTTAATCGCAATCTGGGGCAGACACAACTGGTTCTGTGTCGGCGCGTATACTTAGCTAGTTGGTGTTTGTTTGTGGGTGTGTACGCCTGTCACACCAAATCAGCGTCACAATTAATGTCAAGTCGTAACTAAAACTGTGTCCTTCTCCTATTAATACACACACGTGGGGTTTACCATCGGCGGGGTGGCCTGGAGCGATTATTAAGGTTGTTGTGGCCCAGGACTGACTGGCACAGATATGGAGCTCCTGTTTGGGGACTTAATCGACAGGTCCACTCTAGATTATTTTTTACTACTGGTTACCGCGGTCAAACAAATAAATACACACAGGCAAACACACACACACACACACATACACATGCCCAGACTGCCAGGCCGGACCTGACAGCCGCCTACCCTCTGGTCCCCCGCCAGGTCAGACTCGTTAACTGTTTTTCCACAGCCATTTACAGCCACTTAGTGCCGGAAACAATTCCCTCACTCACTCCCTCCGCTTCGCCCGTAGCTCACTCTATCGCCGGCTCGTTCCCTCGCTTGCTCTCTCTACCACTCTTCATTTGTTTTATGACAGACTCACTGGGTTCTGGCCATTTAGCAAAGCCTATTAGGGCCCATTGTCTTGCGGGAGCAATGGCCAGTCCAACCAGCGCACAGCCTATTTGGAGTGCAGAGAATTCATCACAATCTTAAGGGAAGTGAGCTGTTGAAGCCATTTGTTTTTCTCTCACGCTGTTCAAGAGGCAAAAAAAAAGAAGAAGAAAGCAACGCACACAGCTCAACAACACAGCTCCACGGAGGCAGAGATAGAGCAGGGAGTTGTCAGCCCGTTCGACTCCCACAATCATAAATATACAACTGCCACACTCCCAGAACGTGTTATCAATCATATTTAAGCCGTGAGAGTATTATAAGCAATTGTTCCTGAATTGCTTCACGATGCGCAGGTCATGGAGGAACGGATTAGCATAATATGCGCGCGTGGCTATCAAAATGAAGCACTTTTTTTTTCTTCTTTTTTTTTCAATGCCAGTCGCAACATCTGGCAAGAAGACACTTAAATTGATTTGATCACGCCAATCAGTCACACAGGCAGTCAGTTAGTCATTTACACAGATTAATTGCTGTGACGCCAGACAGAAATCAGGTCAGGGAAGTGCCGAGTTGGCAAGTCTTTAAAGATGTGAACAAGACAGGAAAGGGACAGAGTCTAAAACACTGACGAGAGAGCACAGAGGAGTCAGGTAGAAAGTCCACATGATGATAAAGATAAGCAGGTATTTCTTAATTCAGTCATTAAGACATCTGTTTAAAGAACTGAATTTGATTTAATTTCACAAACGGAGGAATTAAAACTTAAATATGGTGAAATGCTGAATAAAAGTGGAACTGACAGGCCCGTTTGTCTTGGTTTTGATTGCAGGATGCTCAATTACTAACTCATTTGACCTTTTTGTTTGTGTTATCTTGAAAACAGAGAGACTTTTACTGTAGCTTGTGTGCACGATTTGGAACAGCTGAACACATTAAAGAGTGATGATTTGCCTTTATATTGACTTTTATGTCAAGAAGTTTGTTGAAATCTATGCGGTCACCCATAATGTAAATCATATTAATTTATACAGAGCTATCACAATTTTTCATTAGTATCCCATTCCAATGTCAGACAACAAAACATGTAAAGAGGTGATATTTGGCATGACGGCTCCGACTCCATCACTTGCCACAGGTTCTCAAGCAAGTGCATCGCAGCCACTTTAATACACTTCCCCTGAAACCTGCACCAGATATAGACCCCGACTTCTGTTATTATGCAACATCTAGCATGTAGGACAAACACCAACTCTCAGATTGCATTCCCTAATGAAATCACATCCAATCATCAGGGGAACGTGTGTCATACAGCGGGAGCGTTAAAAGTTGCAGGTTCAGGTTGTGCAGAAGGCTCATTTAAACACAAAGTCAGTTAACATAACAAAAACACAATATCTGCTTAGCTTGAGACACGGCAGTCGTTCAGTAGATAAGAAATCAACTTAAACATATTTAATCGCGAAGCAAGTCATGACTTAAGTAATTCATGGCTTGGCGTTTTATATTATAAAATGTTATGTCACATTGATAAGCAGCACATGACCACCGGGACATCAATAAAAAATGGAAGGTTGGTAATGAGTGTGGCTGAGTGTAAACCATAAAGCAGCTGAAGCTCGGCAGTTCATATTTTTTTAAGTACTTTTTTTTATGATATGAAGTGTAAAAACAGCTGTCATGTAAACCAGTCGCCGAGCTAATTTCAAAGTACGTGAAGAAAATGTGAACATGACAAAGCCCGGCTGAGAGACCAATACTGCAAACAAATAATTAAGAGAACGTGAAATAGAATTTATGTGCAAGATAATTAGATTTTAGGCTTACATCCCTGCACCAATATACAACTGTACTGGCTACAGCTTGTGATACCAGCAGGAAGTGGTCCAATTTTAAAAACAACCGAAGAGTATATGAATCATGGCAAACAAAGCCCAAAACAGAGACAATACTTAAACATGGGTCGTAGCATTTCATCACTGACAAACATGAACACATCATGATTCACAAGCAAAACAACCATCCAAAAGTAACCTGAGCAAAGGAAAAGTCAGTTGAGTCACTACTTACAACCAGTAGGCCTTCTTCATGTCAGATATTTTGACATGGAAGAAAAGCAACAGGCGTATGAAGCCCAGTAACAAAGAGCGGCGCAGCATGTAGCTTCACCAGTTTCCTTCGCAATCTGCACTCACACACGACTCTCTGAGGGCAGTTAAATGGAATTAGTTTTCGCTAGGCGTGCCTAATAAACTGGCAGCTGAACGTAAACACAACACGGGGGTAAATATTCTCAAAGGAGCACAAATCAAAAGGCAAACGGGACAAGCTAATTGGCGGTGCAGCAGCTCCTACCTTTCTGTTATTTTCAAGCCAACAACCAGCAACTGAACAGAGCCAGGGCTAACACACGTACACCTGCTAGGCAGCGAACACCTATCCCTGGGGAGGGGATCCCTGTGTCCTCTTTGAAGGATTGCAAACAGACAGTAATTGAGCACACAAACAACTAATAGCCGACAACGTCCAATGTGTCTAAGTTGGGTTTCTTGTTAACAACCGTTAAGCACCTCAATCTGGCCTGAAGGAGATTTTATAGTTTATAGTTTGTCTTTTTTTTTGCGCTTTTGTACAGCCTGGTATGTTGAATTGTTCTCACCAAGCCATTTGAAGGTCATTAAAGATCAATTATGTCAGATAGGTGTATGAATCAAACATAGGCGATTACATTATCCAGAGACATTATGAGTAATCTTTTTACGTGGCTACGTTATGACATTCAAATTGAATCAAGCACACTATCACGAGACGGAACAGCCAGATTACAATAATGGAGAAAGACAGTTGGCAGCTTTCCCTCTCTTTCCAGCGCACGGTATGACTGGAAGAAGCAGATTTGTTCTAAGTGCAATTGCTGGAAAGTCTGTTCTCTCCCAGAACGACTGATTCATTTAAATATCCTGGATACAGGTACATATCATCGGCTTCCCTGCTGTCTCTGTTGTAAAAATCCAGAGGACCTCTTCCTCAAAGAGCCACTCTTCAATCATTTAAATCGAGGTGTGCCTGTGTGATACTGTATTGATGGCCTTTGTTTGTTTTTTTTTCCTGTAATTGTTGCTTCCATAGCAAAGGTTATGTTGTAGGTTTCCTTTCAAAATGCCGCTCCCTGCAGCTGATAAGGATTTATCTGCACACCTATGATTCATTCCCATAAGCACGCCAGCGGGGTGGTTGCTGCCTGGAACGAAGCTGGATGCCAGGCCTGCTGTTGAATGGATCGTATGAATTGCGGCTATTAGATACTGGAAAATGTCCTGAACTCGAAAGGATGCTGATAAAGCTTTGCATGAGTTTTCCACAGGTCACGGAGAGCAGAACGTCCCGCTAGGCACTGCTTACACTTATTTAGCACAGTGGTTGTGTGATCGATAGAAGAGAGGAAGGTGAAAGATAGAAGAGAGAGGGAACTGAAGAACGCAGCTGTGTTGTTTACAGTATTTGTGTGTGTTTGTGTGTGTGTGTGTGTGTTTCCGAACTTCTGGAGAAGACCGAGCGTGTGCACATGCTCGTCAGTCATTTTCATTGGGAGAGAAATTACATTTATGCAGTGTTTGTAATAATTAGCATATTTTTCATTTGTGGAGTAACTGTGCTCCTCAGGCAATTACATCAAGCTCTGTATTCATTACGGGACTATCTTGCATTAGTTTCAGGGAAAGGCGCAGTGAACAGATATGACGCACAAGTGGGAGCCTTAACGGTGTCAATGACGCTCTGTTGTTGGGGAAGAAAAGACGGAAACCGAAACTGGGCCCATAATGTTGGCTCTGATGCTGCATGACTCATAAGAGAAAATGCAATCATAAAAAAGAAAGAAAAATCGAAATTCACTTCAATTCAATTTGAACAGGATCACTTAATCACTTCGCCGATGGTACGCGTCTCTAAATTAGAGTTTGGGATGAAGCCACATAACATTATCATTATTTCAAAGATAAACGATGTCATGTCATGTGTCCGTCTCACGTCGTTTCATTGCGGAACCATTTTAGTTGGATTTTTATGATAAAATAGAATCTGTAAGCACAATGTCAGACTGAAGACGTGTACGTCACAGATCCTCTGGGGCCCATCCTGTCCTCTTTTTTTCCTGATCACCCTTTTCGCCTGAGACGTCATAACACCACACTCAGTCCTCAGATGACTGTTGTTGTGCGGAGTGTATGGGTAGAGGAGAGGTTGGCCGAGGAGTGGCCGCTGAACCACGTGCAGCTCAACATCGCTGAGAAAAATGTTTTTTCTTTTTCTTATTCCAGATGCCAAGATTCAGAGACAGACAGGATGAGTAAAAGTTTGCTATGTGATCCAAAAACAGACAAAAGTCAAAACCAAGCCAGATGGTTGACCTGCTGTTAAATGTACCTAAAAGGGTTCCGGCTGAGGGGGGCAAAGGTCAGATAGGCTGGCAAGGACGCACAATAGGAGCTCGAGCAAAGTGTGAATGGTAACGGACTGCTACCTGTACTGCAAGGCCCATGGGGAACGTGGGAAATATTTCTCTGTATCATCAGATATTGACCCAAAGGTAAAGTTGAAGACTGACACCCGGGAGTCCACTACGACTAGCTCGACCCTCCTTTAAGCCTTTCTGGATGAACACAGGATCGACTTTGGCACTGGACCGACAACACCACAGGAAATCCTTCCTCTCAGTGGCCCATCAGTCAGCACAAAATCTCCTCCACTGCTGGACACCGACAAGGATTACCATCGCGGACTGTCATCATGAACCGGCAACTCAATCCGGGGCTATTGACTCCTATTTCAGGCTGTAACATTTAACGAACAAGGAGAACGCCATCGACTGAAGTGCGAAGAAACGTATCGGAGAGGTGAGAAGCAGGTGGGAATGGTTGCAGTAGGATGACGACTGCGACGTGGAAAAGGCTTTGGGAATATCTACCATGGCTTCTGGGCTCGAGAAACCCCCCGTGGGGGCGTGGGGGAGGGTATCAGCAAGATACAACAGGCTACGAGAGCGGAGAAAGAGAAAGTGGAGGGAGGGGAGGGAGCATGGGGCGCGGAAAACGAGAACAAACAGGCATTAAAAAGCATTAACTATAGCTGTAACACAAAGACAAAAAAGCACTTTTTCATACTTTTGGGGGGGATTGCTTATCATTTATTACATTGTGACCTGTAACCCGCACTTGTATTCGAGCGCTGCAACACAATTTGTCGTTTGCAACCCCCTTTTTTCAATGTATATAATCGTGTATATATAACCATTTCTCTCTATGCTTTATGGGAAGCTTTCTGTTGTCTGCCTTGTGTTTTTCTGAGAACATTCAGCATTTTAATGAGATGAGATCATAGCAATTGCTGCACTACTTTGCAGCTTACGACTTTCATAAATCAGGGCACACTGGGAAGGACTGCCCTCAAACATTTGGGACATTTTCTTCCGCTTTAAATTCACAGACATTCATAATGTTTCAAGGCCGTTTTTTCCTCAAGCCTCATTAATTTTGGACTGTCAGCCGTTTTTTTTTTCGAGCAGGTCTCTAGTGTCTCCCACCAAGGCAACTTAATAGTAATCAGAGTGGAAAAGTGTTCACTTTTTCACAAAGTGCAGAGATTCAAACCAAACTACACTCAACGTTGTATCAACCGTTTCATTCGGCCTCCGTGACAGCTTCAAACCTGCACCACACACGAGCATCCACATGAGCTTTCTGTTCAGGCTTCACACATTTCCTCTTTTCGCATTATTCATTCAAATGTGCTCATCTGTTCATTAATATTCTGAGAAGTGGGAGACCTTCGCATGCTCTTTATTCTCCTCTTACGTTGACTTTAATGATGGTGCTGGTGGTGGCAGGTAATGATTTCAAGCAAACAATATTATGATTGCTTTCCCCCCCCTTAGTATTCATCCCGGGCGAGTCATTCCTTTAGTATTTTCCTATTTTCAATTGTTCTATCAGATAATTGGAAATATTATAGAGGATGCAAACATTTCTTCAGCAGCAAATAGAAACACCCCAGACACACTGATTGAAGGTGTATAAATGGTATTAAATTCGCATTCAGACAATATAACAACGTGAATGCATCGACAGCGGGCAAGTTATGAAAACCTCTGCTCGAGATTCAAGTCTCAAATTAGGATGAACTTTTTTTTGTTTGTTTTTGTTTACAGTGATGAAAAAAAAGCTTCATTAAATGGCAAGAAAGAATTCCGTCAACACAAACGCTCCCCGGGTGTTTTTCAGAACAACGCAGCATCTCTGCAGCGACTTCTAAAGCACCACAGAGACAGAGAGAGAGGGAGTAGTTTAAATCAGGGACGATTTCAAACACGGCCACATTGGAGGCTGGCTGGAGCTCGCTTGCTGGATGGTTGGCAGATATTTTCCCAATCCTAAGCACTGACAACGGCGAGCTTTGGGAGCAAGACAGAAGGACAGAGAGAGAATACAAATGAGATGGAGATAGAGCACTGATCTTGAGGATGATAATGACAACCAGCCAAACATGGGGAATGTGCTTGTAATTAAGAAAGCTCATTTATTTTATCACGCCAAATGTGATATTGGTAATCTGCACTGTATTAACTTGTCTTAAAGCCTCACATCACATGTCGTATTACTATAACAAGCTACGACTTGTATCTCGTGCAACATGTTCGCCCAAATTCTCAACCGCACTGGAAAAAAAAAAAAGTCCTCTCCGATGACTAAACGTAGAAAATAATCATCAGATGTATTTGATCACAAGAAGCCTGCAAAGGAACGACCGGGGCTTTAGTCATGCTCCCGAGGTCATTAAATATTTCGATTTGGCAGATGAAACAGCTATTAACCTCAACACAAAGTCCACTGACAACACTTGTGGCTCAAACAGCAAAAGCAAATGCCGATTCACAAGGTCATGATGACTCCTACACACCCCTCCACCTCGCACAAACTCCACACCGGGTATCCGGGTGCCAGATGTGTCGACAGCTAACCCAGTAGCGAGTGAATAAATCATCAAACCAGTGTACGCGGAGAACGTTCCGCTGACACGAAATCAAGTTTAGCCAGCGTTGTTGAATAATGTATCCGGCCAAATGATGTTAAAATGATGTTCTCTGGTCATGTTTTCTTTTCTCTGGAGGTTACACCTCGTTGGGCTCCAGCCACGTCCCATTTCTTGCTTTTAATACTACTATTACAGTGTGAACTTTTATCTTGCCTGTTGCCCAACAACAGAGGACATACTGCTGTTTAAATGGTCAAATGCCACGTTTTCAGAACTATCATAATAACACAGCACAATTCCAATCCTGTCTCCGAGCTACTATGTAATGTTTCTGCAACGCTAATTTGCAACAACACATACATTTCAAGAGAAAGTAATGTCACCCAACTCACTCCTTCACAATACAAATATTCTAATGAGCATAAGTGTGACTGAAGGTATGAGAGAAATGTTCACTGACAATGTGTTTCATCTTTCTATACAATACCGGCTCACAGCAACTTCGGCATGATTAATGTAGTGTTAAGTTATATTTATTTTGCAATCTTTTGGGCAGCACAACAATGACATGTCATCTTTAAAGTTGATATTGTGAACTTGTCACCAAACAGTTGCTTGTTTACACATGCAGCAGTTACAGAGCAACATTGTTATTCCTTATTCTTCGTATTCTAGCCACCAACGAAGTCCTATATGAATCCTCCTTTTAGCTCCGTTTTGGTCTGCATAAGCGACCGAGAGAAATATCTGCCTCCTTAGTTTAAACGCTCCTCCATGTTCACCAAATAGTCACTAACTGTGTCTGTCTGCTGTTTGGTGCTTTAGTAGGTATGCAGACAGCGTCTGTGTGGTTCACACCTTTACTTGAATTACATACATACATGCATACATACATACATACATACATACACACACACACACACACACACACACACACATTTAGGACATACAATTAGGACACTTTGACGTTCATCCATGTTGAAATGTTGAAACAGTTATTCCTCTTTCTGGAAGCATCCATTCAGTGTGCGAGCGCATGTTACTCTTGGGGAAATGAATGCAAACAATACATCATTTATTAATAAGAAATTATAAGAAAAGTCAAATTAATGAATCAGCAAAATCTCAAACCCCCTTCTGAGCGTCTCAGTTGGGTTATTATGACAAACCTATATATCAGAGCGCAGGGAAGAAATCCTGCCTCCCGGACATACAAACCCTCAAATTTATTCCGAAAAGCTTCACAGTGTTCTCACCAAATCAATTCCAAAAAGCATCAATAATTGCACGGGTGTAGTTTCTATGCCTAAAGAGGCAAATCTGTTTCCCTTGTCTTCCAGAAAAGCGAAACAGGAGGTCTGTCTGTTCAAGCCGAGATGGAAGGCAAATATCTGGTCACTGGAGAAAACAACCTGGGACGCTGAGTTCCCCGCTCGCCTCACATGGGGTTAGCATGAGGACAAATCCAGCAGGGGGGGGGGCATTGTGAGCTAATGCTGCTGGCGAGTCCCTGTGAGGTCATTTGCATATGTTTAAGTCATGTGGGCCTGAAACTTTGGGGGCGAAGGATGAATTCAACTTTCACCAAAAGGGATTTGCAGATTTCAATCAGATACTTAAGAGATGTACGAAAAGCTGTTTTGATGTGGAGCGTCGCCCGATATCCACTGACAAACACACGAGCTGTTTAATAATTCATTTGTCATGACGCATCCTAATGTGCTCTACTTTGAACACTTCCTCTCCCGATGCTCCCTTTACAGCAACCCTTTAACTTGGCCGTGGACGTGCGGGAACACTCAATCAAAGGCACCTGGAGTGCACGGCAACAGGGGCGAGCGTGTTGCACTGTGGCTGCCAGCATGAATGCCAAAATGTCAGACCACATGGGGAATTGTGTTAGTCGGCCCGTGTTGACGCCTCAGATCTCCCCCCCCCACACGGTGATGAAATGTGTCACGCGTCAAAAAAAGACACATGCACTTGTTCAGAGTGTGTAAATGGGTGCTCTGAGTGGGACGGTGAAGCAGATGTCGTAAAGCAGAGACAGCATCCTGATAAATAAGACGGGATCAAAGCTGTTCATGCGTACATTTTTCTTTAGTAGCGCTGATTGAAAAGACCGACGTGAATCAATGTTGGTTGACATCAACTAACCCAGATGATATTTTTTTTAAACAATTGTGAGGTCCACCAGAGAGTTTTTGACACCCTGTCACTCAAAAACTCTTTCCTGACTCGGAGGACAGTGGCGCAGTATTTGCCTGCATGAAACATGGAGGCCTCTCGCACACGAAAGTGTAACTTCTAGCCTCGAGTCTGGAAAAGGAATCATTAGTCATAGCACCTCTGTCCCTCATTTGGTCAGGTTCAGGCCGCACTTGTCATTTATTGTGATGCGCTGTCGACCTCGCCTACGGCATCCTTAAAGCTGCCATAAATGTTGGAGAAGGGATTCTTCAAGAAGACAAATATCTGGTATCGCATTTAGTGACCTGTACACACTGATGACCTATTACACATCCTATAAAGGTCGTGTTATTTTGAGGGGAAAAGGTTTCGCATATTGCAAAATAAGACATCACGTTGCATATAAGGTGCAGCTATCTGGGTTTTAATTGATTTGTGGAGGGACATTATTGATTATCTCAGGCTACATTGAAATGCAGCCTAATAAAGAATGAGATTGGCAGGCCATCTATATGGTAATATAGGATGTAATAAAAGTATAGATTAAAGTAAGGATAAAAGCCTGTTCATATGAGTGTAATTTCATATTTGTGCAACAGAAAGGCTGACTTGGAGGAAGACAAGATATTGTCATGTATTAATGACGAATTGTGAACATAGAGTTTATGCACTTTGCAATAGCTGTGCTTTAAACCAACATCACTAACCGTAACATGAATTCATGCATTTAGTTATGTGTGGGCTCAGGGGAATCGAACCCTTTCAGTCGCCCCCACTGAGCATCCTTCTTTATGCAGACCCTTGCTCCCTTTAAATTCTCCCCGCTTCCAATCCTTTGAACCAAGTGTTGGTTCATTCATTAATATTTATTTCCCTTTACATCACTTTGATGGTGAAGCCTTTTAAATGTTTAATTTGGTTCAGCGCCATTAAACAGTAATGCCGGAGTCTTTAAATACTAATGTACACATTACGGCGCAGCCTGAACACAGGCGTTGTGGGGGATGACCTGTAAACTTGTTTCCTATTCAGGTTGCTCCGTTGCTTTCATATGTGAAGCTTTGAATTGCCTTGATGTTGAAAGGTGCTATGCAAATACATGTTTCTTCAGTCTAAGCTTCATAGAATATTGAAATCCTAGCTGTTTGTCTATTCCTTGATAAGTACATCAGGAAGGAATAGTGTCTCCATTTTCTAACAGACAACAGCAAGCGTGTCCTCTTGGATGCCTCTAAGGAAACTCCAGGATGCCCTTCCAGTGGAGAAAATGTGTCCCGTCTGTGCTGAAGAAATGGTTGTGAAAAATGCCAGCGGTTGTATTTACCTTTATTTACCTCAAACCACATCAGGCAAAGAGTAAAACGTAAAATGGTTTTCTCGTCTTTCGGCCCCTCAAAGTGCCACTGCACGTCAACATTCACCCGCTCGCAAACACATTCACACTCTGATGGCAGAGGCGGCGACACAAGGTGCCAAACGGCTCTTCAGGATCTCAACTAAATGCTCATTCACATCCAGTCACACACGAGGACACAGGCTTCAGGAGCAATTTGGGGGTCAGTATCTTGCCCTAGAACAAGTTGACATGAGGACTGGGGGAGCTGGGGTGCGCATACCTCCAATCTTCAGATTAATGGACGACCCATGAGCTTCAGTGTTTGAAAAGAAGACTGTAAAGTCAGAGATGGCGCCAAATAACTCCCAGCTGCTGCCAAGCACTAAAGGACCTGACTGTTAAAACCATTCAGTCGCACAAAGACCTGGGACATACGATCCATTTTTTATGGTTTTACCCAACTAGGCATACCAGCTCTCACGCAAACAGAGACGAAGCGGCCTGAGCTGCTACTTCAGCACTGTGTGTGTGTGTGTGTGTGTGTGTGTGTGTGTGTCCTTCAGGTAATACAATCTGTCTGCTGCCTTCCCTGTTCCCCAATTACCACAGGTAATTCCCCAACCCATGTGACCACATCGAACACATGTCCCATTAGCTCCCTGTTAGCCCTGCTCACGCTCAGTCCCCCGTGTGTGTCTCCTCTCTCTTTGCAACAAGTGTTCTTCTCAGTTCTTCTCTATTTCATTAGATTAGTTCCTCTAGTCCGTCAGAGGATGCAGACATCGACTGAGGTTCAGACATTGCAGTTGATAAACTGCTGCTCAGGGGAGAGAGGAGCCAGCAGCCTTTCACAGGAGGCTGCAGCGAGGACACACAAGTGCATCACACCGAGCGGGGGCCACTCATATCAGTCTCACGTCTTAAGCTCAATTCTGGGTGTGTATTGGAAAAGACGAGTATTTGTCTCAGGCGAGAGAGGCTGACGTGACGCTGCATTATTGAAGGTTTATAGACTGTTGTTGGAGATTGTCCAACAACAGTGGGTAGGGACAGAAAAGGGCAGTATATCTGATTAAAGTCTGGACATCAGAGACTTTCTAAAAGCTTTTTTCTTTCTGAACTGGAGCAAAATTCATGAAATAATTTATGAATTCTTCACTTCCATACCTGGCACAATAGAAAGCACTTTAATAAAAGTCAGAAATAAGTTCATAATGAAGGCATGTGTTTTGTAGGTGATCAATAATATTGGAATGTAAAATCCTCCCCCTGGACCATATGTTTTATGACTTAGTTCAGAGGCATCAGGTGGCTATGGGATTGAAATCTGTTCAGTAATTGGATAGTGGATCTCATCTGATGGGACAGTGAAATGATGATATCGATTCAGCAACATCAATAACATCTCCAATGAGCTTGACTAAAGTAGCATATCTATGTGAGCTTGTGTGATAACATACAATCATTGGGGCATGTGAAACACACATACAAATCATGTAATGGATCTTACGTTCGAAATAGCTATTTGCTGTTCATGTGTGGATTTATGTCATATGGTTCAAGACACAGTATGCAAATGAGTCACATCTTAGTTCCAGATCTGATCTGCACTGCAGGAAAAATTATTGAATGCATACTTAAGTTGTTTGTTTTTTTACAAACAATAGTGCATCTTCAGTGGTGGAATAAGTAATTGGATTCTCTACATAATGAGCAATACTCACATTAGAATGGAAGAGGCACCAGCACTTGCCGGCACTGTATAAAATCAGAAGTGTTTGTTTGTCTGCATGTATTTAGCAATGAGCGCATACTTATCTTTTTAGCCCACAGGTCCAAACTGAGGTTGTAGCTCGCAGTGTCCCTCGGCTTTATTGAGGAATGCTAATAACATAATTACTCCCAACATGAGGTGCTCGGTCTTAAAATCAGCGAGGAAAAAAGGAAAATGTCAAGGTAAAATATTCTAGTAGCAGTTATAGTAAAAGGCATAAGAGGATATACTAGTATATTGACATTATAAACACTTCTAATATTCTGTTCTGTTAATTTTGAAAGTGTTTTGCATTAATGGTGGAATTTAAAATACTGTTTATTTTTATTTTTGAAGAGCAATAAAATAGATCAAATTGATCCACTATCACTAAATGGGTTGATTTAAAATATTGTGCTATACTGTTGTGCTATAATATTGTGCTATAAATATTGTCCTATGCATTGAATCAATTGTTTAAAAAAAAGAAAAAAAAGAAAGAAAATAAGATATAAGTAGAGCAAAGGCAAAATATTGTCTCGTTAAACCACAATTATCAAGCAAGGAAAACATAAACAGCCCAGCAGCTTGAAAACAAATGAATAATATGACATAAGCACATGTATCACATGCAGTATAGTTAAATAGAGCGTGAACTGCAACAGTTTCACAATAACAGGTTTCATAAAATGACACAGGAAAAGCCTAAAATGTATAATAATGACATGCGGAAATAAATCAAATGTGCTTTTTATATGGCCACATTGTGTATCTAATGCTTATATAAAACATTTAATTCATAAATAAAAGCAGCTTTTGTTTGCAATAATGACAAAACCAATCTGAAGTAGTGCTAGCTCATCGTCAACTTGGTTTCATGACCTATAATACTGTCATTTTGAAACTTTCCATATGTCACCACTCATATCTTATATTCACTGTAGGTTATTATAAGTGTAGTAGTAGAGCAAAATCCTCTCATATGTCACATCCTTATGTCTTTTGTATACTTCTATTTAGTCTATATATCAATTGTATTTCCACATTGTGTATATTGCAGATTTATGTATGTATGTATGCAGACGATTTTAGAGTTCATCTATCAATGTGACAAAACAATTTCCTGACAAATGTCAATTAAATGTTTTCAAAACAACCCTAATAATGTACTCAGTGAAAACATTAACCCTCTCAGGCTTTTCTCTAAGTGATGAGATGATTTCCAGATGCATCTTCTCTACTTTTAATGAAAATGTAACTTTTCTGCATTATGTGTTTTGTATTACAGCAGCGACAAGAATATTTGCTAGTATTTATTAATCAGAACTTTTAGGTCTGAATCAAACCAACCTGGTATTACCTCACATAAGAAAGCACACATTCAAATGACTTACTTAAACTCCTAAATCAGGATAAAGGCTGGCGGAGATGAAGTCCATCTGGCCCAGCTGACTCCCAGGGCCGCGGAAGCCAACAGTTAACCACATGATACTATTGATGATTGTTTTACAAAAAGGCCAACCAGCCTTGAAATAACCCGAGTCAGAGAATAAGCAATGCTGTGTTTCAATAACTGAACATTGTAAGTGAAAATACTATCACATGGTAGGTGTTAGCATTGACTATACTCTCTTATATCGAGAACGTGAAGACCGTGAATAGAATGAAATGGATAATAGCATCCTTGAAACTGACTTCAACGTTATAATTAAGATGTTTAGCCTTCATTTTGACAGCGTGTGTGTGTCTGCGTGTGTGTGCGTGTGTGGTCATGCTCAGATCGTTGGGGCAGGCGTTATCTCACAGCTGTTAAAAACCTGTCCTCATTTAAAGAGGGGATGAAAAACAATTATTTGAGCTGTTGGAGTAAATAAAGTAGAAAGGGCTCATGCGTGGGTGTTTTTCTGTGCTTGTGTGTGTGTGTGTGTAACTTCATTAATGAACACCTTCCAGGCAGGTTGCTCTGATGAGGACTGGTGCTCTCCTTTCCACAGAGATGAGAGATGATGCTGGCAGCCCACAGTCTCATTATAAAGTGAGCCTAACAAACCAGCCGTTCATATGTCTCTCCCTGCTTAATGCCTCTGAGGAGAAAAGCCTGAAATTCCCTTGTAACTTTCATTCTGTGTCTTTCATGTGTTTCATTTCCATCCTCAGAGTGGTGATGGTTGATTTGACTTCTTCCTCCTCCTCCTCCTCCTCATCCTCTTCCGCCTCCTGTTCCTCCAGCTACGCAACGACCACTGTGATGCAACCTCTCCCATGTGACGTTTTATCCGAGAAGTAATGACATGACCAACAGGTTGTCATGGTTATAAGACAAAGCTTTGAGTCTCTTTGCCGTTGAATCTTCAAAATGCATGTTTGAGGATATTTGTGCCACGTGTCGCTTGTGAACGAAATAATCTCGTAAAACTCGTCGAGAGTAAAATATTCTCTGAATAGCATATCATGTATTTTTGGTGAGATCACTTTACGATGTAATTGTTTGAATATGTGGCCCCAGCAGGAAGAAATTCATTTCTACACTCTAAACCAGTGTTTTTTTTTAAACTATAGGTCAAGGCTTTACTCCAGAGGTACAATTATGAATTGCAACGGTCACAACAAAATCAAAGGGTTTTTCTCTAAAGCGTTGCTTCTGAAACACTGGATACTTTCACATTTTCAGGCGTCTAAAAAAAAAAGAAATGCGGTTCAACGGCTCACAACAAAGACAATGACGTGTGAGAAGGAGACACAAGTAGACACTGCTTTGTTTTAAGGGATTACAAGCCAGCAGCGTTATGGTCGGACAACTCTGCTGTTCTCAACTAAAGTAAGCCACAACAATTCAGAAAGAAAACAAGACTAAAGCTGTACCCTAACTCCTTAATACATAGTAATTGTAAACATTATATACAGTAATATATACTAATCTTCATAGTGTTCTGGTTTTAAAAGTACCAGAACACGATGGGTTCAGTAATATAGACGAGGCTGATGGAAATGTCTTCGACTACGTGCTTGGATCGCAAATGTGTCATGAACCAGTACTGGACACAGTTTGACCTGATGATGGTTCAAACTAAAATAAGTTATTGGAATTCATCCTGAGGGGGACATGAAAGTCTGAACCAAAATTCATTGCAGTCCATGTGATAACTGCCGAGACATTTTACTATCGGTGACAAATGTGCAGCTCACGGTGGCGCTGCGGTGGGGGGGAAAGCTGAGGATCACGAGTCGTCAGGATGTAGCCTCTGGGCACCATGAATGTTTGTACATTTCATGGCAATCCATTCCATAGTGGTTGAAATATTTCGGCGAAGACCGAAGCGGTGGACAGACCGACAACCCAGATATTGCCACGGCTAAAAAAAAAAAAAAGTGAAATTATCCATCCAGGAGCAGCTCCACAAACTTTGAAGTCAATCGAGAAACCATATGTCAGATTTCCAGGGCTATTAATGAGCGCAGACGAGTCCTTGTAAAAAAACGACGAGGCAAAGCGAGCAGATGAGAAACAGTTGGAGAGCGTTATGGTGCGGCATGAAAAATAAGCAGCTGCATCTCCTCCTTCACCTTGGTGAGATGACTTTGATATTTCAACACGGAGCTGTACTGCTGATTTCACAAAGGGAACCTACATGATGCAGCAACTCAACAATGCAGATTCCACATATTAATATGTCATGTTGACCACACGATTCCATTGTTCAGTGTGGATTAAACTGCTAATAATTCCAATAATGGGCAGACTTCCCTCTATAATCTCCTGTGAATTCAGAATAATAGTAAAGAATGCCCTCGTAGGTATTACTTCCATAATGATATGTACAATGGTGAACAATTAGCTGTGCAATAATGATTATTATACTCTGGGTGGTTTCAGCCAAGCAATCTGATGCCATAAATCTTAATTTGTTTAATGCCCGGAGTAAACCCACACTCAATACTGATTAGGCCTAAATTTAATTCTTCACCTGAGGTGCCATATAACAGAGAAGTGATTTAAATGGAAATTTGCTTATTCCATTTTAAGCTCTTGCATAAGACTGGTGATTATAATTTAATTTTAAAGTTAGCAGGTACCTTACAAAATGTGAGGCTAAGCTGATCAGAATTAGAAGCAAATATCTGTTGGTTTTACACTGGAATTATAAAATATGAGTCCATGTGATCAGACAGGAAAACTAAACCAAACAAAACTACTTTCACAGAATAAATGATCGACTCTTTGCTCCTAAATCCAATGGAGGGAAGAAGCATGCTTTGTTGTACTTGGGGAGTATTTTAAACAAGGTTACAATTGAAATCTAAAAGGTAAACATCCAAGGTCTTTACTCCAATTACTACATCAAGTACCAAGAGAGAAACAGCCAACACAAACTAAACTCAATATCCGTACTCCAATGAAAAGGGTTTTGCAGTATCGAGATTGTTCTTACATGAGCTTGAAAGAAAAAAAAGGCGACACAAGAAACAGGGAACTCAGACTCAGAAAGACGTCAAGTTTCCAGAAATTCCTAGGCGACCACTGCTCCGCTTCCAAGATGATTTTATTATATAATATTTTCCTCTCTTTGAACTCGAGAGAGCTCTTGTGCAGAGCATATTGAGAGCGGCGGCGCTCCTGTGTAGCCATACTGCCCCCTATTGGTAAGACAGACCACCGCAGCGTCACGCTTGCTGCTTCTGCCTATTGCCAAAAAATACACAGAACCCGGTCGATTCCAGAGCAAACTGCACTCTGTCACAATATATTTCATAAAGGGTCTCCTAGCCAACCTTTTCCTTCCCGGAGAAGAAAATGTGACACTTTCTACAGTCTGCAAAGAGGCAGAAGGTGAGCGCTCATTAGAGGGAATAAGAGTGAAGACCGGGAAATGTATGCAAGGTCATGCAGAGATGTCGCTCCACAGCGAGTAAGTTTCACACGAAACTACTGACTCCGGACATTTTGTGTGACAGTTCTGCTGGAATGAACTTAAAGCATTGATCCAAATAGATAAACCAAGCCATCTAACGTCGAAGCATGGAAGCACTTGTACCATTTCTGATTTTGTGTCACGGAAAAGATTTGTTCTCTTTTGTATTTACTTTTCTCGAGAGCGGTGATAAAAGCGACAATTACAAGAGAAAGAGCGGAAATCCCTCCCCTCTGATGATTTGCCTATTTTATGCTGAGATTTAAATTACTTTTTAAGTCTCTGGATTGAATAAGACGTGTGGATTGGGGACGTAACCTCCCTCTGTTTTATCTCCATCCATTATGCCACATCAGACACACCGACTGTACAAAGTAATCGGACAACCTGCCACTTTTCCATTAAACAGACCATGAAATTGATTGAGCCGGCCTCTATGTTATTATCTCGATGTTTTCCACCTTCTGCGTACAACCTTTAATAATGACATGAAGGCGGCGGGGGGGGGGGACCGTGTTATTGTGTTATGTATTATTCAGACCCACATTGAGATAGATGATGGTCAAGCTATGGCAGCTCTCCCTGCTCCCACCTTCTTTTTTTCTCCTCTAACCCCAACGATATGAAGTCTTCCCCTGTGGAAATTCTCCACTCAGGCTATTCAGGGCGAGCAGGGGTGAGATCTGACATCTGAGAGTCCACCACAGTAGGGTGCTTTCAAAGGAGAGGATAAAAAAGATGGGATTTTTATATTATTTTTTCATGACAAGCAAATGGGTGCACGGTTCACAACTTCATATCACACGGAAGATGAAGAAAAGGAAGAGCAAAACATGACAGGGCTTAAGGGAAGCGACTGAATGGGCAGCACCCGCCTTAACGTCTATGATCTGGCCTCTGTCTCCCTCTAGTGGTAGGAGGGTAGATTACACAATATTTCAAGATATTATTGTTAACGATCATGTCAGCTGGCAGGAAGTAAGTTAGTAAGACTATCTGCCTCTAATGATTCCAGAAGCCTCTTGATATCCAACTTCCTGTCCCACCGCCTGTGTCTGCACTAAAAGGGGTCGATACAAAATAAACTGAATTGAATTGAACATAGACACAAATTAGAGGTAATATTGTGGTTAAGGATATCATGGGTTCACGTCTCACTTTCAAGAGTTAACACCCTCGTATTCTTTCCCTTCTTTCAATATGTCAAATGTGAAAATATGTCAATATGTGAAAACTGCTCAGTGAACACATATTTGGTCAAATTAACTGAACTAATAATTTAAAGCTAAATGTGGTAGCATGAGTGTGTTTTAAGGTCCTTAAATGTTGACATTTACGTAATTTGATGTCAATAAAATGCTGCTAAAACAAGGTTTCTATGTAATCTAGATATCTACAAAATTATGTATTTTCAGCCACATTGAGACATCCTTTAAACTCTAAATAACTAATCATTTCGGCAGTGCAAGGCCAGCTAGCGTTGGTTACATTTGGCAGTTTGTTTTATTTTAGTGTTGAAACAATGAAACTGTTGATCGACAGAAAAATTAACCAACTCAATCAACAAATTTGAATCCTCCAGTATTCATAAAAAAAAATGTAATGCTTCTCAAATGTGAGAAATGTCCTGAAATGAGAAATGTTTTTGTTTTCTCTTTGGACTCCAAATCAGCAACTTGACACCTTCACGTTGGGCCCCAGGAAATCTTTCTGACATTTTATGTACTAGACGATCCATTGATTTATATAAAAATTCATTTGATTTTTTTAAATGTCATCAGATGTATATGTTAACCTAATCGTTAGTTGCAAACCCAATTGATTTGTCTGATGACATACTCATTTTGACAAAGTAAGTGTACAAATAATTTATTAGCCTTGAAATGAGTCTGTAAATCGCTGGAAAATACAACAAATACAAGTCCAATTTCCTTTGAAAACATTTATTTCACAGAAGTTACAGAAGGGTAATCACTGCAATCCAAATGACATACTTACGTTGCATCTGCCCTTCAGAATGATCTGAGCCTGCTGTTGCATGCAGTGTGCATTCAACTGTGACATACTATTTCCTTAAAACATGGAAAGCTATTGAGTAAAGGCTGGACCACCGTCTTGCGCTGCGGGGTGTGGCACGTGTGCAGTGCCACTGGAGCTGCGACGTTGGACGGTTACTGCAGACAGCACTCGAAATAAAAGAGATGATGTCCTCTCAGGTGCTCTTTGGTTGCACTTCGCCTGGCAGAACCTTCAGGTAGTGAGTCTTGGTAGGCAGCATTTTACTGTGTTACTGGGTTACATGTCTTGTATCCCAACGATAAGAAGCGTGACATCTTCCCTTTTATATCTCCTTTGATAACATGGAGCCTTGAGTTTTGGGCCACTTGCTCATGTACCCCCTGGGAAGAGGATTATGGGTCAGGATATAGCCAGAAAAAGTATGCTGGCTACTCCTAATCTGGATGTTTTTTGTATTTTTTGCAAATAAAACATATAAATCACAAGAAAATATTTTGATGTTATAAACCAAAGCCTGTAACTAACTAATTATTTTTGGAATAGTTACTTTAGTAATTAGTTACTTTTGTTATTAGTTACTTTTGTAATTAGTTACAAAAGTAATTAGTTACTTTTGTAACTAATTACTTTTGTAATAGTTACTTTTGTAATTAGTTACTTTTGTAACTAATTACTTTTGTAACTAGTTACTTTTGTAACTAATTACTTTTGTAATAGTTACTTTTGTAAGTAATTACTTTTGTAATTAGTTACTTTTGTAACTAATTACTTTTGTAATTAGTTACTTCTTCCTACTTCTTTTTTTTGTTCTTATGTTCATTTTTTATTTTCTATTGGTTCATTTTTTTTTTGTCATTTTCGTTGTCGTTTTGTTTATGTTAACTTCTGTTGAGTACAAAAATACTAATATATCCTTTTAAAAACTACAGGATCCTTTTTGTATTTGTTTTGCAAATAAAACATATAAATCACAAGAAGATATATTGATGTTATAAACCAAATTAAACACCAAAGCCTTTGCTACAAGAATCGGTCAGCCATTTATAAAAACTCAAACAGAAAGAAAGATAATCATAAAAGTATAAAACAAAAACAAAAAAAATCAGCCCAAAATCAGCATGTTTCCAGAACCAGCAACCGTTAGCTTGGTGCTACCAGAATAAACCTGATGGCCAGAAGCGAGACAATTCCACACAGATTCCAGACATGCCTTCAAAATGCTGCCACCTCAAAGAACCAGAAAAATGAATCGCTTTATTTGCAGAATTTGCTGCAAATACTGCTTACCTTATTTTACAGTTTAATAATTGTTAATTTGTGTGCTTGTGTTACGTTAAAGGGAAAATATTGATTGTTTTATTCAAAAAAAATAAAAAAAAAAAAATTTTAAAATCTGAATTTTTTTTTTCTTCTCTAAATGTGACCAAATGTGACCAAATGTGAGCCCTCGCCTGACTTTTTCTGTGTTAAATCCTCTCTAACTTTGTTCTGCTTCACTTTATCAAAGTAAAACAATGCAAAAATTACGTGAGCTCTAAAATTTGGGAGAATTTTAAAGCTTACGAATACATCATTTCAAGGTAAAAATCATGCTAAAAGCTTTTTTTTCTAGGCGGGCCTGAAAACTTTACATTTCTTTCTGTGTGTAATTTTTTATTTTCTATTGGTTCATTTTTTGTTGTCATTTTCGTTGTTGTTTTGTTTGTTAATATCTGTTGAGTACAAAAATACTAATATATACTCAATAATAGTGACTTGTTACTTGAAAAAAGTAACTAATTAAAAAAGTAACTAGTTACTTTTTAAATTAGTTACTTATGTAATTAGTTACTTTTGTAATTAGTTACTTATGTAATTAGTTACTTATGTAATTAGTTACTTTTATAATAGTTACTTATGTAATAGTTACTTTTGTGACTAATTACTTTTGTAATAGTTACTTTTTTGATTAGTTACTTTTGTCATGAGTTACTTATGTAATTAGTTACTTTTGTAATAGTTACTTTTGTAACAATTACAAAAGTAGGTAAAAAGTAAGTAAAAGTAAATATATATATATATATATATATATATATATATATATATATATATATATATATATATATATATATATATATATATATGTGTCTTTGTGTCGGGTCGTGGTGGAAAAGTACTGAAGTTTAGTACTTAAGTGAAAGTACAAGTACCCAGGAAAATACAAGTAAAAGTACCACATCAGCAATCCTACTTAAGTAAAATTAAAAGGTACTCACTTTCAAATTGACTTTAAGTATTGAAAGTAAAAGTACTCTTGCAATGGGTTGTCTCTCAATCTCTAGTGCTGTACCATTTTGATAAAATATGCAGATGAAGCTCCTGGTAAAACTTATGCCTCCACAGAAGTCACTACCAGTAATAATTATAAGCAACAACATGTGTTCATGGGAAAGATTGGTGTACTTATTGTTCTTACCCTCTGTAATACTTTTCACACTCTATTTTACAATTCTGCGGATGACAAGTTATCTACCAGGGATTATCTGCAAAATGAATACCATTAAGCCAAACCAATGAAGACAACGTCTCATATCTTTAAATATTTTATTTAATTATCAAAGTGTAATAAATGGAAACATGGAACATGAAAAACAAATGTAAAACTGGTCAGAACAAGGCAAATTTCACATAAAAGTTCTCTTTTTCTGGCCATTTTGAGAGAATAATCGAACCCACAAATGTGATGCTCCAGATACTCAACTAGCTCAAAGAAAGGAGCTCGTTGGCTGTACTAACATAATTGCGCAAGAGTTTTCAAGAGTTTTCTAATCATCCAATAGTCTTCTAAGGCGATGAGCAAACGCAATGTACCATTAAAACACTGGAGTGATAGTTGCTGGAAATGGGCCTCTATACCTATGTAAATATTTCATTAAAAACTAGACGTTTCCACCTATGTGTTTCTGATTAATTTAATGTTATCTTGATTGAAAAAAACAGTGCTTTTCTAAGTGACCCCAAACTTTTGAACAGTATATATATATATATATATATATATATATATATATGGTCCACTGACAGTATGACATACTGTGCCATGTTCTAAGAGCACATCCTACAACATTTTAAATTGAAGGATGTGATCCAAGAACATGGTGTGAAAGTTTCTTTTTCTCTGTAATTGTCGACAGCTATCTGTACATTATGTTCAAACTGTGAATTCCTAAAAAAAAACGCACACAAAAAAACCTACATGCAAGTTTAGTCAAGCCAAGGCAGAGACGACAAAGCTCCAGATGGGCCTCAAAAGATGAAAAGAAAAGAAAAAACAGTTGAGCTTGGTCCGCCAGGCAGTGATCAAAGTCAGAGATCAGATGTGACTTTAGGAACATAATGTGCTCAGCCGAGTGCACAAAGCTCTCCTGACAGGACAAAGTTGGTTCAGGGCTGACATTGATTTATGGTGTAGTGCTGAGCATTCTTTGGCTGATGGGGTAGAGAGGAGACACAGGGGGTCTGCAGACACATCGTAAGTTCTTGTTCAAGTGATCAGAGCACACTGTGCTCGAACCATCACCGAGATATCAAGCTGAACATGTAAAGTCTCCTTTTCTGTTTCACACGTAGGATCCCAAGAAGTTGAAGGCAGTGTTCCCCCCCCGAGGCTCTGTGAGTGTTTCCATGTCTTGTTCAAGCAGTCCAGCTCCCTTGTGAATATAGGCTACTGTCGCACTGTATACGATTTTATATTCCTTTTGGGTTCTTCATGCTCAGTGTTTCATCTTTCAAAATTCACATGTGTATATTTTCTCACTGGATTCATTATTACCATTTAAATAAGACGATATGTGCTAAAGACTATAATTATGCAGCATGTTATCTCTCTGGAATAGGCGCCGTTATTTGTGCGAGGCAACAGATGTATATGTATGGCTTCAGCTGATAATTGATACATATTTAACCAACTTTATTTATTTTCAACATTTAGTGAATTAATCAATTAGTAGAAGACCTTTTTTTTTTTAAAGAATGTCAATGTTTGAATCACGTGTTACCAGATGCCAAATTGCCTTACTTCATCAGATAGGGAGCAGAGAAAAGTATTCATTTTTCAAGGGAGACAAATGTAAGCAATTTTAAGATGTGTCCAGCAGGTATTTTATATTTTTACTTGATAAATGCCAAATGCCAAATGCCAAACAAGATTAATTAATTCACTTTTAAATGAAGATTTAATCTAAGCTTAAATTAAGGTCCGCTTATCTTAAAGTATTTATAGATATACAAGTGTGTTTTATTAACTTCTCAATCACATTGTATTATTGTTCATTATGAATTTTACAATTTAGGATTGGTTAGCTCAGTCATCAGACCGTGTTTGGGTTCGGCTTTGAATTATTTCTGGTTTTAATAAACACAAGTTAAAGGCTCTTTATGTGATATTCTGAAGTTTGCATTTGGACCTGTGAACTTTTAAACACTGAAGGCAGAAGTCAGTCGGAGACAGTAAGCCTGGTGGTATTCTACGTTTCAACAAATCCATCTTCAAAAGTTGGACTTGTTTTAAAGATTGACCTCTTCAGTGTGAACTCATGAGTTTGAGTAGGAAAGTTTGAAAGTCTTGAGACTGGTCTTTTTCTGAGATTATTTGACAACAACAAGAATATAGAACATCTCCAGCCTTATCCTTTATTTAACAGCTTCTGTTTTTAGTTAGAAAAATGGTCCTTTGTTTGAAAAACTAAATAACAACATATTGGTTAATGTTTCAGTTTTTTCCTCTAAGTACTGTATAATGCGTGTAGTGTGTTCAGGCTCTTGTTGGAATTAGAAGTGTTTCAGTCTCAGATTATACTGAACTAACATAAAAACAACCTGGCAGATGCTCGTGTTGCTTCTGTGGACCAAGCGGGAGTGACAAAACACTCATAACCATGAATAGCAACAGTTGTCTGCATCTGAGAGTGATGAAATGTAAACACACACACACACACACACACACACACACACACACACACACACGCACACACAATCAGAATCATCGATAGTAGTTGAGGACAAGGGGATAAAACTAAATTTCAAAAAGACAGAGTTACTGTATGTCTGTGTGTTCAAGCCCGAGAATATATGAGGATAACATTTTGATAATAAGATAATCTGAGTAGTAATCTCATCTCAGAGCCCACAGAACAAACAAGATGTGCAAGTCAAAGCACCCCCTGCCTATGATACAGGACACCACCACTGTGTTCCCACTGCTGGTTACACTGCCGGTTACACTCTGTCAACATGCAGATACGCTGCACACTTTGACCGTGTCTCCTTATCAGCATTCCAGCCGTGACCTCGGCTCAGAAACACTGGTCAACTTTGTTTGTTTTTTTATCAGTCAGCTGTTCAAGGTGACAGAGTGGCAAGTCAAAACTTTGCATCCGTCACAGTAGCTGACGTCGGTTGGTGTTCGGTGAAAGTGTGTTGACTCTGTAATTGGACAAAAGAGATGGTGCTTCGGAAAGTTGTGTCTGACGTTTCCTGACAGCACAAAGGCAGAAGCAATCTTTGTGATATAACTTGTGTACCGCTGCACAGTCTGCAGTTTGTACACCAAGCTGTCTGAAAGAAAGTGGCATGGGGCAATCTATTACTTACTGCTGGCCTCCATCTGGGACAGAGAAACTAGAACAGCAGGCATGTCTCTGGCACATCTTAATAACCCATAATGGACATAAATAATACATTTAGATTCCAACAGTGAGTAAGCTCAATCACAAATTTTAAAAAAAACTGACAGTTAAGTAAAAGCCCACAATCAAAAGTGTGTTTTTGTCCTTGAGTTACTATAACCAACTACAAACAGATGTTGTGGAGCAAAAAGGTTAGCAAGCTACTGTAAAAAAAAAAAAAAAAAAAAGAAATGCCATTGAGCAATACTGATTACGCAACATCCTCCAGTGTTGCAGTGTCAGTCCTGGAATTTCTGCTGTTGGTTTTGTTTTGACGGTGAAGAAAGTTGGGGGTTAACTTTAGTATCAGTGGCATTTAATTTGTGACATCTTGACATCCATATTCAGAAAAACTGGATGGATGCAGCAGGCCATCACACTGCAGTGCAAAAAAAAACAAAAAACGTTTGCACCGGTACTGTGGTGGCCTGAAAATATCAATGTCAAATACTCCTTTTCTTCTCAATTAAGAGACATAATAAGAGAATGAGAACGAAAGAGAGCAAACAGAAAATATAAACATTACTACACATACTTTAAGTACCCACCATAGTGGAAGTACATTGTAAACAGATTGCAACGCTATACATTTATTGAAAGAAAACATTCGTTAGTTCCAACATTTTAGCATTTTTCTCTTGGTTTTATAAACGAGAAAGATGACCACTTCAGGGTTTGGACTGTTAGATACAAAACAAGATATTCTAAGAAATCTCTCTCTTTTCTGACATTTTATAGATTGAACAATGTCACAAAATTCCATTAATTACACCTGTGAACCCATCCTAGGACTAAACAAAAAGCTAAATCAAAGACAACCACAGAGGCCAAGATTTTTTTTTTGCTGTGAGAAATTGGTTGTGTGGCGTGAGTGTGTGTGAAAACATGCAAAAGCGTGTGCCACACGGCAAAACCGTCAGAGTTGGTAGCCCTGAGAGTGAGGTTTGGTGGGACGTGACATCATGGCCAAAACCAGCCTATCTTTCACACAGTGGCGGGGAAATGAACATTACAAGGTATTTTAAAGCTGCTGTTGTAATGTGAACACATGATAAGGGGTCCAACCAGCACAAGATTCCTGAAATTGTCCATTTCAAGATCAGATATCTTTGTAATGATGGAGGGAGAATATGGCCTGATTCAAATTCCCTCGAGAAGGAGTTCATGTACAAACATATTTAATCCCTCACTATAGAAATCTTCCATTTCCAGTGAAAGCTCGACCATTTTGTGAGAGGGGTCCCGTATGTCTGACCCAGTAACACATTTCTGTTTAATAGACGGAGTGACGTCACAGCGGGGCGGAGCCAGGCGCGTTCAAAACACAGCTTGCCCTCAATCCTCCCTGATTTTTTTTGTTTCCTGCCTTTTTTTGCGCTTATTTTCGCCAAGTTCACCCAGTTGTTTGAACTACTTCGCGCTTTAACTTATTTAATTGTGTTTTCTCTTTTTTTATATGTGTATATCATGCGGCTGTTTTCCGTGTATTCCCCCCAAAACGCGCTTTTTTCGGGATCGTATTCTTTAACAGTAACCTGCTGTTGTTCGCTTGTTTCTTGCTTTCGGTGAAAATGGATTAATTTAAATAACCGTATAAATGCACCTGCCGTCAGAGGAATATCCCGCGTTTGAAACCGAAGAGGTAAGACTGCTTGAAGAAATAAAGACAAAACAATTATTTTTATTTTTTTTAAAAAGCAAAAGAGCGAGAACGACAAATGTGTTTGACTGCAGCATCAACTGTGCAAGAGGCTGCTGCAGCAGCTGCAGCTCATTATCCCACCCGGGGATCCTGGACGTCTGTGTGTAGCATTTCACGCATTAGCAGACTACAAATAAAGTCACGCAGAAACGTTTTGCATTAAATGTTAGTCGCTTAAACCTGCGCAGCTAGCCTGCACAGTCTGGAGGGGAAAAAATGGCGATGTTGTTTTGTGAAGTGAGCGATTTCCTGGTGCACTCTTTGCTCTTTCGATCAGATCAGCAGGTCTGATGAACTGTGCACCAGATTATAAACTGTCTGCCAGAACCCGTTGGGGATTGTAAAGGAGCTGTTCAAGTTTCTGAGGGCCACGCTGCGCATTTTCTTTTTAAAATCCTACATCTGATTTGATATTTACCTCATTATGAACATTAGAGGCTACTCTTTGCCCGCAAAGCTTTCATATGAAAAGATGAAAACGTCATGGAGTAAATATAACTGGTAAATGGTCAAAAGATGGGCCCTGGATTTGTATCATTATTGTCAGACCTCAGTGATTGAGAGCAAAATGTGCATATCTGTGTATGTGGGCTGTGTGCATATCTTTTAAAAGATCATTTAAAAATGTATTTGTTTCCATTGTAATCTCTCATCCGTTGCCTCCTCTTCCTCAGGTGTGTGTGCCCTGGGTGCAGCCTGGCCTGTGCTGTGGTGGCGATGAAGAACCCGGGAGCTGCGGGGAGCCGCCGGCTGGTCGGCCTGCTGGAGGCCGCTCTGGTCAGGGAGGCTCGCCTCTGGAAGGTACCGGTCTTCAAGAATGGAACCATCCAGGTGAGAGGAGAGGGCTGTGAATGTCCATGCGTGTTTAAAAGGTGCCAAGTGTAGTATGATATTATTAAAACAACGTAATCATTTCACAGCCTGTTTTGACTGATCCTAAAACACATAAGGATTTGCTTGCAAAAAACATCTGACTTGTTGCATTAACCAGTGGGTGTCTACTTTGACCGCTCAGGGTGCCGACATCTCTTCATCGCAACACAGAGAAATGATCCTTTGGCTCGGAGAGATGAACCGGCTGTTCCAGTTCTGTCCCGAGACCTTTGCACTGGGAGTCTGTGTCCTCAACCGCCTGATGTCTACTGTCAAGGTAGATCGCCACAACATACGACTGCCAAGCTTCTACTTTAAAAAAAAAAAAAGTAATCTAGAGCAGCATTTGTTCAGGATCTAAAATGTACTTAAGAACCCAGATCTTAATTCTTTATTTCTTCTTTCTTCAATTTACCCCTTAGTCAATGGTTCAAGTCTGTATTCGATGAAATTAACACATTTAATCTGTATTTTGCATCATATTGACCTCCTGAAAAGATCTGTGCAGTGAATCATGAATAATCATGTATTAATTAAGTCAATTTACTTGGCAAAGTGTAATTCAATTTAGTCTGACCTTTTAACAGCAATATACAACGTGCAGCTTTCATTTCTTCACTGTTTCTGGTTCTTAGGAATCAAATGATGTCTTTTCTTTTCATAGGCCCAACCAAAATATCTGAAATGCATAGCTTTTACCTCCTTGGTCCTGGCTGCCAAAATCAACGAGGAAGATGAGGTAGGATATTCCTTCAGGATACAAAAAAACATGTACAATAACCGCTGTAAAAAATATATATTAAAAAAACAGAAGCCACATCAGTGCTATTTCAAAACAATACGTTTATTTGTTCCCTTTTGTTGGTGTCTGTTTAAAACAGGTAATAGGTTCTGTACAGGACCTGGTTGTGCAGAGCGGATGCAACTTTTCAACAGCGGAGATTCTTCGCATGGAGAGGATCATTCTAGACAAGCTGAACTGGGACTTGTACATCGCAACGCCAGTCGACTTCATTCACATAGTAAGTTAGCAGATAGACAGGCAAACATCACTGTTTTTTTTTTTTTTTTAACTGGACCTGAGCTGTCAAGAGCATCTCTCAGTGAGCTGGCTGGACTCCAAAATGCTTGGTCAATTCAGGTCCTGGTCTTGCCTCAAAACGCAGCAGTACAAAAGCACACGTGACACCATCATGCTTGCTTCAAGATTGTGTTTTACAAATCCTCGCAACCCCCTGCCCTTTCAGTAAAGAATTGGTCCTAGTAGAGATTGTGCATTTATTTGATTCGACTCATTGTGCCCATCACAATAATTAGTTTTTGTATTATCATTATTATAAACTCCATTCAATCCTGGTTGGAGTTTGTAGCTCCTTTCTTCATCGTCACCAATGCATATAAAACAATCTAATTTGAGAATGTTTCATTTTGTTTTACAATACATCAGAATAAAATTGACGAGTACAATTAGTTATTGGTTAACATAATATATATACTGTTATCTAATACTGCCTGAGCTCGGCTATAAAACGTATTGTTTTAAAGATCAAGTCTAACAGATGGAATAGTCTTCTTGCTTTAAATGACTTAACCCTAAGAATCACTGCTTTAGTGTCGCACCGTTGTTTAGATGCCAAGTGAAGTTCTAAGTCCACTCTAAATATTTTCATCGTCAGCTTGCTGCTGTACTGGACAAACCCAAGTTACAGTGTAATGCAGGCCAGTTGCCCAATACCTGTGTGTGGGAAAACAAAAAGCAATAAAGACACATTTCAGCACAAGGTCTGACTAGAGCTGTATAATATTCCACTTATGACTGCGAGCAAAATAACAGGCGTGTTGCATATCAGGCCAAGGCACTTCTGACTTACTCTTTCCTGCAGCCACCACAGTGGATCCCCCAAACCCTGCTGAACCAGAGGGGCCGTGTGTAGATACAAGATCCTTTACGCTATCAAACCTCACGATACTTAACAGAAACACAGACGATTGGAGTCGTTAGGACTCTATAACATGCCATGTGACTTGTTGACTGTTTCTAGCGCCATTGTTAAAATTTCCATGCTGTGTCGCTGAGTTTATGGCACAATATTTTTTAACTTGGATCTGTTCACAGTATTTTAATTATTAAACCCTCACAAAACATTGGCTGAGGCAGTAACCGCCGACTGAACTGTCAACAAACACAAACACATCGTTTAGGTCCCTGCATGCTGTTGGGTCGTATTCACAAGGTCTTTAACTTTACATCGTCCACCGCGTAATGATTTAAAGATCACCAACTGTACTGCCGAGCAAACGGTTCACATAGAGCTGGGTGATAATCAATATCCTCCCATACCACTATTATGCAAAATGTATGCAAAATCTGTTTATTGCATTGAACATCAGTTTGATTATTTAAACTGTAAACCCTTAACGTGTGTCAAACTAAACTTCGGGAACCACCTCAGATGAAGTTTTCGATTTGTTATGCCGACTGAGTGAAAAGGGAAATCTGGTTGGAGGCCAGCAGGTGGATGCTTTGTGAACACAGCTCGTAATCCTCTTGACAAAACGGTTTCTCACACTCTGTATTGAGCCACACTATTCAAAGGATTTTCATTGAGACGACTTGCTCCGTTTTGGGACACCAGTGAGAAGATATTGATTTTACTTGTTAAAGAAAAACACCCCTTTCTTCTCTTGTGCATTCTGTGAGTCACTAATATCGTCCCGGACCGAAGGACGACCTACAAACAGCCGTGTTAATTTTAGAGAGGACCGATACATTTTCTTAAAGCCACAAACCATAAATTGTCACCAAAAAGCAGTTTGGCACATCGAGACTGATTCAGTGTCTTCTGCAAAACCAAAAAACTGTCACTTTCTCGTACGATCCCGGCTTGTGGATCTGACTGATATTGGTGTAATATGTTTACAGCGTGTGGTTATTATTGTAAATTGATTATTGTCCTAGCACTTCACGTTAGGTATTACAAAAAATCCAAGACTTTCAAAATAAAGTGACATAATATATTGATAAAAACTATAATAAAATAAAGACATTTTCTCTTTATACTATTCAAATAAATACTTTTTGCGCAATACTGTATCTCACAATTACATTCCCCTGCCCTAAACTTACTCTGCATTCCCTCTGCTAAATAAAGTGTTATTCTCAATGGTCTATAAAACATCAATCAGTAAAATCTATTATTAGTCACAGACTTCATCATGACACTTTGATATGAATACATACAAGGATTTACAGCAACGCTTTGTCTCAATGTGCTTCAATGAAGGCAGAATCAGCTATGTGACGACCATCTAAGTCCATTATGACTGTCGACTCTAACCTCACTACTTCCCTTGTTTGCTACATCACCCTGAATTCCCACCGTTTCCCATAATGGCGTTTAGAGTGAAAAAAAAAAGTTTTTAGTTTAAAGACGTCAAGAGCAACTGTTTCTTTTGCGCCACATAGCTAAATCTACCTCCAATGAAGTCCCTTTTTAAAAAACAAACAAAAAAAACATGGCTTAATGTTGCTACAGAGTAGGAGACTAAAAGCAAGTCAGCTCAACACAACATGAATGAAGAAAACAAAGACATCTGACCGTGACAAAGAATGCATTGATATCTGTTTTGTTCCCCCAACCCCCTCAAGAGTATGAAGAACTAAAAGTATCCTTTTAACATCGAGCCCCCACTCAGGTTGTGGTTTACAGTTCCTGCCTATAAAGGGGAACACAGAAAAGCACTGCACGTACGGTACGAACAAGATTACTATGATTCCTCAGGCAAACGGGTCGGTCTTCATTAGTAAAACCTGATGGAGAGATTCTCCATCTGCTCAAAGTGTCCTCAGCACACAGCTGCAGGTTTGACAGTAGCTTGTACTGCAGACATAAACACTTGAGAGGAGTAGAGAGCCACGGCCTGCAAAGGGACAGTGACCTGGGTCAAAGGAATGAAGGACACATTGACCTTTTGTCAGATATGCAAGGTTTGACGTGAAATGCACTGGCACGTGTGACGTTGATATGAGTTATAAAGTAGTAGAGGTAAAGGGTGAGCTATGGAGGGTTGGACAATGAGACAACAATGACATCATTAGGCTAACGTTTTGGTCTCCTTCCTCTTCCTCCTGTGGTCTAGTTCCACGCCCTGCTCGTCTCCGGCCACCCTCACCTCGTTCCGTCCATCGGGCTGGGCTCCGGCGTCGGCTGGGACTCGGCAACAGACCCCGGTGTGCTTCCCGCCGGGCCGGAGCATCAGAAGAGGCCTGTGGGCTTCCAGGCGGCGTTGTGGACCAGGCAGGTGCAGCACTGTATGGCCTGCCACCAGCTTTGGCAGTTCAAGGGTTCCACGTTGGCCTTGGCCATCATCACTTTGGAGCTGGAGGCGCTCACGGCCGACTGGTTCTCTGTCTTCACCGACCTGTTGAAGAAAGCACAGGTAAGGGGAAAAGCACGATTCTGCTTGATTGTACTTTGAGTGAAGGGAGCGGGACATTGCGTACGTTAACTTATCTATTGGGGGAGAGCCTAGTAGAGCTGATTTTAGCTTGCTACTAATGTAGAGGAATCTAAATATGTTGGTTAATAAAGGGCAAGAAATTGCAGTTCAGAAATGCCAATGACATGTTTGAGGTAATTATAGATATTATCTGCAACATGTTCTTCCAAAATGTTAATATAAATGACTGCATAATCTAACAATGTGAATCCATAAAACAATTGATTTTAAGAATTGATGAATTGAAGCTGGAGTTGTTGAATAAAGGATGTACGCTCTCCTGACTGCCAGTTAATCCAATTATACGTTAGACTTTTATCTTTTAGATGTCTTATGCTATTTTTAAAAACCTCTTTCACCGTTTGCAGTGCAGATTATCTTTTTGGGGCTGAAAAGGCACACATTGGCACTTTTAGGTGTTTTAAATGCACTCCGGGCTGCCAAACTTAAACATTCGTGACCACGCTGAGGGACTAAGGCAAGGAATGGATATTTTAATTAACTTTTACACACAAATGTACAACTTTAAAAGCATAAACCTGCACTTAAAGTACTTGCACCCTTTTTAAAAAAGTCAGTCAAGACTTCCACGGTTGACCACAAGGATCATCTCAGAAATTATATTTAAAAATTCCTCCTGAAAGGTAAACTGAATCTAGTTCCGGCTTGGAGGATTTGACGTTGTAGCTTTGCTCTTCCAGGTCGACAGCGGCGATTTCATCCACTGCAAAGAGATGGTGGACGAGTACCTTCAGAGCCTCGAGTTCTCCCTGCCGTCCAACGCCGTTTACATCTTCGACAGCGCCCAGCTCCCGGATGAGGGGCGAGCGTGGAGGCCCACGCAGCGCCGCAGGGGGCAGAGCGGCGCACAGCAGGGGGAGTCTGATGAGTACTACGACGGTTTTAGGTGTTTGTATGATGAGGAGAAATCTCCGGGGCCGCAGGGAAATGGCGTCGAGGGTTTGTTCGACTCCCAGCAGACAAACGTGTCACCCTGCCCGCCACTGCACCCCGCTGTCAACTAGTCGGCCATTAATTCACACCGTCCTCCTTAAAAGTGCAGTCCTCTCATTTCACAATGACGGTGAAAGTCCATTATACTGTAGCTCAGCACAATGAAAATCCAGATATTATTTACTTATAACATTTACAACTGATTTAAAAGATATTGTTTGAGTCTTCCGTGCACAAATGTGAATCTGGACGTGTGTGTGTCCGTGTTCAAGCAGCGAGGCAGTTGAAGAAAGATTGTGGGGAATCTTTGAGCCTGGCTGAATGTTTCTCCTAATGTTATTTGTCCATTTGAGTTCTGCTTATTATTATTATTGTTATTATTGCCATATTTGTCCTTTTTATAGCCACCTCTTGCTTATAGCAAGTTGGGGGTTGAAAAATAAGTGAGGCAGTTTCTTTTTATTTTTATATATATATATTTTTTAAAGTGCGGTTAAAGCAAAGAGTGGCTCTTTTATTATGTTTGAGTTGATCCTGATTTTGTTTGTTGGATGTATTATGGTGCCCGCCCAGAGCCACATAGCACTTTGAGATAGACAAGCTTTTTTTTGATTATGCAAATATATTTTCACAACCTTTTTTATTTGTATTTTAATCTCTTACTGACTTTTACTAAATTCTGTAAAATAAAAATATTTAGCAGTTATTTACAAAAGCTATCAGTTTTACAAAAACAGCTTTAATTTCTTAACTAAATGCTGCATTTTTTTTTATGTCATACTTCAGTCTATGTTTTGGTTTCTGCAACTATTGTTACATATCAAAGAAAACAAAAGCACCTTTGGGAGATTAGTTAAACACTAGAGCAGAATGACAAAAGAAAACTGTGTTTTTGAAATCATGAGACTACCTGAATAATGACCCTGCATTGATCTCATTAAAAAAAAGTTTTATTTATTATACACTGTATAAAAGCACCGATAATCATACTCCAAATAGACAGGTTTTTTTAAGCATTGGGATGAAAGTATCCCGTTTTCATTTCTGTAAATACTTCCAAGTTTGGTTTCATCCCAGTACTGATGTTTAAACTGAAATTTAAACCATTTAATACTGGCCGATACCTGATGTGCAGTGTGTCCAGAGGTACGACCTCCACTGCCAAACATTTGATGCCTATAGAATGAACTGTGTTGATGGGGGAAGGCAGCAATATGAACTGTTTACTGTCTGTCATAACTATAAAAGTCTGCTTTGATTCATCCAGTTATTCTGGATGCGATACACCTGTTACCAATGTAAAGGTTTTTTTTTTTTTTAAATTTTGTTCCAGATTCCTTCATGTTACTGAGGCAGCTATATCTTATTGTCTGGTCAACCACAGAAATAAAGCTATGATTTCTAAAGTCATTTTCTGAATTGTCACTTTCTTAAGGTCGGAGGAGCTTTTTCCATTATTACCTCCAGGCATACAAGACTCTGTGGGTCTCAGTGTGCACCATGTTGTCCTGCATGTAGAACAGCTGTCGGAGAGCCATTATTACTCAGCTTTATTAGCAGAGTGTGTTGGTGAAGGAAAGGACAGAGAGAACGGAGCGCTCTGAACAGATTGTACTGCTGGATGAGATCCAGTGAGCCTTGCAGGTGGTGGGCAGAATAATAATAATGCTGGCAGAGCCTCCCCGGTAAAGACAAACCAATAGAATGGGAAGATCTCACTAGTGTGCCGTGACTTCCTCCACCTGTTTTTAACGACTCACTGTGACGTTAAACATAATACAGGAAAATAAATTAAGACATAAGGAACGTGAAATATTCTTCAGCAAAACGTTTTTTCTAATGCTTTACAAGTCAGCAACTAATCAATTTAAAATAAGTTTAGTTAATACAGTTATTTGTTAGGTGGAGGCCAAAAGATACATTTGTATTTACCAAATTAAGTACTTGGGTAAAATAAAAAGGTTTTCTGGATGAGGAGTAGAAAGATATTTCACTTTTTTTTTTAAGAGAGGATGCATTATCTTCACTTGAGAGGCTTTAAAGTATTTATGGTACATGTTTATTTAATGTGCCAGGAATAAATCGTAAAGTTGTCTTTAGATATCTAAATGAGCAAGCGTTACAAAACCAGCGAGTTGCAACAGACGTCATTCGATCTATGATGATCTGTTTTCCCACTGAAATGAAAAGCTGACTGCGAGTTGAAGTGAGGAAGCTGCTACAGGAGTGCAACAATGCACCCTTGTTCTTAAACAGCTGAGGATTATGTTGACACATGTACTAAACACACAATGAACTTCCTATACTCCTCCCCCTTTGGCAAACATACACTGTAAAGGTCTTGCACACACACACACACACACACACACACACAGAGACACAGCTGAGGTAAGCAGCATGGTGGTGAAAGCATGAGGATTATTTGCAGCCTGAGCAAACATCTCAGCTCTTCGGTTTGGAATCACTAAACAGGAAACGCTGCATCTCAAGCTGACAGCTGTTGAGGTTACAGTGGAGGCCGACAGCATCTGCATGATGCGAGTGTGTAAAGTAGCTTCACCTGCCTGTGTTTCACTTTCATCTCCCTCTCAGCAGAATATCGTCAAACAAATCATGGCAGAGAGACGCATCAAAGTCGGAGGGTGAGGGAGGGGGGTTTGCATTTATTTCCAACGACACAGTAAATACAGCTGCTCTCTTCTCTCTCTGAGTGTAAACTCTTCCGCAGCGAGCCGAGGCGTGTATGTTTTCCTGAATCCTGTGTTTGTGTGCACGTATACTGGCTTCTCGTTTGAGCGCGTGTCCACTGTCACAACGCTCACATCAATCACTCAGGGTTTACAATAAAGTTACATTTGTGAACAATGTCTACCAACATATGTGCTTCTTGCAATAATATATCAAAAAACTAGTACATGTTGCATATGAAGCTGCGTGAGCTCTAGAAAATATTCACATACATTTATTGAGTCAATATGAAACAGCACCAGAACATTGCATATACTTGTATTAAGGGTTAGGTCTAAGCTTTAGGTTGTCAGTACCTGTGTATATGTAGTAAATTATACAGTAAACAGGTACTCGGTTGTTTTGCTTGACAATGCTATTTAAATGTATTATTCAGGCTCAGGGATTTATTCTGCTGTGAAATGAACTTAATCTAAATTGTAAAGATTACAAAAAGGTTAACGGGCACATTTAACCTTGACAACATGTAAAACAGCTCAGGTATTTAAAAAGACTTTCGGAAAGGTTTGATTTCACTGACATCTTCAATTAGACGTTTAAATGTCAGTCGTATTAAATCAAGCACTTCCTAAATTTTTAAATACATATTGCAGGGTTTTAAATGACTTGCCCGCTGTACCAGAAGGTTGAATATCCGTTTCTGTGTGAACAGTTGATGGAAAACACAAATAATACAACACAAAATCTTTGAGTCACAACATAGAAAAACAAAATGCATACATACTTTATATATATATATATATATATATATATATATATATATATATATATATATATATATATATATATATATATATTTAAAAAAGCATAGAATGAAAGATCCTGAATAAATGAGATGGCTACTGTTGGCAAGTGAACATTTTTTACCCTCAATCTCTCACCATCTTTCACTCTTTCTCCCCTGTAGCTTCATCATCCTCCTCCTCCTCCTCAGTGTCTTTGGTCCATGTGCACAATGTCATGATGGAATGTCAAAACAAAAAAACAAAAACAAACAAAACAGGTGTTGTCGTTGCAATGGTGATGGAGGACAAATCCATGGTCGTGTGAGGGAGCGAATACAGCGGCCATAAATTAACTGAAAAACAATGACAAACAATAAACAAAATAAATTGAATGTTTACTTTGTGGAATTAATAAATTAATAATAAAGATTTCCAAAGAAAGCTGATGAAGTAGAGCTGAAGCACTGCTTGTGTTAGTGAGTAGAAAGGAATAGTTTGAGCCGTTCAGCAGGGTGAGGGAGCGCTACATTTTCCTTCTCAAACATCGCTCCTGAACGCATCCTCCGTCATGCTACTTGTTCTTATGTTTCAAAAAAACAGGTTGCCTTGGAGCAAAACCTTAGAGTATATCAATAACATGAGAGGAAAAACGGAGGTTTGTGGGATGTCCTTCACAAAACCACAAAATGGAAGATCAGTTTTCTTCTAACGTGTGCGAGCAGCCACAAGATGGCGCCAAGCGTCTTCACTTACATTTTCAGAGCACAAGCCTCAGTAAGGAAGTCAAGAAGGATAAGAGCAAGAAAGACAACAGTAACTACAAGCCAGGCACAGTCCACTAATTAGCAGAAAAGCATCGTCCAGAGCTAAGCATATGATGTCAGATCATTTCCAACTTCCCAGACAGCCGCTATAAATATTAAGATATTATCAGGGCAGGAGATCAAAGATTAACTTAGAGACTTAAAATCTGCTTTAAAGATACACCAAACATGTATTTACAATGGTTTGCTATTCTAACCAACACAACAAGTGTTGGGTGAGGTTTAGGTCAAGTCTCTGTGCAACCCAATCAAGTTCGTGCTCTGCAAACTTGGAAATACATTTCTTTATGGAGCCTCCTTTTGTGCCCAGGGGCATCGTTATGTGGAAACAGGAGACGTTGTCTGCAACAAGTTGGAAGGACGCTGTTGTTTGAAGGATCATTTCCCTTAATTTGATCTGGTGGGAAAAGTCCAGACGAGGTCCGTTAAAAGGGAGGAATTTCTTTCCATGCAATCAAAACAAAATGCAACAGCGTGTTTCCTGTGATGCCTTCCTGAGTAATGGGTCAGAAGCGTAGACACAAATGGCCGTCTTGAAGGTAAAGGGGACATCTAAAAAATGAATGCCTTGGAAAATGGCGTACATAAGTATACATGAAGTGTTTTTATACCTGAGCCATCATGAATACTTCGTTAGCACAATCAGCATACCCCTATAGAAAACAGTTTGACCCTGTTTGAACTGTACTTTCTACAGCTCCACTGCCTCCTCCCTGAACATCCAGAATAATTAGAGCGAGGCAAAAGGAAAGAGTGAAAGGACAGGAAATGTTACGCTTGGGCAGGACAAAAAAAGGGAGGAAGTTTCCTTAACACATGCCAGGCCTTTATAATAGCTGAATTGCTTGCGTAATAGAGATCGGTCGACAACTGCACGGCACTTTCAGTTTAAAAGGCTTATTAACGCGACACTATGCCACACTGCGACTTGGCAGAATGCGCACCTCCTGCTTAAAGACTTGTAACACAAGGTTAGAGAGCAACAAAGAGAAGGGATGAGATGAGCAAGGGAAGCTAGTGTAGAAAAAAGAAAATTGTTTCAGAACATAAGGCACAGAAGGAACAGGGTTTTAGTTTCAGAAAGGAGCAGTGTTAAGGGGGAGCAGCTTCCCGCTGCGGGAAGAAGAGTGAGCAGAGTGAGTGACAGAAAGGAGGGATGGGCTTACTTTTTCTTGTCCTTGTCCTTCTTGAGGGGCTGAGATAAGGAGAGCGTCTCGACTGCCACCTTCTTCCTGTTGAAGGCGTTCATCTCCTCCTCCAGGTCTCTCCGCTTCTCCTCGACCTTCCTCTTCTCCTCCTGGTGCATCCGCTTCAGCTGCTCGAACTTGTCATGAAGCTGAGGGGGAGGCGGAGGAAGAGGAAGAGAGGGCGGTGATGGACGGACAGGACGGGGGTGAAAGAGGAAAAAGGAGAGATTTGAATTGCTACTTGCCGACTTGCTCATTACACTGAACTGCATGCTTTAAAAAATGTCTGTGTAGTTGCAGTGTTGGGATATGAGCATTATTTACACAGCATCTACAAACCATTATTCCCTTTGACACTGACCTCTCGCTCCTTTTCTTTTAGCTCCGCTTCCGTCTCTTTTACTTTGCTGACAAACATTTGTCGCATCTCTTCCTCTTTGCGCTGCAGATCCCCCAAGAACTCTTTCCTCTTGGCCTCATATGTCTCTTGAAGGCTGGACAGAGGAAAAGACAGTGCTATGGATCAGTTATCATCTCCTAACGATACCCGTTGTTGACAATCTCGGTGGTTTTTGTGTGTTTTCCTTCTCGGTGTGCTCTCTGGTCACTGTACCTGAACGGCTGGCTGTCGGGGTCCGTATCTTTAAATCCCATCTCCTCCAGCTTACAGCGTCGGTAGAGCTCGTAGTGGCGAGCGTGGGTCTGCTCCCTCAGATCCTCCATGTTGACCCTGATCAGCATCTCTCGGAGTTTTACAAAGTCACAGTGGCTCTCGTTCTCAACTAAAGGGAAAACACACACCAGAATTAGGGGAGAATCAGGTGATTGTCTTAGTTCTCCTACATGATAAACAAATTCCAACAAATTCAATTTTGAAAAATTGGTTTTGGTTGTCAGAGTCACAAATGTGCAGTGGCGTCTTGTTTCAAGTTCCCAGTCTGTATTTCTCACTTTTATTCTGTGACTGGCTCTCGTCTTCATCACTTCTAACTTACTTTCACAACCCATCTGTCACCCTGTAACCCTCCCTTCCTCTCCATCAAAAGCAGGAAATCACACCACGTCTCTACAGGAATGTGAAGTTGTCACAAAAACAAATTAATAAATCCCATTTGGCATTTATTAAATGAAAACAAAATCTATCACAGTTTGCCAACAAAAAAAAAGGAGTTTTATTCTGCGTTGTTAATGTTAATTTGTTGTCCTGGAGCAACTTTGACAACTTCACTTTAGTTTCATGTCTGAGTGACTCTCACGGTTAAACGCGTTCATGGTGGAGAGGGCAGAAAGCCTTTCCTGCCTGACAGACTGACAGCTGAGGGGAGGGGGCCCCGAGCGGCTTTTCCATTCTGATGAAGCCGTTTCACTCACACGTCACCTCATTTACTCCATCGCAACAGTAGGGGTATCTACTGAACTTTGAGGATGAAGAAAAGTAATAACATGGCAGTACATTAATATGATGGTAATAGTCAGTCAAAGGTTTTCAGCAGAGTTGATGAACTTATAGCGAGATCATACTGCTTAAAGAATAACAGCGGTTAGACTTATGCAAACTGAAAGTGAATAAGAGCCAGAAATAGAGGCTTCCTCCACACACATTGCACTTATGTATGTCATAAGTTTCATAAGTTAATATCAATGCTGTTTTTTGAGGAAATATTAAATAATATTAAATTTGTTTTTTTTGTAAGGATATATACCAAATATGTTCATATAAAATTCAAATAAATTGTTCAGCTCTACTGCAAAGACATCCATGCAGCCAGAATCCCTTCTGCTGACATTCTGCCCCGTTCTAATCAAGAAAAATCACTCTTCTCTTTGAAAATAAAGTGTTTTTTATCTTGACTGTATATCTTCCCCTGCATTTACAAACTAAATAATACTTAGCCATGTGGAAACTTGGAAAACTTCTAATTATTTGGTATGCTCAAACTCCTCCAATTTTTTAAATTTCTGCAAAACCTGGATCACAACCTAAAACAGCTGTGACTTGTTTAAATAGGCAAGCGTCGTCAGAAGAAAAATAACTTTCCCTTTTGAAGAATGTTATGAGATCAACCTGTTAAGCTCTCTTTACAGCATTTTTCTGAGGTTTGCTGCCGTCTCAGATCGGTGTACGTGGTGACCGAGGACATGTGCCGAACAGAAGCACGTGGCGTTGCAGAGCTGGTGCATATGCCAGAAACCCCGGGGGCGGCAGTGGTGGGGAACAGTTGTGTTTAAATACCACCACAAGCTGTGAGCACTGAGGATGTAAAGGACGCAATAGTGATATTGAAAAGTCCCAATTAGCGTGGCATTTAGCTTTGTCTGATGGAAAACACTGAGATAGCAGCCTGCAGTGCATGATAGCAGCATAAAAAAACATAAGCAGTAACATAATGCAGTGCTTGAAGACGCAAAGACATAGCACATTCCTTTATTCGACTTAGACAAAAAAAAAAGAAGCAAATGTAGTAACTCACCCTGGTCTATTTAAATTGCTTTTGGACCCGAAATGCATCTTAAAAAGTTGTGAAATAGTGGCAGACATGCAGCTGTCTGAATTACTCACTCTTATTTTTACTCAAATTAGCTGGTTGACCACACATCATTAGTGGGAGTATACGAGTTAAAAACAGACATGAGCTGTTCTCTGAGGCTGCATCCAGGCTACTGAAATTGCCTGTTTATTTGGCATCTAATAGTCTCTCTGTACTGGCCCCCCGCTGAGGGCTGAATGAGGGCCAATCCTCTGACTTTTCTGCAGCACTGAGCCCTCGAGATATCAAAGCACAGGGCTCTGCAGACGCAGACACGCACGCCAGCATGAGAACAGAAACATTCAAATAGAGAACACAGACACGGCTGCAATAAATCTGCAGTTACAAAAAGAATGATGAAACTAGTCTGTGAAATGAAAATACATTAAAATGATCCATGTGTCCCAGGCTTATCATTTGTTCCAGTGCTTTTGGTACGGCCAAAACATATCTTAATGGCAGAGAAGCAGAATTATGTATATGATTGCAGCTGCTCTAAAGCTACATGGTGTCTTGTGTAAGATATCAGGAACATTTACGGAAAATGTTATATAACAAATCTAGGAGTCTACAGCCATATTAAAATCTCTGTGAGGCATGAATGTGTCTACAAAGTCTATACAATTCATCCAATAGTTGTCTAGACATTTCACTTAAACCCAATGTGGACCACATGGTGGTGCAAGATCAAAAGAGCTCCAAAGTCATAAGGATTCGTCTGGGAACCATTACAGTCTGTACAAGATCCTGTGACAAGCCGGTCGGTGCATACTTTGATATTTCCTTGGATAAGGGAAAACTTTAACCTGCTGGTGGCTCTAAAAGAAAAATGTGGATATCTGTACCAAATCTCATTGTAATCCAGGTGTAAACCTGACAATCTGCTGGTGGCATCAGAGGAAAAGTCAGGGGGATCACCTGGGTAACCATTCATCCTCTGGAGACTGTGGATATCTTTACAAAATGTTATGGCGGTACAAACCGCTGTTGAGATAGATGCGTTTTTACCGAAGCGGTGTGTCGACCGACAAACCAACTACTGACAGAAACACACTGCCATGCATAGAGACTACACACTGAATACTGTTTGAATTAACACTTACAGATTATGGAAATTTTGCACATTCAGTACTTTGTATCAAACAAAGGGATCAACGTCTTGATTTACACAGAACTTTTGCAATTGAGATTCTATAATATTAATAGTTTATTTTCCCCCCCAAAAAAGTGTATTTATTATCATTGTAACGTGTGACTGTGTGGGTTGAGGTTCATCAACAGGTGGGCTGAGACAGAAGTTCAGGACTGACTTTCACTTGTTCACTTAAAAGCTGCGGAGGAGGGATGATTTGGGATTCTTAGCGACTGAACCGCATGTTGACCAACAACCTAAACATATCACCCTAACTTCAAGAATGCAGTAATACTGATAAGATCCGTGTTCACATACAAACGTCCACGACAACATGCATGCACAGTTGAACAAACACAGAAGTATAGAATCACGGGGTATACTACGACGGAGTTCAGAGATAACAGAGAATCAAGATCCCCCCCCCCCCCTCCCCCCACACACACACACAGTTCTTTCTTTGTCTTCCTTTAAGTTCCCATGGCTCTTCGATAGGTTATCATAACCCGTCTATTTGACATCTGGCATCTGCAAACTGTTTCCATTGACAGAGGCCGTTCTTTCAGTCGGTCAAATGGAGGAAGACACTCAGACTTCTGTCCTCTTCGGCCGCAGTCTTCTGATACTGTGACAAGTGTGTTGCATGAATGGAGGGCAGCAGGCTGACTAAAAACTAAGTAGTTTTCTTGTTATACATTCCATCAGAGCAGATTGTTTGTAGTTAGAGATGGACGTGGTTGATAAGATAATTAAATAATTAGATTCATAACAAAGCTGAAGAATGAATGACAATGTCAGGTCTTTCTTTAGAAATAATAGATTTATCTTGTGATTCTCATGTAAACTTAGTCCACAAACAGAACTTTTCGTTGAAATTAAAAAGGCCCAATCAGTATTCCATTCATGCAACATCTGGTTTGTGTGTGTGTTTAAACTAATCACAATGTTAAAGATAGTCTGGCTCTGGTTAAGTGTAGATGTGTTGGTTACTTTAAAATCTGCGCATTACTTTCCCCCTTGACATGCAAGTATTTTTTACAATCACTATTTTGCTGTATTTATACCAACTTCAAGACTTGTTTTCAGACAATATCTACCACTCGTTAATTGCTGCTCAAGAACAACAAGATAACTGCAATGGAGAGAAATTCCAAAGAAATTAGCCCTTTCGCAGACGGCACTATTCTGTGTATTACCAAACAGGACAAGGTTGTGTGTTTCATGGTGACTGATGGAGTCAAGAAGGAATCTGTCCCCCTGGAGACACACAGCAGGCTTTATAAATAACCATCGAGTGTCCTCAGAGGGTTGGGGAATGAGAGTGGTCAGGGGATAATGGAGAGAGGGCAGGAAGACGGTAAGCCGAGGGAAGGAAGGAAGAGAGAGAGAGAGAGCTGGAGGGCGGGAGGGAACTTAGAGAGCAACTCCCATCTGAGCAGTAATATTCTCACAGCACAACCCTCAGTGACATTATTAAATTAAAAATGTTTACTCTCACTGACAAGCACATAGGAATGAGCTATGGGAAACAAAGACGTCTCCATAGGCAATGCTTGCATGCACAGACACACACACACAGACACACACAGAAATATACCTTTCATGCGAACAATGGAAGCCATTTAACATCATTCACATCTCTAGCGCACACAAACGCACACTGCAAATTTCCATAAACGACCTCCACGTACTCGTCCTTCATTTCGCAGTGTGTCTCTTTGTATGAAGTCACACTCTCGGCTGTGGAGGGCACGCCGCATTAAGAGAGAGGGTAAAAATAAATAGGCAAACTGTGGGAGGCACTCGCCACTCGGCCGTGAGCCGGAAAACATCTTTCACCGTGGATACCGATAGATTCCTTGCTTTTGCAGCTGCAAAGTTATATTGCATTCCATTTCTTAAATCAGGGCAAAATGGCGTTAGCAGTAGAAAGGTGGAACTTAATTACATGTTTCCTCAATTCTCCTGCATATGCTCTTCTGCGTCTGGTTCAGTGTGGTTTGGTTAATCTTTACTGGTGCATATGACCCCCAAAAAAAGCTATTTTTTGAGTTTGAGAAGAATATTCCAGCAATTGTCTGGCCTTTTGCTCAAAAGAAAATGAATAAAATGTATAAAAATATTTTTAAAAGTTGCAGACAATGTTCACCTAATCAATGTATTAATTAGTCTGTCACTTTACCAAAATGTTCTTGTAGTTGTTTAGTTTCTAATTTTATATATTAACCTCTTATTAGATATTTATTTTACTTCCTCATTTTATATGTACTTGTCGCGGTCCGTGTTCTGTTGCAACAACAGAAAGTTCCCACTGGAAATGAATAAAAATGTATCTCATCTAAATTGTTGCCCTTCTAGTTTTTATTGTGCACTTCCAATCCAAACTGTGTGCTTTGGGTCCTAAATGTGACAAAAGTGCCACACCCGAATAGAGTAAGAATACAGGGAACGGAAAGAGACTGAGCCATGTACTTCCTCAAACACCCATGACCAGTGTCAGATGCATTCACAATGCAATAAACCCCTGAATAAACACATACTCATAATGTGTCATAAAAAAGTACTGACACTGTCTTGATTGGCTGAGAGGCCTTCAAATGAGTGACAATATCTCATGATATTGCACCCTTCCCTCATTTACACCTCATATACCTTAATACTTGTCAACAAACAATCAATCAAACAACCAGCCAGCAGCTAGTGGATATAAAATAAAAATAAAGTCTAACTATTCATGATGACAAATCACTTGATTTGTGTTTGTGAATGGTGTGGAGCTGTCAAACAAACACACAGACAACTACTGTTCAAGGCCTTTCTGTTGCTCGCATTACATCAGTGGCAAAAATGTCAAAGTAAGTAAGTGGTTAAGTAATAATGAACTAATGCTTTATGGAATTAACCTTCATGTATTTACTGAAGTGTTTTCTTGAGAAACACAAAACTCCCCACACACACAGAGATGAACTTGCTTGAGAGTGAATCTCACCTTGCACGATACCCCAGGGGTACTGTCTGGCCCTCACTGTTTTGTTACCCACTTTGACCTCTTCCACGCTCCCGACCACAGCAAAGGGCAGATGGGCCTGCACAGAAAATAAAGATGTGTGTTAAAAAGGTCAAGAGGCCACAGATGTAACTGGAGCCATCAACAGGGGCCGAGTCCCAGCTGCCCCTTTCTTCTGGGTTACACTTTCAGAAAGAGTTTCTTCATGCCGATTATCTTTGTCGCGCAGCAAACCTCTTCCCAAGTTGCATTTCACCTAACACAAACATTGTATGTACAAATAACGCAAACAAACAAGATCAATAAAAATTAAGTGTTTACTTTCAAATAAAACTTACGTCAGTGTGACTGTTGTCTCCATTATCGTTCACAAGCAGACCACACCAGAGAGAAGTGTAACCACGCTGACATGAGCGCTGCACCAGAGCTGCGTTTTAAGTTTAACATGTGGCTCAGCTGGGGCTAAGAGGCCTATTTAGTTTAAGTGTTAAAATGCACGCACGCACGCACACACACCTCTCTAAGAGCTACTACAGCCTTGTTAAGATCGACAGTGAAGCATCATGGGACAAAACAGGCCTGGTACACAACCTCAAAAATTAGGCGGCGAGTTAAAACCAGCTGGCTGGTTGCAGCTCAGAGGAACAAGCTGGTGAGTGTGGGCGCTGATGTAACCGACTATGAATAGATGGGGGCACTGTACGAGGACTGTGTCTGGGCAAACCAAGACACCTTTTTATCCATGGAAGAATATACTGTTAGTGGATCTGTGCATATGTGGGCGTGTGAGCACACTGTGATTATATGCATCATCCCGGTTATGAAATCGGACCTAAAAAAGGCCCAAAACAAAGTTGAAAGGCATATATTCAGTTTTGCTTCTGATGTATAACTGAAAAACGTAGCCAGTAGTAGGAAAGCATGCTGCTTTCCTACTACCTAATGGAAAGAAATGAGAAATTGGGCAACTAGTGCAATCAAACAGACAGTATTTATACAGTTTTGTGTAAAACCCTATATAATGTTTGTATATACTGCATGTCCAAGCCCATGTCCAGGGTCAGCTGGTATTTGCACATATTGATACTGTTTTTCCCTCTATACACTGACTGATTTGTAGGAGGGCAAGTGTCTAATTAAGAGAAACAAACTAGCTTTTCAGCACGTGTTAAAAGCAATAAAATGGTGTCAACATATGCTGCTCTTACCAGATGTGTGACACGTGTGGCGCTGAAGAAATGACGTTCCTCGTCAGTAGGGCACACACATTATCCTTTTTAATCCAACAATGTAGATAAGCGTCGCAAATCTAAAGACCATGGCTATCATTTTACTTCTACCACATTCATGTGCCTGCAAAAATGTAGAATGATGGACAGACTGATTGTAAAGGAAATGTGTGAGTGTCACAGCATGACTTACGTTCATGGAGGCGTTGATCTCACTGACGGCTTCGTCGTCTGTTGGGAACTGATATATCTGGACACCGTTGCTCACCAACTCACTCATGATCTTTATCTTGAATTTATGAAGCTCACTCTTTGAGATCGTGTCTGCTTTAGCAATGATGGGAATAATATTGACCTGAGGAAAGGATGAGAAAAATAGATGGTGGGCGGGGAGGGGATTTAATAAACAGAGTTATTGAATGTGTGGAGCATCGTCTTTGTTTATATGGTTACCAAAAATATAATATATATGCGGTCGTGTAATGAAAGCTGCTTTGTGTTAAAAGCGGATACGTGGATTTCATTATAAACCGTTGTTTCTAGTGTGACGTGCATCTTCATGGCAAGACAAAATGCAGTTATTAAGCTCAATAAGATGAGAGCAGATGCAAAACAATCAACAAAATGTCTTAAGTGAATCACAGATTAGAGTAATTAACCTCCCTGTGTCAGCGGGTCATGAACAAACACAAACACTGAACATATTGAAGCCCTAATTAGAAGCAAGGAAAAAAAACAACTTAAGAGCGCTACTATTCATGGCTGACAAGAGCATGTGAAGCAACACTGCAGAGTGAATGAGCTTAGTCAGAACCCCAACAGATACATAAAACAAACAGTGATTATCAAAACAAACTGGGCTTCATCTCCAATCAGCAGCAGATGTGCAGAAATAAACACACAGCTCTTCTGCATTCCTCTGCACGGCTGCATTACCCCGATCACCAACAGGGAGGACGAGGAGCATCTCCACAGATTCACTCATCAATTCCAGAGTGTGCCCCAGAGCCGGAGCTTGTTAGGAGTCAAATTACAGGCTCATCATACTTTATGGGATCATTAGTTTACAGCAGGGCAGCCGGTATCGGGATTTACCCCTTATTAACAAACCAAGTTCACTAATCGTGATCCAGTGCTGACACTTGATCACTCAGTGACGAGACAGTGAGGTCTGGTCACTTCCCACAGTAGAGTTTTCCCAGCTGGCTAAAGGGTATTCCCAAATAGTTCCCAGTGTTTGTTCTGAACAACCAGGAGCACCAGATGTTTTGTCTTTTCTTGCACAGCATTAATGAAAAACATATCTATTAGAAGTTTGCAAAATACAATCATCAATTGCTTACTTTTATACTAAAGAAAGCTTGAAAAACAGTTTTTTAAGAAGATTTATGGACGCCACATTTAATCACAATGGATATCAGATATACATGACCGAGCTATGACTCTAAGAGTTTGTATTTTGATGCGAAGTGCGATAAATGGTCGCTGAGGAATTTAAAGCCACGCCAACTGCTGACTGTGCTAATAAGTGGAAATTTTGGAACAAACATGCATCTGTCTTTCATCTCACACAGTATCTTCGCCCTCCCGGCTTCCTCATCTACTCACACTTTAAAAAAAACTCTGATCTGGTGCAAATAGGCAAAACAATGCAACCAACAGAAAGATGTAGATGTGACTGTTGTAGAGGATATTAGACATTTTAAAAAGGTTGAAGGGAAATATCAATCCTTGCTTTTCAAATACAAACTAAATAGTCTACATCCTATTATTAGATAATTAACTTGTAAGGATTTTTTCCTAATTCAGAAAAAAAAACATTTTAAACAAAAGGACACCTCCTTCCAACCCTTATCTGTCTTCCTGCCTTCATCTCCCACAAACCCACAAACCATCCTCTGTCGGGAGGGGTGAATTGGACCCCTTTCACAAGAAAAACACCATTGTCTCATCTTGACAACGAACTCTACAGAGGGAACAGTTGTCTTTGGTCTGCTTCCCTGGTTTTTTGTGTGGCGGGGCTGTCTGGTAGACAGCTCTGTTCATGTACCTTTAGTTTCCAGATAAATGTTCACATATAGTGACGAAAGGCTCAATCTTCAGAGAAAAATAAGGGTTTATGTCATGTGTGTGTATATAAGAGAGCAACACTATGCATCTCATGACAATACAATATATTCATTGTAAGTATATTGTAAAAGTGTTAACCAGAAAATAAATGCTTTTAAATTTTTCACTTTGTACTATGGGAAAATACGGAGGGCATTCTGTCAGTATTGTACATGCTCGTAGAGGCTAAACAGCGAATTAGTTCATGGAAAAATAACGAGTATGATGAAAATAATCACAAGTTAAAGGCCTAGTTAATTTGTGACTGTTAGGCTTTTGTTTAGGCGTATAGAGACAAAACAGGTACTTTTGTGCTCGACCTGTGGCCATCTAGAGCTTATAGAAATATTCAAAGATTGATAGTATGTGGCAAGTAGCTGCAAATATTGCCTGCAGCACATTATTATTTCATGTGGAAGGAGACAGCTGCATAAAACACCCGTCAAGCCTGTCAAATAAAACAGCGTCACCTCGTCACCTCCACACTAAGGTCCCTCAACACGGTCTTGTTTTCAGATAAAACAGTGGTCATATTTCACATAGTGGAAAGACTGCAGGGACAGAGTGATGTTCACTGTAGCCACCCACTCAGCCTAGAACTCAACCCACTGCTGTACTCAAAATGCTGTTAATCATTTGCGATTAAAAGTGCCCGCTGCCATCACTGCTTTTATTTGAAACATTCAACACTTCCTGGCACTGTCCAAATAAAAAAAAAAGGCGTGTGAATAACCAAAATGTTCCTCACAAACACTTACAAGAAAGAGGGATCGGTTCACACAAATGGATGGAGGAGATTTAACTGAGGTAAGCTGCTTTGCCTCCACTCATATTAAGAGAGAGTATGGCAGGGAAGCTGCTACACGATAGCAAACACATTTAGCTTGTGTTCACATAAGGATAATCTATTTAGCTCAGGTAGAGAGGGGTCGGAGTGGCTGTGGGGGTTTGGGTGACATCGGGAGACAGTTGGCAAGCGCAGGTTGCCAGGTTTTGATCACTCTATTGGCCGGTAAAGACAGCACAGAGATCAGTGGTCAGTGCTGGCACCTCACAGCAAGAAAAGTGCTGCATTTGGATCTTGGCCCTTTTATGTGAAGACCTATCTGCTGAAAAGTATTCTGGTCTGTGACTTTGGTCTTAAAAAATACAGGTGGTCCTCAGGGGGAACTTGGGTGTCCTAAGCAGTGACGATGGCTGAAATTGGAATAAATTACAATCCATAGAAAACATCTGAAACTTTAACTGTGTACAGCAAAGTCAAATATTAAATCAACATGTATGTTTAGTGAATGTAAATATCATTGAGACCTAATGAAATACAATTAAACAAATGTTTTCCTTGAAGTCCTCATAACACTTTTAACTGCTCCTTGAGAGTGACAGTTGGCTGAAGTCTCCGGTCGTAGTACCAGGACACATTTGGCAGAGAAGTGCAGCCATGCGTTGATAGTTGGCAGAGGTATGCCAGCAGGTTTTGGTCACAAGCTGACCATCTGCTTTGTTCTGGATTCATCAGCTTTGCATCACTAGACCCGAGCAGAGCTGAAGCGTCCATGTTTGCCATTTATTAATAAATAACAGTGTGATCAGTAGTTGTATGTATACGTTTGACTGCTGTAACTAAAACTTCATTCATTAGTGAACCTCAAGGTGTTGTGAAAGGATTTTAAAATGCATACACACGTCCCTAAAAATCATACAAGCAGACAAAAGGACATTAATGGCATTGTGTCTTCTACGTGCAAGCAGTTCTCTCAGGTGTTTCTAGATATCATACATGTGCTTTAAAAATGTTTTAAGATTTTAAAAAAAAAAAAACACTAAACAGTTTTAGCTGTGTTCATTGCTGAGCCGTTTTGCAAAAACATGATATTAAAATTCATTTTATCAAGCTTTATCAAGCAGAAAGAAGTAATCTTCGTAAAAAAAAAAAAAAAGAAAAAAAACTGTTGTTAAAAATTCATGCCTATTTATTTCTTTGGATTACAAACAAAAGTCTGGTAGGTAGCGTAAGTAACATTAGCCACGAAAGGCTTAAACTCACACTAGAAAAACGTCTGTTAAAGATAGCACCACTATTAAAATCTATAGTTTTCTCGCCCTTTCTAACACTGTCCTCCCCCACTAAAACACTCTCTTCCCCACTCCCCTTCTTTCATGCTCCAAGCACTGATTTTCTAATTGAGGCCACGCCAGTGATTGCGCCTCTACTCACACATCGTATGCATGGCAAAACCCGGATCCCCTGATCAATAATCTGTGTAGTAAAACGCACACAAGAGCAATCAAAAACTAACAAATCAATTTGGCTCTGAATGGGATTATTGACTGCTGTACGACTGCAAATGTGTCAAACAGGAAGTCAGTATTGGTAAGATGAGCATCAGGAGGAAGTATTTTAGGGTTTTATATGTTATCTATTTATTTCACTGCTTCACAAGGATACATTTTGTATTTTTTTTTTTTTAATTGTATAGTTTCTCCTTGTATGGTAATTCCTTAATTATAATTAATAACATGTTCTAGTCTAATCTAATACAGAAAGTGGGCTAGACCTTAACATACCAAACATTTTAAATAATACAGGGCAGGTCTTGTGAACTTTTCCTGAAATCCTGTCCACACCCGAGCAAAAAGATCTGCGATGTCCACATCTCAGTGAAATGCACACCAGTGAAAGGGAGGAGTATCCAAAAGTTACTCAGACAATGTGAAAGGATGAGAGGTTTGTGAGTGTGCTTTTTTTTTTGCTGCATATGAAGGCGGTCTTTGTGCGTGAATTGTCTGTACCTTGCTGTCCAGTTTTTTCATAGTGACGAGGTCCAGAGACTTGAGGGAGTGTCCTGTCGGGGCGATGAAATAAAGGCAGATGTGGATCCTGGTGTCGTGGTAGTTAAACAACGAGCGCTTGATCTTCAGCTCTTCCTGGAGATAGTTTTCAAACTCGGTGTCGATGTAGTCAACGATGGGCTTGTAACTGTGGAGACAGACAAAGAGAAACCGTCATGATTTTTGTCCGTGGGTAAAAGCATAAATCTTTGTCTTTCTTTTTCATGCGTTTGTAATGAATGTGAAAGGAGGTATGGACTTGTCACGGGAAATAAACCAAGATACAGTTATGTTTTCAGTTTGGATTCAATGCCAAGATCTCAGCTCTGAGCTGTACAGCTGAGCAATGCATTAAATGTGTACTCTGCTTATGGAAGTATAATTGAAACCAATCACAGAGGAGGCAAAACATCTCGTCCTCTCTCGCAGCACTCTGAAGGTCTCTGTAGCCTACAGTGTCACCAGTGGATCAAACATCCATGTTTTGCAGTTGAGGCGGCAACTATATCTCATTTAGAGAGGTAAAATCAAAACTATAAGCAGCCAGCCACATATTTAATAAACTGCATCATAGCCATATAGATACAAGTCTCACAAGCATCCTTTAGTTCTCACAACATCACTTTTTGTTACTACATATCCTCTGTTGTGTTAACCTGTTGGAAATGCTCGATACATTTCTACATCCTCACTCTGTATTTATGCCTCAAGAAAAAGAAAAGATGTGCATTACTTACATTGTGTTGCTATACACAACACTACCACCTTGGCTTCATTGTAGATGGGGGGCACTACTGATTTTACGTTTCACTCTAACTGGCAAGACAATAAAATGGAGCAATGTCGTACGTCTGAAACCCTTCTTGAGTCAAGTTTGACCCACGTGATCAAATCTGGTGCCACTCTGAGCCACAGACAAGAAACAAGCATAAAATGTGCAGTTTCATGGGTTTGAGGAGACTGATCTTTAGATTGAATAGCCAGCTGTTTCTTTGTGCGCTGGTGCTAGTTAGTGGAAACAATTGCTTAATTTAAAATCGCAGTCTTTCCACAGCTCAGAGTTAGACATAAGTCTTAATATATTCTACATCCTCAGCCAGCACCGTGTTTACAGTCATCCGTCACATCTCTCTTCAATCTTCTCTGAGGAATGCACCAACGCTGACCTTTTGAGGCTCTCTCAGTGTGCATTTACAGTCCACTGCAGGGTTCGTCCTTCAGCATGTTGGTTTATACGGCCTTCAGAGAAAGCTGCTATCAAAGGGCGTGAGAGTGCTGCTGGCTGGCTAGGTCACAACAAGAGCAGTGCATTCCACAGCTGCATGTTAGAAGAAGAAAAAAGATCCACTATTTCCACTTTATTGCTGTCCCTCCTTGTCTTATTTCCATCCTACAGGGGAAAACCCAAACCGAGACTGATATCAGTTTGGGTCTGTTTCTCTCATTTGAATCACAAAGCACCATGGACCTAATTTGGACAGATTTGTGTTGTTTTGTAACTGGAAAGGTGGGTTTGAATAAGGACTGATAGGATAATCTGTCGTTGCACGGTCAGGAGTCAAATAGAAAACACACTGATGATATGCGATGATTGCAACACTTAATTTTATACACATCATCATCTGAATTCTGCAAAGGCGGCTAAGAACAGTACTTTGAGAAGCAGGTTAAGTAACATCTGGGTATGGCTTGAAAATTGGGTTACATTTGGTGGAAAAGTGTTAATTAAATACATCTACCCATTAATTATATACTAGAAGTGTAGTAAGACTTTGTTTATTGTTCTTTCCTCTCCCATTCATCGTCTCATGATGACCCCCAGTTTCCTGCAAACAATTATTTTAGCTGCAAATACTTCTGTTCTTTAACTTAAATATGATTTTGAATGAAGGACTTCTAATGGAGAAGTTGTACATTGTAGTAACCAACATGTACATTGGTGCAGCTTCACACTGAAATGTACTGCTGTTTTAACACATTATTTGCATCCAGACAGTTAGACATCGTTTGATCTCTCATCATTGACGACATCAATATATAATTTCAGAGTCCTCACCTTTCCTCTTTGTTTATCTGATCCCCAAAGCCCACGGTGTCAACAATCGTCAGTTTGAGGTGGACGTTGCTTTCTTGCAGGTCGTATGTTCGCGGCCGCAGATACACGCCATTTTGATAATGGCTTGCCTCTTCGTTCTCAAACATGGTGTTGAAGAGCGTGTTCATTAACGTCGACTTCCCTATACCGGTCTCTCCTGTGGAAGGTAGGAAGTAGAGAGAGGGAGTGTTAAATGAGTCATTCTTCGTCACGACTGTAGTGTTGTAGTTATACATGCTGTTGAAGATTGAGGGGGGTGGGGGGGGTGGAGGGGAGAGATGAGATGAGATGTAGATAAATGTTCAAACCTTGCGGTTAGGTACTCACCTACACAAAGAATGTTGAAACAAAATCCCTGTGTGACCGATTTACTGACCAGTTGGTCCGGAAGGCTGTCAAATCCAACATGTCCGCCCAAATTTAGGTTACGCTTCTCTTCATTCTGAGACACAAACAGAAACAAAACTTTGACATTGTGGTTGCATGCGAGGAAGACCCATATGGGAAAGACATTAGTCAGAGGTAGGACGAGTTGAATTTCAAGCAATCACATTCCTATGCTAATGAAAGACCCTGCATGCATTCTGCAGATGTAAAACACATCGCCTAACATTAGGAGAGATAAGCAGGGCCTGAAAGGATGAGCTTCATGAATAATTTTATAAGCATGAGGAACGAAAGACATTTCCACAAAGAGAAAATATACACTTTTTAGCAAGCGGAGAAAATAACTCGTTAAGACATTTAATACGGAGTGTGGGAAGTCGCTTAGAGTTGCAGTGTGTAAGTTTAGCAGGTCTTTGGAATAATTACAACATAAACATTTCCAAGCTACTCCTTTCCATTACTTCAGCACAGATGAGCCACAAAGTACAAGTGAAATGTGAATACACGATATAAAACCATCTATCTCAATTTACCCCCTATATTTCCAGTACAATTACATTGAATGCAACAAGCTGCACCTCTCACATAACACCTAAAACTGATCTCCAATGACCCCTGCAACAGGAAATATTGCAGAAACCCTGCACAACCACTCATTTAGGAGAGGGAATCTTGGAACTTAATACACAAAGATTCCTGATAGACAACCAACCAAAAGGCAGACAGACAAAACTACTGGGTTGTAAGCGTTTTCACCTTTGAGCTCCCTTATCTAACCCCTCAGACGGATAGACAGTCGGTGACAAAATAGAGCATGTTAGAGCTGGAGAGGAACAGACAGCATCTTGAAATGAATGGGGCCACCCGAGCTCGCCCGGCTCAGCCACGAAGGACTGCATACTTAAAGGCTGATGTCAGCGAACACAGGCACAGCTCAGCTAAACGCAACCCGACTATACTGAACCGAGAGGTGGCGGTCGGTTCTACACGAGTTACAAACCTGACTGAACTGCACAATAAACGACGGCCACTGCATGTGTGCGTGTTAGAAGAAGAAGGGGGGAGAAAAAAAAGAGGGAAATGGGGCTTAATGTGTCAGGAAACACTACTGGAGTAATCTGACGTGAGCTGAGCTCGGCAATACTGTGCACACGGAGTTCATTTACATTAACATCCGTGTTTAATGACAACAACAAAAAATCTATACAAGCTGTAAATGGAGGGGTGCAGGAACAAGTCCTAAAGCGTGGAAATGAGTTGAAATGGAATTGGAAGTCAAGACAAGCTTTAGATATTTTAACATTTTGTTCTAGGTCAGTAAATACCCCTCTTGAACTTGGTAGCTTTTACATGTTTTTAAAAAAGGCAGTGTTTACAGCCTTGTTGTGTAAACATGCTGTAGTGTGTTTGTACCCTGATGTGAGCTTTTTATTTCTGCCGATTGCATCCACACTTCAAAAAGCCTAAAAAGTGGTGTTTGTGAAGATTATCTTGCAAAACAAAACCTGTAAGTATCATGAACTTGTGTTTGCCACAGATTTTATTCTCTGCAATAATCCAAAGGTCACATTTGCTTTTTGACGAGTGATGCCAACTTCCGGCTTTGGCCTACAAAAAAAACTACAGAGGTGAAAATGCTTTAAGTTTGTCTACAAGTTATGTTGTTTGTGAAACATCCAGGAAATGTGTTCTATGGTGAGTCAGGTAGCAGGAAAGGTTCAATCAGTCAAAAAATTCCCGTTGGAGAGTTGCCGTTTTCTGGTTCCCAGTATTAGGAGGTTATGGATGAGGAAGTGGCCTTTTCTTTTTTTTTTTTAAATCATTCAGAGCTCATCAACCAACATTCATGCTACGCAGTGGTATTCAGTTTGCTGAATAAAGCATGTGAGATATTCGGACAGATTGCTGGCGGGGGAGGGTATGAGCTCTGGTATCGGGCTTGGAAGGAACTGGTGCAATGACTTGCTGGATTCCGGAGTCGTGTTTAAGAGGTCTGCGATTCATACTAGCCTTTATTTATCCAGGGAAAGATAAATAAAGGCCTGCATGCTCTTGTTCCCATCAACACCTAGCTTGGTTTCCAGTTTTGCGTGTGGAAGCTGCCTACCTGCACACAGTTGGTGATTAGGAGTCTTGTTAAAGGCCACCTTGACATTTTTTTGTGAAAGGGGGGGGATTTGTTTTTTCATTTACACCACAAGTCTAGGAATTTACACTCCAGGTCACACAGGCGTGCTTCTGGAAACTATGTGTGCCTATGTAATACATGTCTGGTACTTTAGAGAAGCATTGGCCAAAGTAAAGAAGCAAATCAGACTTTTTTTGACCTGTCTCCAAACTTCTCTAACCACATTGTTAAAATTCTCAGAAAAATAACAGAGATCCTGACTTGTGAGATAATTCTAGGTTGACCTCCTGCACCGAACCAGACTGAGCTGTCGCGTAATCTTTGTGTGTAAATCATAAGAGGCAGATGGGTCTGTGACTACAAAAAGAGCAGGCAGACCTGACCAACAGTGTTATCTTCACAGATTAGACAGAAAACTGCAGACATGGACACAAACTCCCCAAACTGTGCCTTAACTGACTCAAAATGTGAGCGTGCACTAAAGTCAGTGGTGAAGTAAAAGCAGCAGGGCAACAACAACATAGCAGCAGTTGCAGCAGTACAGCACAAATGTATTAGAATATCTGATAAGATTGCTGTGTGTAAAATAAAAGTAGGCTACTCATGCTGAAATAGCTTCTTTCAATATATATATATATATATATATATATATATATATATATATATATATATATATATATATATATATATATATGAAATATAGTAGTTGAGGCTTGAAAATGTTTTCTTCAAACGAATGAAAAAGTAGCATTTTTTTCCGCTTGTACTAATATGTATAGTATGTATGTTTCAGAAATGAGTGTCTGTAGTTTGAAATAAAAATTTGGATTTGATTATTAGAAAGTATTTGACACAAAATCTGTCTTTACTAGCAGGTTTCTTCACTTGCTAAAATAAGCAAGATTTGCAGAAGCAGGGAAAGAAGAAGTGAATCATATGTTTTGTATGAAAAATCATAATCTGCAAAATATCCAGACACTTGCGTCAACAAAAAAATGTGGTGAAGTACAAAGTACAATATTTGCCTTTTGAAATGCCTAGAGCATAAATATACAGTAGTAGAAGAATGAAACACTGACCAGACTTAGGTTGCATGCAAGTCTATGTTCTCATGCAGATATAGTATGTGAGCATTTTGTGAAAACATCTCCATGTTTGGTCATTTTCTTATTTGTACTGTGACTAAATGACTACATAGTTCACTATATAAAAAAATGAAGCTCCCGTCAAGACCAACCGGATTACGTGAACCCTGCATCACAAAAGCTAAAAATAAACCTGATTGCCTTAGTTCCTGAAAAATGTACATTTAATGACAACAGCATCACACCCATTAGCTATAGATATACTGTGTAACCAGTGGGTATTAGGGAAACTTAGAGGCATCAGTCCACCCGCCAGAGTTACATGAGAGAGGAGGAGCACAGCAGCGTAAAGTATGACAGGAATGAAAAGCCTCTGGTGAACTGTCTCAGAGAGGAATCAACAGTCAGCTCTCAGGCCACTGTGTCACCGAGCCTACAGGAAGTGGCCTCACAGGTGGCGCAAAGTGAAATGAGGCTCAAACCATAAAAGCCAGCTCACAATGCTGTGTGTTCATAGCGTAGGGAACTGCTTTTTCCTTGTCACCCAGTCGGTCTTTTTCACTGGCATGGCACTGTGCATGCTGGCTCATTGTCACGGCTGACTGGGACACTTCAACAGAACAGAGCCGGTCGTTAACGTTATCAGTAACACCTGTGCTTTTCCTTCAAGGCAAGTCAAAACGTCTGCTGTGAAAAAGGCCCCTCAATGTTAAATAAAGAGCTGGGAATATATGTTCGCACTGCAAAAGGCTGGTGCTCCTTTATGCCTTAAATTGCTCAAGCATATCTAGTAATACGGAGCAAAAGCTATGACCTTAAATAATCCACCAACCAAAGCATGGTCACAATCTTTCTACTGAGCTACGCAGAGTGTAAATACTCCCACGCGCTTTTAACGACTACTACAGTGTTAGCTGTCACTGTAAACCATTCAGTAAATGGCTATATTTAATGATTATTTTCATTGTAGAATTATCTTTCCATAAAGTTGCTTATTAAATACATTTTATGCTTAATGAGTGACTTCAAAATGAGGAATATGTTAAATTTAAAAAAAGGATTATGAGGTCTGACAATGAGCTTCCACCACCACCAGCAGCACTACGCCTCAGACCAAACCCAGGAAGTATACCGTTGCCATGTGTTCAGTGAGTTGCGCTGTAGGCTTCAACTTGAGCTCTATATTTTAAGCCTATATATATTACATTTAGAAAAATTGGCAACATCAGCTATTGGAAATTGCCGTTTGAAATTGACCAAGGGATACAACGCTTTCAGGATTAGTTTGATACTAATTGAAAATGTGATGATTTTCAGCTTTGAGTTATGAGGAGCTTATTTTTTCCATGATTTCTGGCCAGATTTATGAACGTTTCTTTGTGACATTGAATCTAGAAATATATTGGCATGTAATGTTTACATGTTTCGATTTAACTGAGTTAGGACTTTACTGCCTCTATGGGCTGTCCGTCACAGCCAACTACTCACCATGTTCAAAAAACAGACAATTCAATGGGCCAAACCACAAAACACTAACTCCCAGCATTCACTTGTCCCTTTTGCCTTCTGAAGTATCTTTGCCTCACGTCTCTCCCTGCACTTCCCCATCTTGACCTCTGATCAAAACTATTTGTTTCAGTCTTTAAACTGCAACTCAAGGCAACAAAGAAGCATTTTCAAAACATCCCACAAACGAGTGAATACCGGCGCCTGGCAGCGTGCACGGCACAAGGCCTCATCCGTGACATCAACATAAGTTGAGTAAATATAACGCAGATCTAACCTGATGTGAACTGAAGGCAAAACCGAGATGTTTTCACTCCAGCGAAACATTTTTGGCAAACAGCCCTAATATGACCTGAAATTCTTGTATCAGTCATTCCGACCTGCTGTCTCTCTATCCCCTCTTCAGCTTCCTTCTCGCCTTCTGGCCTCTTTTCCCACCTGACTTGTGTGTACTCAGCTTGTGTCTGCCTCAGTGAGCCTCCACCTGACAGACTGAGACACACACTGCTGCAGCTGATGTTTGTGAATGTGTGTGTGTGGGGCGGGGGGACACTCTGAGGGAAGGCCTTCAAATATTTACAATAACTTGAGGTGCACTTTGTGTAGAACTAGTTTTCCTTCGATGTCTTGTTTCCACATTCAATTTTAAAGAGGACAGATCAACTGCGAGAGAGTATTCCATATATTCAGGCATTTTTCACTTCCTGTATCTATTATTTATGTTCATTATCTTAAGGCATATATACACTCAGGCAGGATCCTAAAGAATTTAGAGTAGAAATTTAAGCATGCACGTTTGCTTTTTAGGAGCACGATAAGACCTGATTGAAGAAAAAAATACTACAAACTGCTTTGTTAATCTTTGACTATTGAAGTTATCGATCAAGCACAAAATAAACATTAGCAGGGTGAGGGTCCGGCTTCTCAAATGGAAAGTTTTGCCACTTTTCCTTGTTTCATATTATTGTAATCTTTGTGTTTCTGACATTTAATTGGAGGACGTCACGTTGCCAGGGAACTGGCTAGATGCTTCGGAGGGAAGGTTGACGACTGAAGGGGACAGAGCTTTTTCAGTCACCGCTATAAACGTTGACCTGCCAGAGAAATTCACACTTGCAAAAATCTTCTTTATGTTGCTTTTGAAAACTTACTTTATTGTAAGGCTTTCTTATAATTGTGTGTATTCAATATAGGTGGATTGGATATTATATTTAGTCCTTTGGTCGTTGGATCTAATGTATTATTTTATTGCCTTATGCCTGCCCTTTGGAAACGTTAATTTTGATAAGTGCTATACAAGACTTCCTGTCCAATGATGTCATTTCGATTTGAGTGGACTGACTTTACATCTCACCCGATGTCATCAAACCAGAAACATACTCTGGATAAGATAGTTTTTGCACTACTGACAGAACTAACCACACCTACAGATTGTGTGTGCTGCAATAGTTCTTCTCCTGCTGCTACTTGTGTGAGCAAGCGGTGGTGTTGTAATGGTAAAAATGTTGATGGTTGACATTTGGATGACGTGTGGGCCACCAGGTGTATCTTATCAAATGCCTATTCTCTCTCTATCTCTAGTCTCACAGTCATGCATAATAATTGTTATGGCCCCATCACCGCTCAGCCTCGTCCCTCCTTTATGCCCAACAGGAAAGACAAAAAAACCAAGACAGACAGACGGGAGACGGGAACCATTTTACGAGACAGATGCACGGCTCAAATCATCTTTACAAGGATTTTTAGTTTCCTTACTATAACTGAGGGGCCAAAAAAGTGTGTCACGACAAAATCATTTTACAGTTTTGTCAGTTTTGTTTTTGCCACAAGCCAAAACCCCTTTTTCGCTATGGATTAGTGGTGAAAACGTATCTGGAGAGCTTTTTATATCCCATGATCGGAAAAGCTTTCACACATGGCAATTATTCGAGAGCTGGACTAGTTATGCATGTTACTGAATGTTGTTGAACAATGAATACTGACTCAAATCAGACACAGCTCAGGGTTAGACTTATTATTTTGTGCCATTTTTGGATGCAGTAAATCCTTCTTTTTTTGTTTGGTGATGATGATTAATCAGAGAACAATCAAGAGAGATGTATTGTACACATATAGATGCAATTTTGGCTTTAAAAAAACATAAGCCAATGCCTTTTTCTTATTTTGTGTCGTCTTCGCCTTTCTTAGAGCCGTCTCTGCCAAGTCAGCATTTACATGCAAGCTGCATGGTTCAGAATCCAAATCAGAGTTGAAAAAATTGGGAGCCTTTTGACAACACACGTGACTGCTGGTGATGGATTCACAGGGGGACGCAAGTATCACAACTGAGAGTCTATAGTGAACAAATTTTCCTTCCTTTCTTAAACCAAATGCTTTTTCAACATCCCAGCAAACATCACTGCCTCAAACATCTTCATTCAGCTTTTGCTAACAATGTTTTTGGGAAGCTATTTTAATCTTGGAGCGTCACAATTTGGGCTCTGAACAGGTCTTTGAGAATTTTCGACCTATTCTAAAGACGAATATTGACTCATCACCACAGAGGCTGCAGCTCGGCTGTCATGATCCATCTACAACATCGGATTTGACAGGCTCGCCTCGAGGCAGTTCTGGCCTGTACGTACTATATACAGCGAACATCAGGGCAATCTGTCGTGAGCAACATGCAGCTGGGACAACATGGAAAAGGCACTGGCTATGCTTTGAAGGAACACGTGTTAAATCCTTGGATGGGTTTTAAAATAGTACACTGAATAAATCACAAATGTGATTGTGTATTTGCAAGTTAATATCCATCACTTTCTGCACAAGCAGTCATCGCTGCCGCTATAAAGTGACTCGGCCCTCATTCCCACCTCCCTTGTCTCTTTGCCTTTAAGCACTTTGTGAAGCTAATTTCATTTTATGCATGCGGGACTCACGGGAGGGACCGTACTCATCAGGGTCAGTAAGCACTGTACACGCTGAATATGTTGTCGGGCATTTCATTACATAACCCTTTAAAATGAAGAGCATCCTTTTCTATATGCTACACGTGCTGATGTAATTAATAGGTGAAAACAATAGATGAGTAGACTGCTCCATTGATCGCCTCAAATGGCTCTGTCCTAGAAAATTAACCCGATGGCCGTTGGATGAGATTGATTAGGGCCAAACACACAACCCTATCAATAGCTGCACATAATTAACACAATGCCCTTTGCGCGTACACCACCAGGCCAGCCTGTCAAGTTTGTTCAATATGGTCTCACTTAGTTCTGAAAGTGAGACAGGAAGTCAAGCAGACGGTCAGGCAACTGTGCTGCTGCGAACACTGTTGTTCCACTGGCCCGTTTCCCTGCATTCTCAGCATGTTTTCGGATAAATCAATTCTCTGATTTTGTATTCCAAAAGAGCCATTTTAGAAGTCACAAGTAGGTGAAACCTTCTGCAACCCCCAACCCCTGTACCTGATTTGAAAAAGAAATGCCAAGTGTACAATAACCCATATGCATCTTCTTTGTGGGTCCTTTTTTCCTTTATAGCAGACGGGTGTTGCACCAAGAAGTGACGGGAGTGGCCCAGGGTGTTTTCCTAATCTTTTTATCCCTGAAACGCAGCGCTGCTTACTGTCCGATTCACAACCGCAAAGATCTCTGCAAGCATCTGCCAAAAAATGAATCACCGCCTTTAAAATCCCCTCCTGTGAAAAGTTGCCTCGTCACTAGAATATTGGTTTTACCAAAATGTTTTTTTTGTGTGTAGACTGTGAGAATGATCCTGACATATCTTGCTTTGTGTTATTGACATTTTCATTAGCCTGTATTGCATGATCATCAAACTGTAAAGGTTCACACCTGAATGACAACAGGGCTCGTCACTATGAATGCAATGCAGAATGCATTCTTCCTCCCACTCATTCTACCGCTCTCTCTCCATGTACCCAACCTAATACTGCCCATTGTTTAGCATAAAACTGACGTCAAGTGAGTGGATCACAAATTAAGTTGTGCACCCCCTGAACATGAAGATAAAAATTAAACCACGTTGTTTAGGAATAGGGTTCTAAAGGGTGGACATTTTCCGTTAAATTTCCGGAAAGTTTCCACGGGAATTCTGAATTTTTTTTTGCAAAAGCATATAACAGGGAACTTAAATGTAGTTAGCTAGCTAGCTAGATAGATAGTTGAGAACAAGACTATGCACGCCTAGCTCAGCTGGACCCTGAATGCAGCTGGTTGGGAACATTGTATGCCAGAAACATAAACGTAAACATAAAACCTTCTGTTGTTTTTGAACGTCTTTGTCATCAGTGTTGAGTCTGAACGTTTCAGCCCTTTTCCTGGCAAGTGTGAGAGCGCAGAGTTGCGTAGAGGCCAAGAGCGGTATTGCAGACAGACAAAGATTTCAATTATAGCTAGCAACATATTGAAAAGAATAACGGAAGTAGTCGGACATATGTATGTCCACACAAAAGTACACCATCACCTCGATTATTCGCGGCCTTCGGAATGTCAAAACAGTCAAACAATTCATTTTTTTCCGTTAATTGCCGATTATTCCCGTGGAAAGTTTCCAACTTTGAATAGTCCCGGAATTTTGCAACCCTATTTAGGACCTAGGATCATCACACTGTAGCTGATGCTGCCTACATGTAGTAGCATAGCATGTAATACACCTTACAGCGGCTCAGGTGTGTCTGTGGTGCACATCAATGACTTTACAGCAAGCGAGGTAAAACTTTAAAGCATTCGTATCTGCTACAAGTACAGTGACTTGACACAGAAATGTCACCCTTTCTCAAAGCTTTCTGTTCACAGACACTTATCATAATGTCAACAGTAAACAGTCTAATGGTGGCATTTGCTACACCCCATATATGCAGCACCGCATGCATTTACGAAAAATAGATACGTAACAAGACACACCATTCAGGTGGTCAACAAATAAGCAGCGTCACCGTCATTTTTTGGCGTCGTACGTTAAAGAAACCTCCCGTCACCATAGCAGAAATTCGTGTCACCACCATCTCGGCTGAACCCACATTACAGGCTTCAACAGAACGAGGGGGAGGCTTAGCTTCACAGCAGCTCACACCAACACTTTTACTAATCACAACCGAGTCATTCCTGGCTACGTGTTTTTGTGGTTGCAACAGGAAGAGAAGGAAGAAAGAAAATACAAAATAAAAACTGTGGCTTTTACATACCGAAAACACGTCAACGTCCGTGGCAGCCATGGTTGCGGAATGTATGGCGTTGCTGTGCTGGGCAGACTGAGCAGAGGCGAAAGGGAGCAGCCCTCGTCTCTCAGTACAAGCTGAACCACTGAGGCGAGCTGACAGGGGGAGGAAGAGGGACACGAGCACACGACGGAGACGAGCTGGTAGCTGGGAGGATGCGAGCTATTGGCGACGAGAGGACTCACCGCTACGTCGCCCCTTTTTCCGTTTAATCAGACTAATTTTGTTTGTTTTTTCTTAGTTTGCGACATTGGCCGGGAGTCAACAGCTGTGCACAAATACTTGCGTTGGGTATTTTAACTATCTTGGCTGGACGGCGGGCAAATACATAAACAGCAAACAGCACTAATTGTGGTGATTATTGTACTCCTAATCTGCGCATGCGTATAAATGCGGATGTCATACATTTACTTCATATTTGCCACGTTTTTTATTTAGCTTCTGTTTTTATTAATGCGAATAACATATTATTATCGTTCATAATATTGTTATATTTGTTATATATTCCACTGGAAGCCGTTCAAAGTCACTTCGAGGCGTTTCCGAGCGGTGTAACGCTCAACGTTTATGCGGACGTTAAAGTAGGAAGTGAACTATCTTGACGTTTAGGTTACATCTTTGAACGTGATAGATACGTTCCAATATGGCCACTTCTCGGGAACTCCCATTTAGTCCAGGAATGTCATGTTAAACACATTACAAGCCAGGACAGGAGCGAGAAGCACCGCAGGAAGATCGAGTTGGAGCACACATATGTGTGTAGACATTTGAGATAATAAAACACCCAATCATCCCTTCAGTGTATCGAACTATCTGTACTTGTGTGTGTGTGTGAGTGTGTGTGTGTGTGTGTGTGTGCGAGTGTGTGTGTGTGCGAGTGTGAGTGAGAGAGAGAGAGAGAGAGAGAGTGAGAGAGAGAGAGAGAGAGAGAGAGAGAGAGAGAGGGTGTGTGTATGTGTGTGAGTGTCGTTTTCAAGATGGCACATTCATATTTAAATTATTTAATGAGGTCACTGATTGCTCGAGTGTGATACAGCCAATGCGAGCAAGCCATCTGACATTGTGTCTAATTAACAAATTTAATAAAAACACACCTCATGTTCCTAGATTTATTGTACTGTGCATTTTTACTGGATTTTGAGAGGGAATTTAAAAAAAAATTTAAAACCTGTTGACGATTGGCCTAAAACACATTTTTTGATCAATTGAAAAGTTATGGACATATAGCCCTTAATGTGAGTCATATGGTTACTTGAAAGTATATGTAGCTATTATATGTAAATGAAAATGCACTAAATATTGTATTAAATGGTAATAGCCTCTAAATGGGAATGAGACTAATAGTTTGTGTAGTCTATTGAATTAGACTATGTTAAAACATATTTGGTTAAAATTAGATTAATTAAAATAATAAGAAAAAAACACACAAGCAGACATATATAGGCGACACCACAAGTATTTACTTTTATTTTAACCAATAATAAACCAGGCATCATTTGTCTTGAATTCTCACTTTTGCCTTTAGGAAAACAATATGCATATATTATTCAAATCGTGTCCACGTCTCGCGCTCTGCCCCGGAAAGGACTCCTCCAGGTGGGGAGGAGAGAAGTGAGCGGCCAGGTGAGACAACCTTTCCTCACACCGGGACAACGGCGGCAGGGAAAACAGCGCGGCTCTCGGAGTTATAGATGTTATAACTTTAACTCTATATTGCAATAATGGTTTTGACGCAAGAATGCGTCCTGTCCCTGCTGATCGCGGAGGGGGGCAAAGTGAAGAAATCCGACTTGGTGGACAAATTCAAACGCTCGATGGACAGCGACGATCCCGCGGAGAAAGAACAGAACAAGGAGCTTTTTAAGACTTTTGTCAACAAAGTTGCCGTCGTCAAAGAAATCGACGGTGTCCGGTACGTGGTCGTCAGGAAAATATATCAGCATTTGCTGGACGGCGCCCAGACTGCGGAGAGCGGCATGGACGAGCCCGACAATAAGGAGATCCCGCTGACAGGTGAGCAGCGGAGTGAGGATACCAGAGGTTCCGGTGATGCAGGCGGGGAGAGATCAGCTGTGTCTGAGCCTGATCCGGAGCAGGCAGGTGAAAGTGGAGAAAACCCCACAGATGGACTTACTCTCATCGAGCTGGCGTTGCAAAAGAGCAAATATAAGGCTGTTACCGTGAAAAGGATGCTGACGTTTGAGATCCAAAGGCAGGAGGCGCAGCACGCAGGCGATAATGATGAAAGGAGGGGTGCGTTGGACGAGCCCACCGTGGCAAAGAGCAAACCGTATGCCTTACCTCTGAGGGTGCCACCTAGCGCCACCCTGGTGGAGATCCGCAAACTGAAAGTTGACCCGGATGACCCCCCTGGAAGCCCCAAATTGGACTCCTTCAGGGGCAAGAGACGGATCCCTTCAGTGGAGACCAGCGCCGCAGGCTCTCCCCAGCTGAGGAGGTCAATGAAGAGCAACAATGAGCTGGAGGAGCCCAGAGAGACGAGGTGCCCCTCCTCGGTTCCCCTGGAGCAGTCAGAGCACGAATGGCTGGTCAAGTGCGCCGCCGGCCTCTGGGGCCAAGTGTACGGCCTGCTACTGAGAGACAACCAGCTGGCAGAGAAGAGGGACTTCATGTCGGGGTTCACCGCTCTGCACTGGGCAGCCAAATGTGGAAACAGTGAAATGCTCGTGAAGATTTTTGACCTTTCCAAGCAAGGAGGGGTCGGCGTTGACGTCAATGCGAAAACCCACGGCGGGTACACTCCTTTGCACATCGCGGCCCTGCACGACCAAGAGTACATCATGGCCATGCTGGTGAAGGAGCTCGGGGCCGATCCAAGGGTCAGGGACAATTGCGGGAAGAGGGCCTACCACTATCTGCACAAGGGCATTTCTCAGACGGTGAGGGAGATGCTGGGCGAACCCAAAGCCCAGGAGCCTCATGAACGGGCCCAGTCCGACAAAGAGGAGCTGGACCTGTTCCCGGATCTGCCCAAGGGCCTGCATTCAATAAGCCGCCTCTTCCAGCCTCACATGACGGTACTCAAGAAGAAGCACAAGCAGAGGCCCGCGTTTTACTCCCTGGGCGACGAACCCAGCGAGGACCAAGAAGACAGCAGCTTCAGACAGAGAGTCATATCAGATGCTTTTATGTGAACTCAGGAGGACTTCCTTGTCTCATAGCCATGAGGAATGTGCACCAATCATCACCAGAGGGTTGACTGACATTCCTCGGATTTGCTTTCTTCAACAGCGGCAAAAAACTAAATCAATGACTTCTTTCTTGTTCTATTCTTTAATATATTTTTGGGACATTTGTCATGACATACAATTCTTATCAGCAAGGTTGAGTGAGACAGTTTTTTTGTGAGGTGTCACCTGTATGAGTTGCAGAGTTTACAGGTGTGAAATATAACATGATTCAGAAAATATTCCAGAGGGCCATGTGAGTCGTCCTATTACTCACCGTCTGTGGTCTCTCAACGGCCTCATCTTCAGTCTGCTTGTCTGTAGTTTCCCTTCAGGAGAGGCTCGCTCAGAAATGCAATCGGAGTTGAACAATATAACAGACATACTGTTTCTTTTATGTTTAATCACTGCTAGTCACAAATTCCTGTTGTTTTTTTTCTAAATTAAGAAACACATGACATGACATAAAAACATGTTCTCTCTTTCTCTATTTTTGATTAAAAATGAATCAATACTAACGGGACATCGATCTGTGACGAAGACCTTCTGTTTCAGGATTAGCAGGAGAAATAAATCCTGACTGGACTTATGTGTTTATATATCTGAGCAATTGAGATGAACTTGAGTAATGAAGTGGTCGTCCTTCACGATTCCCAGAGGCAAACACGCACAACACAAAATGAAGGATGTGCTGACTTATGGGTGATTCAAACCCATGGAAGCAGCATGATTAATGCATTAATACAAATCTGTGCCTTTGAGGAGGATTTCCAGGACACGTCTCTTTTGTCACAGATTCATTATCAAACACGGTGAAGCCTTTAGGAAAAAGCAAACATCCCAATTAGATTCCCAGGAAGAAGGCAAACATTGGATTTCTCTGAATCACAGCACAATTCATTTGAAAAGGCAAAGGGTGTGTCACACATAAAGTGCTGTGCAGGTGCTCCATAAATCTTTTTCAGGCCTCTTTGCGTGCCAAAACCTGTGGCTCAAATCCATCCTCTGGCTTGTTGAGGCAGCTGTGATTCAGTTCCCCGATCAGCTGACTAGGAATGAGCATATGTTTGCATGTGGGTGGCTGAAAGTGTGTGTTAATGCGGCCTCGTTTCCTGTATGTCAGGAGTTCTGGTCATGGTTGACAATGTTGTTTAGTTGCAGCTCTTTTGGGGGGGGATAAAAGAGTCGCGGGTCAAGAAGGAGCTGTGTTTAAAAGTAGTACGCATCCTGTGTGGTCAGCCTCATTCTCAGGCTGTTCGTCTTGTCCCCGCCTCAAGTCGTCTGCCTCGGTGTTCCTTCGCATCTCATGATGTCACTTCAGCCAGCAGCTTACATTGTCTTCACGTCAGAACGATGTTTCATCTCAAGGCCTCAGGGTTTTATTAAGCAAATGTTCTTTTCCTTTTGCTGCTGCTGCTGTGAGGAGAAAGGCCAACACGAGGTCAGTAACAAGACCCAGAGTGGTTGAGAAAAGTACTGAAATCATGAGACACGAGAAGCAGAAATACTTTGTTAGATTACTTTCTTAAAGAAAAACATGGCACGCAAGATGTTTGTCAAAATTAGAATATGGAAGTGTGAGTGGGAAACTTTAGAGCTTAAATTTAATGTGTGTTTTGAAATTGGTCCATTTGCTGTGTTGGTGCTCTGATCTATACGATGCAATTTAATGAACTTTATATAATGGCAGGTAGTTTTACATTGTTATAGTCAGTCCAATGCTCTGCTGAACCTGGTTGACTTCAAAGTAAAATATGTCCCGCTGTAACTTGAAACTTTATTAGAGCCTCTCAGAAATAAATAGATGGCTCAATAAATGGACAAATACAATAATAAGGATACACACAAGTATGTATACATACAAGTCAATTATCAGATAAATGAGCAGCAATTCAAAAATGTATAAATATGCACATGAATAGAAAAATAGATACATCATGTAGATTTATTTATTTAGATTTGTATCTATTTTATGTATTATAATGTCAACGTTTCTCTGTAAGTTTAAATCATGTAAGAAGCTGGAATCCTTAGCTTTTCTACAGGTAACAAAATAAAATAATTAAATATCTGCTTCGCCTTGTTTTCAGCCAATATGCTAAGCTAAGTGAACCAACTGCTAGCTGTGGCTTCACATTTTTCCTACAAACAAAAGAAGTGGTGTCAATCTTCTCCTCTAAGTCTAAATAGGTATGAGGTTATTTCGCAAAATGTCAAACTATCGCTCTAAAGTCAAGTGATCTGTGACTAATATCTGCTGGATGTCGAGTAGGATTTGATTCCACTTGTCTCCTCCTCTTCTCAGCACTATAACACAAAGTATTGCAGAAAATCCAGTGTAAATATGTCATCATCGCTGTATTTGAAAAGATTAGCAACACAACATAAGTTGGGCCCGCCGTCTGGTGAAGGAAGCTCCACGTGAACCGCAAATTGCATTTTGAACCATTATGCTACTCGTCACAAAACTGGAGGCAGTGGAGGAATATAATGGCGTGTCTGGAATGCATTTACATTGTAAGCTATTACCCTGTGTGTGTGTGTGTGTGTGTGTGTGTGTGTGTGTGTGTGTGTGTGTGTGCGTCAGGCGGTTGGTTACATTCCAAACGGTTCTTACGTTAGCTTGATTAGAGCAGCGCTCTCACAAGAAACATCTCCACAAAGAAGTGACAACTCTTGGTGATATTAAACCGGCGAGGTACTTTGGCTTGAAAACAATTACGGCGTTGTTGAGTCATAACTGCGCCGTGTACTGACTGAAGGTGTGCTGACATTCCTGCGGGGCGGAGAGTTCAGAGTTCAAGTTGAAAAGAGGGATTTGAAGCCTCTAATCTGAGCACCTGGCCGAGTAATCACTGAGTCATGGACACCTCCCTGTAAATCACCGGCCGTTTAACAGTCGCTCGGTGGCATGAAGCGAATACAAATACACGTTGCTGCCTCTTTCACGGTGTAAAAATTGCTTCCACCTTCACTGTGCAGACGTTGCTGCCCACTTCACGGTGTAGACGTTGCTGCCCCCTTCACGGTGTAGAGTCTACACCGTGAAAGGGGTCAACACTGTCTACACTGTAGACGTTGCTGCCCCTTCACGGTGTATGTGATGTTGCAGCAACGTCGACTACTGTATGTTTTCAACCACCATTTTCTTTCCCAGTTTCCAGCAGCAGAGCTCCTCATTACCCGTCACTGGGCTGCAGTGTTTCAGCCCATCCTGCTCCCTCCTGTTTCTTGCCTGCTGCTTCCACCACAAACCCGCTCCATCACTTACACTGCCTTTGTTGTGACTCACAACCTAATCACCATCCAATTAGTGTCTGACAAAGGCCTTTCTTGTTGAGAATTCCCTGAGTTGTGTTTCATGTCCCTGCTGCCTTCAGTAGGAATGTGATTAAAAGTTTGATTTTTTTATTTTACACGAAGTGCTGTCTGGTGTTTCTCATTGTCTCCCTGGGGGTTCATCTGCTCATCAGGGGAGATGTTTGCCTTCAGGGATACTTCTTTCTAGAAGTAGGGTTGTTTCGGCAACAAAACCTACTTGGTTTGTTTTAGAAAAAGATTAGGGTTTTGGTTGAAATAAACCCTTTCTGCCCCAAGGGCAAACTTTTCCCAATCCACGTTTCTTCATGTGCCACTCGCCAACTTGAAATCCTTGTTATCCCCCTCCTCCGTCCATTCCTTTAATCCTTTTATTAAGCATTTGATTTTGCTGAAACACACACTGGACGGCATTCCACTCTGAGGCTGAACAAACGAGGACAGAGAGGCGCGAAAGAGACAAGAGAGGAGGCAGAGACAATCTCCTTAAATGCACCATTTAGTCCCTAAGATTTCACGGTTTTCAGAGATTTATTTGCTTGTTTTGCTTCGTCGCAGAGCGCCAGGAGCCAGGAACTGCTTTATTTTGTGATGAAATGTCAGTATTTAATGTGAGATAGATTTGATGCAGTGTAGAGTTCAATTACATGACAAAAACTCCCGCTTGCAAACAAGTAGATTCAACCGCTGGTTATAATTGTGTAGGTTCATTCAGTATTCAGCTTAGTGCCACAGTATTAGACTCTCAGTCGCAGCAGTGTGTTGATTTGCCTGCAGAGGGCAGAAACGAGCTCCAAGAAGAGCGACTGCTCCAGCAAGGCCTCAATCACGAAGAAAACCTGAAGAATTTTAAAAAGAGGGTGCGCTGTATGAGAAGTAATGTAACAAAAATGTCCCATGTGACCCGTTCTCACAGCTTGAATATCGCTATAGCAGCACAAAACATGAATCCCTCTCTGCATGAATAGTTAATGGAGCATCAAATTGTGAGAAAGACAAGTTCACGGTGGTAAAAGAAGAGAAATGTGGAACACTGGAGGGAGAGGGAGAGCTTAATTTATTCACAATATTACAAACATCATGGACTTTACAACTCCAAACGGGCACAACAACAACAAAAAAAAACTCAAACTCTCAACGGAAAACACACGTGTGTGAAATGGAGCAGAAAATGGATTTTCGAAATATCTCTGCTCTCATCCCACCAGCTCGTACTCTCTTTATGTCTCTCTTTCTTGTCTTTGAAATTGATTCTGTTTGTATTAATGTCACACGTCTCCGGTATTCCAAACGAACCAAACAAATGCAATCCTTCTTTAAAAAAAAAAAAAAAACAGGCCCATTTTCCTGCGATACCTCAACACAACACGGCTTTGATTGAATGACAGAAACAAGAAATGACCTGGGAAGCTGTCACTTGGTTTGTTAGTGTGCACACACACACACAGAAAGAGCTCAAATGAGTGCCGCTCCACTGTGGGAGCACTTTCCTCCCCTTCTCTCCCCCCACCAGGCTCCCTTTCTCCAAAATGTTGCATACTTGAGGAATCCCAGTAGGCTGCAAAGAACAACACGAGAGTCTTTCGAACCCGTCAGCACAAAGGCCAAAACAAACATACATTTGTTTAGCAAACGGAAACGGACAGGGCCGTAAATCTCCAGAGAAATGTCTCAGCGCCGGTGGGGGTTAGAGTTGGTTTGGGGGGGAGAAACGGTTTAGCAGAAGAAACTGAAAAGATATTTCAACATGAAAGAGATTTCTAGTTTATGGTTTTGACAATTTGAGTTAGTGAGTAAATGTGTTTGATTTTTAGGGGTTGAGGCCGCTCCTGATGCTCTGTCGCTTTGTGGTCATTAGAACATAAATATTATATACACAATTTTTGTTTTGCAGTACAGTCAACAGGGGACGATAACATTTTGATCACTTTATGACTTCATTGGAGTTTTGTTGAAAACTTAAACGGCAAACACCCAGAGGAGTTCTGTCTTTCTGGTCCACAACTAGTCTCTGCATACATGAAATTAAGACAATCATGATTTCAAGCACACAAGCACACACACAAACTTACATATATACACACAGGTTGCACACCATCTGGCCTCAGAGCAACAGCTCACATCCTCGAAACCTCTGGCTGAAGATTCAGTACAAAGACAGTATCTGTAAAAACTAATGCCAAATATTAATGTAAAAACAGATGGTCTTTTAAAATGGGATGTTCTTTAAACATTAAAGGGGAGGTCATTTAATTAAAGAGTCTGTCTTTTTTAACTACTGTATACTTAAATAAATGTAAAAGGTTACATTTGTCTAAAAAAGGGTCTGAACAGAGGAGGTAGAAGATTAAATGAGTTAAAGACACCTGAAGTGAAGATTGTGGACTTTCCTCTTTCATAAAAAAGTGTTTCAAGTATCACGTGTCACCTCTGTGACAAAGGGACATTAAGGGAAAATACCCAGTGATTTATTTGTTGCTTACTTGTAATCCTCTTTAAAGAGATTTAGCACCTCCTTATGAGGAACCGTTCCAGCATGAAATCATCAAGACTAATAACATTAAGAATGAAATGAGCTTTGAAAAGGTATTTCAACACAGTCCTAAATGTTGCTGTTGGTGCTCATGTACCGGTTTGAAAAAACGTTCCTATTTAAAATGAATGACAAGGGAAACGAAAGAATAGCAGTTTATCTGATGGAGTAAGGCTTTGAATTGAAATGATTTAAATCTGATTTGAAGAAATGTGCAGTTATGTATTATTACAAAGTGCTTTTTTTTCCATTCACCCTTTTTGGTTTTTAGTGCCTTAAATTTGAAAAATATCTAAAAAGTAAAACATTCACAAAACAAGATTAAAATAGACGACGTCTACATATATTTTACCGACACGACGCAGAACACCGCCCCCCCCCCCCAAGACTACGCTCTTACAGTGAAGCCTTCTCGCAGATCAAAATACAATCTTAAAGCTTATAATAGGTTTCCACAGGTGCAGCCACAGGGCTGCAGCACTACCATCTTATTGACGAAGTGAAGGACAGGTGCTAAATTGCTAAAAGGGGACGCAAAAGTTTCCACACAGCAGCTCTAATGGAAAACGTTCCACAGCAACACCACCAACATCAAGGCACACAGAAAAGAAAACACCTCATTCCTCTGTTCAAAGTCAACGGAAACATGTGCGACACATTGAGGGAGGGGAAAAAAAAAAAAAAAGGCTTCAGGCGCACAGTGCACAATGGGCGGAGATTGGGTGAGCGTCCTGGGCACCTTTGATGGCAGAAAGGCAAGAAGCTTTCGTCTCAACAGTCTTTATTGCTCATCTCATGTGCAGCCGATGTCGTACGAGCAGAGCAGCAGCTTCCCCCAGAAGCCCTGACAAACTCTTTTAATAATAAGGACAGAGAGCAAACTGTATTAGACACCAGGACTACTTATGATCCACGTGACAAATACAGTCAAAACTATCTGCATGTCTGTCTCAATAAGCCATCCTCCTTCAGGGCAAGTCAAGGAAAGAAAGGAGGAGTGTGTGCTTTTCGTGGCTCCTCCCTTCACAGGCTGTTGGAGAGGGCTTCCAGCTGCTCCTCTCCCAGCCTGTGCTTCTCCTCCAGGTCCTTCTGCCGGATGAGCAGCGAGGCCTTGGTCTGGACGAAGAGCCGGTAGTCCTGCAGCTGCTCGTTGGACAGCTGGCGCGACAGAAAGGTGGAGACCAGGTTCTCCCTCCGGTCCAGGTTATCCTTCAGATCTTTGGCGTCCTCCCTCTGTTTGCACAGCAGACGGTGGCGATTGTCCAGAGATTGCTGAGACAGAGAACAAAGAACATGAGTTATACCCGATGAAGTTAAAAAGGACTTTAAGTGTGACCGTATGCGGGTGTTGAAATCCTGCCCTGCAGAGCACTAGCCCCGTGCGTACAACATGAAATGGATAAGTAAATATCCTGCCGTGAGCAAAGTCAAACGTATACGGAATTTAAAAAAAGGGCCGCTGATGGAAAATCTAAAAAATAAATCTGAAAATAACAATGTGTCCCAACATATTATTTGAGGTGATATTCTTAGTTTTAATTTTAAAAGGTTATAAGTTGTTTGGTGTTGAGCTGTGAAATTGGCACAATCACGTTTCAAACCGCCACGGGGCAGGAGGTGCAGTTTTACCATATGTCAACAGAGGGCAGGGTAGATATAAATGTCATCGAAACCGGACCGGAGTTTCGGTGAGTCAGTGTAAACACGAGTGTTGCTGATAACAGCGAGAAAACAAATGAGCCTCTAACCAGCCCTCAGTGTGCAGCACGTTCAGCCAGGCTTTTACAGATGGACAAACAGACAAAGCACCCTTTCAGGTAGAAATCTAGTAATATAATGCATCCATGCAAACACAAATTGACGCGGTGAATAATGGGACGCATAATGAAGCGGGATATTCAGGGGGGGGAAAACAAAGCAAAGCACAGAGCTCCGGTCAGATCCTGTGACACAACTCGTGATACTTGAATGAAAGAGCCTGATTACTGACAGTAAACATATTTTAATGAATGCTCGCTACCTCAGATGCAGCATGATGCACATCTAAAGAACTATTTCTCGGTGTATCAATTCAACATAACTGCTTTTCTATTAAGATCTTTGAACGTCTGATAAAGTGTTTGGCTTAAACACAGATAAGCTAAAAATGATGGCAATTACACACAGATAACATTTTTTGAATTCCACACAGCGAGAAACCTTGACCCCTTTTAAAATCGCCCTTAAACCTTTTCCAAGTCGCATATGTTTGCTGTTCTAAAGTAAACAGAACGAGAGTGTAACTAAGGGCGTGGGAGCGGCCACTCACTTCTAACACTCGGGGTCATCTTTTCTCACTAGAAGCGCTAAATGAGTTGCAGTAAGTAATGACATCCGTCAGGTTACATAACATTAACGGACACTTTTTTTTGGCAGTCATTAATATGTGTAAACAGGGTCAGGGGGAAAGAGAGGAGTGCATGACAGTAGATTTGTATCACATCTTATTTTACTGATTCAGTTGACCTTTAACCCCAGAGATCTTAAGATTCATTCACAACACCAGCACTCTCTACAGAGAAGAAGACACCGAAACAAGCAGCTTTGATACATGTAGAGTGGATTTATATCATTTTAAAGATTTAAATTGTGATGCTTTGGCCCCGTGCTTTTTATTCCTTATGTGATGTGAGATGAGAAGAACTACCATGTATTTGAAAATTGGTCGCTAAAACACAGCACTGACACAAAATCCAAAGACTAAAAAAATATGTTAAAAAAAAATAGATTTCTTAGTTAATATCTTAGATTTTGGAAGGTCCTTAAACAAGGGCAACAAGTCCCTGATGGCAGGTGTATTACAAGACTTACAGACTGTTGTGCAACTTTGACGAATAAATTAAACAACAAACTACTGAATCACTCATGCAGGGCAAACCCCTTGCACGCAGTTTATCAGAAATGAAGGAAAAACAAAGGTCGCCTGAAATTTTGGGTTCCTCACCTTCTCCTCGACATCTGTGTGTTGGTCCACGGTGCTCAGGGCGTTCTGCACCCTGGCCAGTCGAGCAGAGAGGCACAGCAGCAGGCTGACCACCCTCTCCAGGTCTCCAATGAACAGGTTGTACCTCTCGAGCTCCACGGGCAGACAGCGGTCCCGGACCAGCACCTCCAGGGCCTCGCCGTGGGCCACGTTCTCCTGAATCTCGGTCTGGAGGGCGTCGCGCGTCTCTTCTAGCGAACGGAGACGCTCCTTGATATACGTCGCCAACAGGCGCTGTTAATGTTAAGCAGAGGAGGTGTTGTGTAAGAGATTTTAGGTAGTGCTCCAGAAGAGATACACACATGGGGAAACGGGGCCAAACGGAAAATTTGTGGATGAAGACATTTTTATTTTATGATTATACATTTACTAAAGAATAAAGGCATACTGTAAGAGTGAATGTGAGAGGCAGTCAGGAAGTGGAGGAGACTATCTGCAAAGCCAAACATTACGCAAGTGGGAGATACTGATAAGAGGCAGACAGGACATCATGCGATAAAAGACACAACTATCTCAGTCTGAAATGAGTCCATTTAAGACCAAATTGCAATCACATGGTTTCGATATGGAATCACCACAGAGTTTGCCGTTGTAGTACATGCAGCAAATCTCTGGCTATTTTAGCAACATGTTACGCTATTAGTAAAAGGTATACTTCTGGGGCTTCATGCGGGTCTCATTTGGTTACGTTGAGGCTCATTCAAAATGGTTTATTTCTGTTTTAACTGTGAAAGACAACTTTTATCTGTCATGAGGAGTAAGACACATGTTTTATTGTTTAAAATAATGAGAATGTACACAATATGCACTTGTGCTATGAGGCATACTTTGGACAAAGATCATCCACTATTCTGCCCAAATTAATAATTACCTTTTTCTCAGTGACGTCGGCTTTGCTCTGCAGGTCTGTACTCTGAGGTTTAAGGCTGTCGGGAGTGGACGGACAAGGTGATGGTTCAGCCCCTTCGACCATTTCAGCGCTGGAAAAAGAAACATGTGTTTAGGTCAAACTCGCTCTTCTACAACCTGTTAATGTGCCACCTATAGCGTCTTCACAGGCGGCATACGTCCAATCCCGTTTACATATTACACAACGCCGAAATGCAACTGCACATTCTCTTTGTAGCTCCACTTTGCTTACACAAGCAGAAAGGCGATAGCCAGATGTGTCCGTGCATGTGATGCAACAAAAGACACTGGTGGAGCTCAGTTTCTTTGCTCATTGCCAACTAGTATCAAGTTTCATAGAGAAACATCAAACCAGGACTCCTAATTAACTTGGCACTAAAAACACTATTTCGATGGATTCTTATCTCAAACCACACCGCTCTGTACTTACACGATAAAGTGTTTTAACCTGAAAGGATTGGAAGTCAAGGATTTGGAAAATGTATGAAGCAGGACAAGTAATGTCACATTTATCTGCCAATTAATTTATAATTTCTTCAGAATTGTTCTCAGGGTTGTGCCGTCTTCTCCAACTAAATGCTCTCAATAGTGTAAAATATTGGGAATGTATTTATCACTGCCAGAGCTGGGTTTAGTTGAAATGTTGTGTTCCAGGACATTCATGGTTACCTTTCTGTAGCTCCTTTCTGCTCTTGTTTCTTCTTGTAGTGCTCCTCCATCAGCAGCGTGTCCTCTGACAGCAGCTGCTCCATTAGCATCAGTGCCGTCTGACGATTGGCCAGCGGGTAGAGCACTCTGGCCAGCGATTGGTCGGCCTTGACCATGGCTTCTACCAGATCCTCCCACCGAGGTCTCTCAGCAGGCCTGTCCAGGCTCTCCGTCTCCCTCTCCGGTGTCCCCCTCTCCTCTTCTATCTCCTGGGTTTTTCCCGACTTCTCATCTTCCATTTCAGGATTTTCCTCCGCCTCCACCTGCTGACTGATGTCTGTGTCAGAGACAGAGGTGCAGGAAGACACAGAGGTTTCACTTGTCTGTGTTGGAGGGGCCAAGCTCGTGGACTCGTCGTCAAAGGCATCCATCAGTGGCGAAGTCTGGACTTCGTCTTTGATGTCTTCCTCTGGACGGAGGATCCACAGTGACGGATCTGTGGTGACGCCGCAGCTCAAAGACACTTCGCGGTTGGAGTCGGGCTGTAGAGGATCTTTGCTCGGTTCATCCACTGACAGCTCTCTCTCTGATCCAGTCACAGACAGCGAAGTCCTGACTCTACTGGAAGTTAAACAAACAATGGTTAAGAGTCACACCTGGCCAAAATTGAATATGCCGAATCAGAAAAAAACAACATCATGCCTTGAGTCAATCATTTTACTGGAGGAAACAAATGCTGCATTGACATTGAGTCTAATCTTACCTGGAGCTCGGCCTTTTTTCACAGGGAAGCTTTGTCTGGGTGGAGGTGGTGGATTTGATCTCCTTCTCACTGGTCTCTAGGCATCTGGGGGAAGGCGGGTCAGATGAAGTCTCACTGGGCGGTCTACTGGACCTGAACTCATCTGTGACCGGGCCGTGAGAAGCAGGAGATCCAGAGTGAACCCTGGCCCGGGAAGAGTAGCAGGAAGCCGGGGAGGTGGATCTACTTGAATTAATTGTTCCTACTGTGGCTTCATCGCTTGGTTCCGAGTTCTCCTTCGAGAGAGACCTTTTCGGGGTTTGGTTTTGTGTCAGTCCCTGAGTGCACTTCTGACCGACAACCTGTGGTTCCTTGCCCGCTTGCTCCGTTGCAGTTTGTTTCTTCCTCCCTTGGTCCTGCCCCTTGGCTTCTCTGATTTCTGCAAAGAAAGAAACGCTCCTCTTGTCTCCGTCTGGTCCTGCCGGTCGAGTGGAGTCCCTGCACAGTTGATCTAGCTGCTCAGAACTCTTACTCATCGCCGATGGTCTCGTTAACTTTGATGCCCCAAGCTCCTCCATGGACTTCCCTCTCTGTGCGACCACACGGACACGCTGCTGGGCCTCAGGGGCTGCCTTTATTAAGGCGTCTTCAGTAGCTGGCTTTATGAAGGAGTCTTCAGTAGCTGGCTTTATGAAGGAGGCCTCAGTTGATGGCTTCATGAAGGGGTCCTCAGTGGCATTCATCTGGGGCCTGACATTGCCAATACATGTTTAAATGTTAAACAAAAGCCATTCATAATACAAAGAATGAGATAACTTTGAATGAAAACAAAAACTGCTTAAAGTAACCCTTTTAACTCACATTTTCATATGCAACTTCTTTAAAAAAAAAAAAAAAGCAAATACAAATGGGCTCACATGGGCTCAATTTGAATTCAAAGACAATAACAATTTGATATTCCTACAAATCATAATGTAGTTCCGAGAAAATGGTTGAGTCACTAATTCTTCTTTTACAGCCCATCCATTAATCTTTTAAGAGGAATGCTGGTTTGCTGGAGCAGGTGGGTGTTGACTTTTCAGTGCTACAATGAATCAAGTGGAGATTTATAGTCTGTGCAACAATGCACACTCACTGACCTAATACTCTCCTGACCTAAAACCAATAAAATTGTCCCAATGTGTCTGCAGTGCTGGTACATACCGCCAGGTTTCCATAGTATCAACTGGTAATGGATCTTCCTCGTAGTCCAGCGCCTACCGACCCAGAAGAAAAGTAAAAAAGGCAACAGATGAATTACACGTGAATCTGTAGCTTAAAATCTTCTGAATTCAATAACAAATCATATCAACTGAATGTAAAACACTCCAGCTAGAAGACGGTAAATACAAATCTTGCTTTCTTTGACAGATTGTTTTTCTCTGACTGGCTTGTTCTTATGGTAATATTATATCTTTGTGATAGAGAGCTTATCAGACACTGACTTTAAAGTAACATGTATTATATTTGTAATTGGCTCAATCTGAACAGACTTACCTGAAGTACATGTGGTGTGGATGTGGATCTGTTCCTGAAGAAACTAGGTGCTTCTGGCTGGTCCAAGAGACTCTCCACTGAGGCAGACTTCCCCTGAGATGGGCCTTGGCTCTCCCTCCGTCTGGGTTGATTCAACTGGCCCGCATACTGCCCTGAACAAGACTGCGCTGAGAAGAACTGGGCATACCTGTTTTTGTGAGAATATGAATACAATTGTAAACAATTTAACCCATACAACAAAAAGTATCACACACGTTTTCTTGCTCTGCTTCTCTTTCGTACCTGATGGAGCTTGTCGATGAGTCAAGGATGCGGCCTGCAGAATGGGGTCTGTGGAGTTTCTTCTTGCCTTCATGATTTCCTGATAAAGGCCTGGGAACCCAATCGAAGGGTTTCTCCCCCAGAGAATGCCTCTGTCTTGATGGAGATGATATCTGGGGCGCTGGTTGCTGTTGCTCAGGCACCTTCTGGCCCGTCTTACGCTCCATGTACTCCACCAGGGCCTTTTGTTGCATGTGTTTCAAGTTTGTTTTGGAAGCGCTAGAGGCTGAAAGGGCTCTACCTCTCGTCTCAAACATCTTCCTCCGTGCTGCAACTAGTCCCTGCTCTCCTTCCAGCCAACGTTCCTCTCCCTCGCTTTCGTTGCCAAAGGAGCGGCATGCAGAGTGGATGGGGGCGCCACCAAGCTGGTTAAGTTTATCTGGTTCAGAGAAGCACATCTTCTTCTGCTCTTGAGTCAGTCGCTTCCTCCCTCCGATGCGTGCTACCTGGGGCTGGGCTACATTCACTGGTCTCTCGATTTCCTGTTCCGTCTCTTTGTCCCTCTCCTCCTGCCTCTCCCTGGCTTCTTCTTTTATGCTCCCCCTCTCTGTCTCCTCAGAGGTCACAGAGGGAGTGAGTGTATCTGTGGAAGTCTCGGAGTCCTGTGATAGGGAGAAAGTGTGAATAACTGTGGGTCTCAGCTCAGATTTTTGCCTGATTCGGTGTGGCCATGACAGCTGCAGGTCCTTCCTTTTAAACGACGTCTCCCTTAGAACCTTCGACTGGGCATCTTTTAGCTTCTCTTTGTAGTACTTTTTAAAGGAGTCATCCAGAGTGTTAGAGGCAACCGATATAACTTCCCCTCTATCTTTGCTGCTTGTGTCGCCTTGTGGAGCTCTGTCCTCATCTTCAACAGCCACGTCTTCACGGTCTATTCTGTTTGGGATCGCTTCATTGCCTTTTATACTGAAATCAGCATCCTTTTTAGGCTGCAACGCTGCCCTGCTAGCTCCAGTGAGATGGTACAGAAGCGGGGTTGTTTCTTTGTTGATCCTCTCGCTGGCTAAATCACCCAAGGGCTGTCGTTTCCCTCTCTTTGCCTGCTCCTCTCTCTTGTGGTAGTTGGGCTGTTCATTGTTGATCAGTGAAGTCACCTCCTTTGTATGTTTGGTTGAATGTGGTGAACAGTTCCTATCAGGTCCACAGTAGAATATGGGATTGTTGGCAGTGTGGCGCCCAATATCTCGATTCTGAATCATGTCGATTTCTTCCAAGGCATCGAAGCTCCGAGAGGACCGGGTCGAGATGCAAGATAGCCTGCGATTCTCCTGGTCCTGGCTTCTGAAGGAAAGGTCCTGGCTCTGGGAAGTGAAAGTCTCTCTCTCATCTGGAATCACACCACTGGAAGAGCGAGAACTCTCCTGGAGAGGTCTGAACAAATTATCCATTGTGCTGTGGCATCTTTCTTTTTCTCTTAGCCGGTGTGTCTCCACCACAGTGGAGCTCTCGCTCCCAGCCTCAGACCCACACACAGAGGCAGAGTGGGTCCTCATTCCAGATTCAGACTTACACATTCCTGTGACAAAGTAGAACTGACCTTTATGCTGGATGCTGCTGTTGATTAAACTCTGACCAGCATTCCAGGGGCTGGCAGCTCGAGTTGGCTCTGACCCAATCCAATCATGAGCCGAGTGCGCCCTTTTGCGCTGACTCTCAAAATGGCTACCGCTACCACTGGACTTAGGATGGTCTCCACTACATCCATCATTGCTTGAGGGATGTCTGAGTTTCAGGTGCTCAGGCTGGCTCGTGCCTCGGGGAGGTGATCGGCCGAGGATGTTTGTTGACTTCTGCTGCTCAGAGGCAGCTTTGCTATCGGGGATGAAAATGTATTCTGGGTTCAACGGCGCCCTGGTCTGATCATGAGCCTGGAGGTGCGGGCGGTAGCTGGGTGGTTGTTGGGCCTGCGGCTGTTGCGAGCCTCTCCAAACTGAGTACACTGGGTCAGAATGTAAGCTTGATTTGCCTATGTCTGGGTTAGCCGTCTCAGGTTTCTGGGTATTCAGACCATGTGGCTGTGTATGCAGTCTGTTGAGGGGTTTGGGCTGTTTTTGAGCCTGTGGTTGCTGGGGTTGAAACTCAGTACCTTGATGGTGGACCCTGCTGTTTTCCAAGTTTTTCGTGGCTATAAAACTATCCAGGCGTGCTGGGACTGGAGGAGGACGGACAGGAGGGTAAGCACCTTGCGATAGAGCCCTCAAACGTCCCTCTTTTTTCGTGATAGTTTTGTTGTTGTTATAGAGACTGTCATAGCCGTTTAGGTTGTGGTGGTTTACATTGGTGCTGGTATTGTTGCGATACTGCTGTGAGATAGCTTCCACAGAGCGATAGAGCTGGTCCATGGTCTTTGAGTCAGACTGCAGAACCTGAGTTGGATGGTAAAGGGATTTTACGTACTTAAGATCAGCATAGTGGCTGAAGGAGCTGGAGTGGAGGTCATCTGGGAGAAAAGGAGAGGGGTAGTCCGGGGCAGTTGACCCGCCAGAGAAAGAGCTGTATGCAGAGTCTCCTTTGCCGTGTTGGTGGTGGGCAAGTTGGTCGGCGATGCTGCTGTTGGACTTGGCTGGGGAGAGCCGGCTGACGGGCAGGCTCAGAGGATGCAGGTCCACGTTGCTCATTCTCTCAAAGTGCAAGTTATAGGAATCCATGGAGGACTGGGGCGGATGGCAGGAAGAGAAGGGCTGGGTCTGTAAATATGTCGTACGGGTATGTGCGCTGATGCATGTGTCTTCCTTGTGGGTGAAACTGGAAAAATTACCACCGACACCTTTGCATCAGGTTGTCCGTCACGCTGGTTGCTATTTAGGTCATTTTTCTGCCTTCTTTTTTATTCAAGACGCTCAGTAGCTCCTGAGGGGGGAAACACAAACACAGAACAAATTTGTTATCAACATCAATTCTTGACTCAGGATTCACCCTCCTGTCGTGGCAAATGACTGCTCACCTGTAAAGGTTAGACAAAATGTGTGTTCAAACAGAGAGTGACTGACCGATACTCAATCCATCACATGGCTTTGTACGGTCTCCACAAACATAGCATTGCATAGCTGTTTTGACTGCTTTATAACGGCATGACAGCTTTACACAAACACACATGTTTGTATTAGATTATCAACTTGGCATGTCCACTATGTTAATGGAAGACACAGCTGCATCCCCATGTACAATAATAAACAGCTTCATCGCTCTCCATCTGCTCAAACACTACTAAGATCCCAGAAAACGGTTAGTCACCACAGAAAAATCTTTGCATGGCATTTCTAGGTCAAATTCCTTGAGTGAAAAGCTCCACCGGTTATGAATTGCAAAGACAAGTAAATGTACCTCGAGATTTCCCCCCCAGTAGAAAGGTTTAAGCCTACCCAGCAAAGTGAAGGTGCTGGTACCTGGCAGCACCAATATTTTTACCAATAAGTCTATTATAATGTTGTTTTTCTTCATTCATTTGGGATATTTTTCACTCATACTTTCTTTTTACTTTACTGCTTTACTTGTTAAGAGCCAAATCTTTTTACAATCCTATTTTCTGAGAAAATATTTAGCGTACCTTTACATTTCACAGCTCACACGGTTGACTGCAGCTTGGTTTAGTAGGTCAGAACAGTTAACCACCAATTCAAGGAGTCTGTCTGCCATTTTGCATCAACGTGGCCCCTAATTAACCACCTTGAGGTTGGCGGTGCACGTTGTAGAACACACATGAAAATATGTCAGGAATTCCATATGGAGCAACAGAAATCTGGGAGGATTAGTCATGTGATGGATGTATAATGCTTTGTTATACAGAACTGCAACCTGCAAAGACCTTTCTACCTTTTACCCTTATTGCTCTTGGGACAGAAGCATTTGGAGGAGATTAAACACGTAACTATAAAAGTAAGTGTACAAGACGCTGTAGTCCTTTGCAGATTGCTGTAAAGCTATAGCAACCAATACAACACTTGCAAATGCGACTTAATCAATAGTCTTTGGGTCTTTCAAACATAAACTTCTGCGGCACAGGCCATTTGTTTTGACTAGGATGATTGTTTTATTGGCCAGAAACCAATTAATTTTATTATTGACTTCAGTCTATGTTGAGTTTCAAACTCAAAGTACTTTTTTCTCAAGTTCACTAGTCCACCGCATTTTAAAACTTAAAAAGGGATGCAGTTTTCTAATCACACATAACCCTGCTGCAATCACAAATTATCCAAAAACTCATCTTCAGTACAGAGACCAGCCCCTGCAGCTTAATGATAGGTTTATGGTGGACTCTAATGACAGAGTAGATGCAGTCTTCTCTCTCCCATGACATGCATGCATTTTCTAATGACATGTCATCAAGTTGAAGCTACATGGCTGTCATGCATACACAAGGTCAACGCCAATAAAACATAGACAAGCCAACCAGCTCAACTTGGACACTGCAGTATTACAATTTGGTCTTTCGCATTGATGGATTGCAAGAAACGCTGTGTATGGAACTAATAGTTATTCTCGCCAACCAATGCAAAAATCCTGACGTAAACGACCACTTAGTACCTTAGACTGACAAATGACCAACCCTTTGCCGGTATTGTCGCATCTGGATGCCGAACTGAAAAAAACAAATCAAAGATGATCCTAGGTGGTCGTTTTGCATACACACAAAACCCACCTCCCAAGAGCCTTTCAAACTACAGTATTAAGGGAGATTCCATGAGTTTATGAAGGCCCTTCTGATCTGTGGTGTGTCTCCGAGTGAGAGTGAGTTGGGTTTCCAGCCCTCCTCTTCTCTCTGCAAAAAGAGAGGGAGAGGCTCCCAAACAGGGGAGCGCTCAAGTGGAAGTGATGGAGGGGACAGGCAGTGACAAAATGTACAGAGAGGAGAGAAGAGAAGAGAGGGGGGGGGGGAGGTTGATGCAGAGGGTGACCGGCCCAGACAAATACCCTCACACGCAAACCACAACAACAGCAGACAACAGAGCTGAACAATGTCAGCCGGAAAGCTGAACACAAGTTGGAAGGACTGGATCAACAGTCACAGCAGCAAGGCAGATGGCTATGAAGCAATTAACCACTTGCAGGCTGGTGTGAATGGAAGAGTATAAAGTTCAGAGAGCACCATTAGCAAGAAAGAAATAGGAAACAACTCACCCAAACTTTGAGTTTAAGTCGCTGACCTTCCCAGGTGCCATCTGAGAAAGCAAAGTGGCCGAAGTTTCAACTTAAATAAGGATCTGCTGAATTAGCCCCGTTTTTTCTATCAGAACATCTTTCTTCCTCTAAAAGAGGGACTAGACCAAGTAACCAAGAGAGCTAGATATTAGAGAGAAGGCTTCTCGCGAGTCCCTTCTCCCCCCACTGAGACCCGAAGCTGCCTAGCGGGAGCCACTGATTGGCCAGCCGATGACGTCCGGCTCTCCGATGCACAATGAGCGCAGCGGAGGGAATATTTCACTGCCGCAGATAGCTGCTAGTGCTGCCGGCCGCCTGAACAACAGAGAAAGAGGGGAGAAGAAAAAAAAAAAAGAGGCCTCGCATTCCTGGCTGGCTTCAAAGACGGAGCAGAGGCCGGGCGCCATTCATTCCCAAGGCCCTGAGCCCGGCACATGGAGACTAGCCAAGGCAGGAGGGAGGACGGAGGAGGGGAGCGGGTATAGTGGTGGTGGTGCTGGTGGGTGGATGGGTGACCTCCCAGCCTCCACCCAAAAAAACAAAGACTAACTATCCCCCACCATCACCCTCATTTTCTCTTATTCCTGACAACTATTAGTCTGTATTCGTTTATTCTTTAACACACAGCTAACAACGCACTCATAATCCCTACTTCAGTAAGACTGATGAAGGTCATCATTATTGTAATTTATGAAAGAAGCGTTGTGTTTAGTTCATGTAGAAATTTCAATTTTTTAGAAAAATAAATATATTGTTCTCAATGCATTCAATTACATTTTTGTTTTTGTTTTAAATCACCATGAAATTTGGTGGCACTGAACTATTTGAGGGAATTTAGTATGTTCACATAAGATAAAAAAAAAAAAGTTGAATACATTATGAGACATTGATCTGTCTTTTGCAGGAGTCAAACTCTCTCAATGACACGTCAAACAATGACCCTAGTTGCCCTCTGTATTGTTTTCTACGGTGGCTGTCAGTGCTCATCTTTGCAGAGTTTTTGTTGCTTTTAGCTGTGTCAGACTAAGTGGTGTAAAGAGCAGCATCAACGTTCTGTTGTTGCTCGTCCACCTGAAAAACAACAACATGACGTTTCTTTGTGAAGTAGGACTGAGACGGGGAGGGACGCAACCAGATTTCATGATTAATATGTGCGACTAGCTTTAGATACATAATTAAAAGATGTTTTATACAGCTTTGAGATGATAAAGGATTTATCAAGCCACCTTCCATGCGTATGAGAGAAGAGAAGTCCATAACAGGGGTCACCATTAAACAGAGATGCGTAAACAGGGATAAGCTCATGACCACTTTCTGCCCGGTAACTGAGCTGACTAAGTACTATATCATGGTGGAGGGAGGAGAGAGTGGCTTAAGAACCGCAAGAATTTAAAGACTATATTTTTTAAAAACAAAGCTAACAAGGTTATGAAAGGACATATTTTCGTACTTACAAGAAGATTGGATTTAAAAAAATTAAAACGAGTGAGAGAGCGCGAGAGAGAGCGAAATGATGGATTGTAGGGGGACGGGGGTAAATTCTTTCAGATTTTTTGTCATTCATTGGTGATTATGTGTTCCAGCGTGACCTTCGCCATGCTGCCACGAGACTGGACCACCAGGCGTCTTGAGAAGCCCAAGGCAGAAATAAATAGATAACAGAACACAGACAAAAGGAGGTACAGGAGGATAAAACGGAGACAGCAGACCCACAAAAACAAAATGTGAAAGCAGAAACATGGAGGACACAGCTATAAGAGATAGAGATGAAAGACACAAGCAGGAAATTTGGGAACTACAATGACTAATGCATTGGTAGCCAGCCAACAAGCGAGCAAGCCAAAAGCAATAAGCCTGTTAGCCCTGCTGGCCTTGCTAAGTCTGTGGATAAAGATGATGATGGGTCGACGGGCCTCTGAGGAAAACTACCGTTAAGTTAACACTGTTGCTCTCAATCAGAAGGAAACACTTTAAATCTGCTCTCCGTGAAATTCAGAAACAACTAATAAAGGATCCTCATCAGTGCAGACCTTCTGGTACGGCACAGCCAGAAAACCACAGGTGTAATCAATGACATTAATTAGGGCTCTAGTTGAGAATGCTCTGTAGTGTCAGCACCAGACTCAAGGTAATTGTGCTCTGGATGACTGTCAGCCACCAGTGATCGACGTTGGCATCGTTCAGCATGACGCAAGTCTGGTGCGACCTGGAGGATTTTCAAATCTTTAAGAGATTTCTTTCTTCTTTTTTTTTTTTTTATTCTAAAAACGCACACACAAGATAATTCAGCCAAGACTTCACACACTTTGTGTTTGTTAAACGATTTTAGAGTGACGACTCCAAGGAGTTGGGATCTCATAGAACCAAACTTATCAGGTGGCTGCACCTGCGTGTGAAATGTTCACCAGGCACATAGATGTTGCAGCACAAGCAGAGATAAAAACAAAATGTGTTTGTTTTTTTTTTCGTCTTTGTGCGAGCTACTGCCATAATTTAAGATTATTGTAATTTGTATGCTGGTGGAGGGGAGAGTGAGAAGTGGCTATTGGGGGTTTATGCCTAATATTCCATTAGGACAAGACAGTTAAAAATATGGCTAATATAGCAGACAACTCCAAGCGCAGAGCAATAATAAAAATTTTAAAAAAAATCACGATCAAAATGCGCCACTCTTGCTAATAATTTACGCCATTTGTTGTAATGATTTAAATTATTCCACTGACCATTTGGCCTATAAAGGCCTTCATTAATATGTGAATCATTATATTGATTAGTTACTCATTGTACTTGACCTTCCATTAAATACTACTCCGGTAGCCTTTACACCAAGGTAAGAAACATACAGTTGCACAACAAACGTATCCTGTAACCTTTAGCTGGTGTCTTCAAATTGGAAATTAAAACCCATTTCTGGATTAAAATGGATAAAAGGCGGAATCTCTTTCTCTCACACACACACACACACAGAGTAATACTGCATTATGACTTCACTTCTGGACTCGAGCCTCCCACAAGGCCTGAAAGACCTCACTCCTATTGTCCCTGATCAAACAGAATCGGAGAGGAAGCTGTTTTTGAAAAGGTGGATGTGGTCGGGTGTTGACCACTGGCGGAGCATTGCATCCATTAGCGGGAAAGGGAAAACCATGTTGCCGTGCATCGTTATGACCGACGTCCGCAATGCAATTTTCTCCTGTATGTGCGTCAAACACACAAAAAAGAGGCCGCGTCTCTGAGTGTGCAGGGGAGAGAGACTGTAGCTGTGTGTTGCTGGGCAGTGCTCACATCGCTGTCTAAAATCTCTAACTGATCAAGACAAGCTGTCACACTCTAATAAGCTCTGCATTCCTGCCTTGATCTGGCCTAAATACCTACTTGACAATATTAACATTTGGACTACTTAATTACATGTTGATGTGTTCACGAAAGTTGACTACACCTAAATAAACCGACAATGGCAGGGCTGTAACTCGCCAGCAGCCCCGTCATCTGTATGTGGCACACACATGCACCCGCACAAAATATGACAAGGTCAATAGGAGCGTATTAATAATGTTCTCCGTTAAGCACTCTGTATCCTCCCTCGTCAACCATTAACCAGGAAATGCAACATGCCTGGCAACGTCGAGCTTTAAAACTGAACACTGTGAATCATAAACTTTGTATTACTTCTGTGGCTTCTGAGAAGACAATTACTTTTGTATTACGGACTCCCCCCCGGGGGGCTGCAATATGATCTAGTCATGGTGAATTTAATTGGATACTGTAGGAATTCCTCCACACTAGAATAGCACAAGGCTGCAGGCGACAGGAGTTTTGTTTGAGTGTAGGTGCGTTTGGTCTGGAAATGGGGGCATGCAAATTCACCATTATTGCAGAGTATTGTTTTCAGTTTTTAGTATGTGTTTTAAAATCTGAGAACATACTGTTCTGGGTCAAAGTTGGATGTGGAATGATTGATAAAAAAAGACATTTATGGAGGCAATTGCATTGCAACTGAATACTAAACTGACACTAACAAAAAGGGCCATGTTTTAAACATGAAATAAAACTTTATGTAGGAAACAATACGTCTTGCACCTTGAACATACCAATCATTTTTCCAACCAACTTTTCTTAATATGAGGTGGTAAACTTTGACCTATACGTGCGAGAAATGACTCGTGTCTGTCACACACACACACACACACACTCGACATCAAGGCTCACGTTTCGACAGCTTAAAAACAGGGACAGCACTTCACCACATCTCTTCAAGGCAAACAATTACCTTATTCAAATGTACGATACCAACAGCAAACAGGGGGGCCACAGTGACAAAAGAGGGCCAGGACGAGGAATGTACGAAAGGAGGAAAAACACCGAAAGTGAGAAAGAAGAGACGGCCCGGCAGGAAGTTGAGGACAAACACCACAGGAAAGGAAATACAATAACAAATAACCACCTTCCTGTTCAAAAGGTGGGAAAAGTCTCAATGACTCCATCATTACGGGAATATATTCTTTAAAATTAGAGGAAAAAAAACACCTATTGTTCTTGGGTCACTATAAATCAAGCCTTTTCTCTCAACAGACGCAACACACACTGTCTACATCTCAGTGGGACAGATAATACAAGAATCAGATGAGTCTTCACCTAAGTTTTGGGCAAGATCCATCAACATCCTCCTTCTGCCTTTGCATAGCTGCATATGCTATTTTCTCAATAAAATCAATAAAATGTCAGAAAATAGATAACATGCGAATACTATGCAAGAGTGCCTCGCAAACCAGAAATGATGTCATTTTTCACCGCCGCTTTCATCATCGGAGCGTCTACCAGCTGGCTCAGCTCGTGTCACCTCTTGTCGCTCGCCCTCTCGCCCTCTCGGCCCCAGTGGGTGCTGCAAACGTCTCCGTTATGTTACGCAATGAGCTGCGGCCTGACAGGCCGACCACAGACACAGAACAGACGCATGACTTCATCCGTGGTGGCCCCGGAGCTGGCACTGGCAGCAGCCGTGACACTGTACGAATTCAGCAAGAGCACATGGGGTTTGACGCTGACGTCAAGCCTCGACTGCATGTATGGTTCTGATAATCGTATTGTTTTTTCAGTACTGAAAAGTAATCAAATAAAAAAGATAATTTGATTGAATGTTGCATCTTAAAGAGATAGCTATTTAAAGAGTTTTTGAAGTTGTTCCTTCAGCCTGCCTCACAATTATACTTCTATACTGATTTTTGAAGTAATGCAGTCACAAAAGAAATTTAATTTAAAAAAAACAAACACACAATATCACAATATTCTTTTGTTTTTACGCTTAAATGTTAAATTATGAATTTCTAGCAATGATAGCAGCAGATATCCAGGGAAACATCTCACCTTCTATGAAATGGATTGGGACAGCTCCTTTGTGCAGACATCGCGGTTGCCAGAGGATGCAACCTATCATCTTTGGTGATCCACTGACCTTTTTCTCCATCACCCCACAAGGTGAATAACCTTGATGTTCCCTGATGTGTTCATCTTGCGCATTCTTAAAGTCATATAGTCAATACGTCGACTAAAAATAACCAAATACCTGAAAAACAAATGCCATTCCCACCCGCCTCAGCTGCACTTTGTTTTTTGCTAATTGCAAATATGAGCATGTTCTCGTGCTTAACCAACAGCGCGATAGCGTGTTTATTCAGCACAAGGCAACATTGTGCCTAAGAAGTGCTTCAAAGAGCACTCGATAAAGAAGAGAAAGTGACTTGAGAGTATCTGTCAGAGGACTTCAAACAACTAACAATATAAAAACCCTACAATAAAACAATCTAATATCCGTGTTAGGTAAGCATGGGGATAATATCGATCAGCAGGCCAAACACATGACACTTTATGGTGGCGTGGCACTCTGACCCGCTGTGCCTTATCACAGGTTTGGTTGTTTGGCAGAGGCACATTGAAAGGAATGTGCCTGATAAACAGCTCGGGCAGGTAAAGATACAGCAGGTAAAGCAAACAGATTGTTGTACTCTGTACACGGCTTTCATGCAAAGCGAATCAAAGAAATCTAACTTTCGGCGACTTGTAATGCTCCGTTTATCTCACACGTCCACAACTCAACCTCAGAGGGGATTCAATAATCACCATGTTGGAAAGTAGTAATTACGCAGCGGCATCAGCAGTAAAATATTGTTATTTTGTGCTTGTTATCGAGTTTACCGACTATTCAAATGTAACTTATATGACTGTTGTCTGCAATGATCTCACCTGTCATTTATTGCCCTGTACAGACGGCAGGTAAAGATAAGAGGATAGCCTGCTGGACACTTCCTCGTTGAATGAACAACTGTGCATACAGAAAGATCACAGGGGTATAAATCCCTGTGGGGTTACATTCAATAAAGCAACGAGGTGACTTGTTGCGGAGAGATATTACTTCCAAATGGAAGTCATGATTTTCTACAGGCAAGGTTGATAATTATTTTCATTATCAATTAATCTGCCAACTAAAATAGGCTAAAAAAAAGTGCAAGGTGGTCTGTCCTGAAGTCTGTCCTGAAGTCTAAAACTCCAAATGTATTCGGTTTATCATCATAGAGGACGAAGGAGACCAGAAAACTATTCACATGCGAGAAAACATGGAGTGCTGGATTTTTCTCTGAAACGAGGCTTGGACGTCATATTCAGTAAGACATCCTGATTATTTCACAACAGAAGGCTAGGACAACGTTTTAGTTTCAATACCAAATACCCATTACATAATAATATTAGATATTTAATCCTGCAGTGTTGGGAATATGCAAGAGAAGAAGTGCCAGATTAACAAGGGCAAGGGCAACTTCTGCAAAGACGCCTAAGCACCAATCAAGAATTGCAACAAAAAAAAAGTGTTTTGCAACAGCACATAGTGACAGAGTAGGCCTTCAATTTCGTTGCTCTAGTCAGCTGACTTTACTTTGTCCGCTCCAGACATTTCATCTAACAGATGGAAAGGCTGCGTCTTTCGCCCCGGGGTATTTAGACACTGCACACCAACACCTTTCATGGGGATACTTTATCCCCATTTTTCTGAAGTCAAACAAATCCTAAATCTCCACATTATCACTATAATTTTTTCCATAATTATTAGGAGTACGTGTTTTCCCTTCCTGAAATCATCCGACCTCCTCGAGTGCCCACAGTCAGGTTACAGTACTAAGTGACCTGCTGAGCTCCGAGACGACAGCATTCCTCGTATTGGCCTTGTTGCGCCCCAAGACCCATCTAATATGAGACAATTACTGCCAATGAATGGATTTTTTTAGACCACAGAATATAGTGAAAGCTATACAAGGATTAGTTTAAAAGGGGGGAACACATTCCAGTCTCCAACAGTAAATAAATTTCCCCATAGTGCTTCCAGAAAAAAAATCTGCTGAAGCCAGGCATCAAGCAAAGTGAGTCTTTTGTTCCACACAACCATTCTGTGCTCGTTAAGGGCCTCACACACCCCAACAGGTGTTTTCAATTACCTTCACTGATTAGAACAGTGCCCAGAAGAAGGAGGGTGGATCTATGCACCAACAATGCTGTGGCCACACTGGATTTTCCTCATTTCACAGAAGCCAGTTTGACACGTTGCAGTGGGGAAAGCACAGCTGTGACAGATCCAGTAATTATGGTTAAATTCCATTTGGCTGCTTCAATCAAACTCAGCCCGTACACACTCACACAGTGCTGAGAAGAGGTCTGATCAGTCCAAGTAAAAACACCTGTGGGGAGTATAGCGTGCAAAAATATCAACCCTCCCTTGTTGAAGACAAATATCCTTAATGTTTTTGAGTACACCCTATTATGACATGTCAAAATGTCTGCCATATTTTTTATAATTAAATTAAAACCACTCATGTCCTAGTTAGCTTAGCATAAAGACTGGAAATGGGGAAACTGTCAGCCCTCAGTTAAAAAAAAAAGCAGCAACTCTAATTTTGACTAAGGTTTTCTTAATCTGTACTCGCAGAAATAAGGATAACTCTTGGTTTGGAAGCAAATCACGCTCTTTACTTAAATTGTTGAGTAAGTTCTTTCAGGTAAAAGCACTTCACACCCAGTCACCTAGAACATGATTACACGCTGAGCCTGATTGAGTTATATTCGCTTGATTCTTTATCCTTCTATCTCTGAAAACAACTCTTGTTAATTAACCAACGCATTCAAAAACAATCATCCGTCATAGATGCAGAACATTTTTAACCAATACAATTCGGCCACATCCTTGTGGTCCTTGTGCACACAAATTCTGCACTGACGTCAGAGGGAACGGCTTATGGACAGCCGGAGCAATTCATGCATGGCGCTCCTGCTGTTACACGGGCACGTCTCTGACATCATGTCTGGTGATGAAGGAGAAACAGACAAAAACAAAAAAAGTAATCCGAGGATGAAAAGAATAAAAGGTGTAAAATACCAGGGTCGCCATCAACAATCTAATACGGCGTGATGAAAGTGAACAGATGTGCCTACAAGCTCTGCTTTTATACCTGGCAGGATGCTTTAAGCGGCATGAAAAGGGGAGTCCAGAAACACGACACGCTGCCTTGCAGAGCGGCATGGTTTTCTCAGTGTTGCGCAGGACTTAATTTGAATTGCAAACCAGTGTGCAAGGGTGAACAGTTCAAATTCACTTCCCCCCCCATTGAGCCCAACATGGCTGCCATTGAAGACAACAACAAATCCGAGCCGATACAAAGTGGGAATAAAGCAAGTAAGAAAGTGGGCAAATTATCATGAGCACCCGCCCCGAGCTCATTAATCCAAGTGGAAGTGACGATCCATAATTAAGCAGATGAAGATAAAGATGTCTTGTGGGGTAGCAGGTTTTCTGACATGCGGAATTATTCGGTCTCATATTACCATTCTTCAAACTCCGTTAAATTATTGGCTTTTCACTCCCGTCTCCTCCTCAGTTTACGCCTCGGACAAAAGATCTGTGACTTTTGTCCAGAAACTTTGGGTCCCGAATCCCGAGACATCGTTTTTCTCCCTGTAGACAGATTTCTTGCCTCCCACCTTGTAAGGCACAATTTGATATGGGAAAAAAGCAAAAAACCAAGGCACACAAAATAGCAGATGGCTCGATCACATCCCTCAAGGTATCCAATTTTGCCAAACCTGCCATTTCTGGGTGCCTGAACCGTTTAATTTATGTTCAAAGCTGTTAAATAAACTCACTGAAGTACATATTTAATGTATTGCTTGAATCTAGTTAAAAACCTTCGTCAAACATTTGGCCCTAGCATCCACAAACTAAAACAAACATCCAATCCAAAAGCCTTAAACAACTAAAACAACTTGCACAGTAGTGACAACTGAAATGAAATTACCCATCATACCTATAAAAAGCCTGGCATTTAGGCCCCAAACACACAAAGGGAAAGTTTCAACATCTACTTGTCATTTCTAATATTATCTCCCTTCTCTTGCTTCTAACTCGCTCAATCTGCTCATCAAGCCTGCAGAGGGGATTATTCTGTAAAATGAACCCTTGAATAAATGTGATTTAGTGGACACTTTAACACTAGAAAAACAAGAATACAGCTTTCGGTTTTATAGTGCAAAGATCTCAGCTTTCAACTTGTTCAATGGCTTTTCCATGTCCATATACCGTACAAACTAGTGCTGCTACATTTTTTGGAAGCACAGCAGTTGACAGCCTTGTCATAGATGAGAAAAACACTTCCTGGTATTAAAGCACCAACAGCTTTTCACATTAAATTCATCTTTTCCAGGTGGACACTGAGTTAACATTCATGCGGTGTTGTCAACCTGATGATCAACGTAACACAGCCAACTATTCCCCCCCTTAAACAGCCTGATAAGTCTCTCAAACTCAGTAATCCTGGGTAAGCGCTTTTTCCTCTGAGAAGTTTGCTTTATGCTGCAATAAGATATATACAAAAAATAAAGCGACAATGAAAAAGAAAATTATTGTTTTATCCGGAATACAGTTGTTCTTTGTTGGTAACCATTACCACGTGGATTGTGATTTTGCAGTCCTCCCACCTCCAACTCAGTGGCGCTCTATTGAAAGAAAAAAGTGAGTATAATGTGCTGATAATTAGAGCACCACCTGCCCCTCAGGCTACATAGACCACAGACTATAGATCTCCCATTACAGCAGCGCCTCCACAGACACTAAAAACTCTGTTAACTTTTTTTTAATTGTCCCGCTTTTGAAACTCAAACAGTAGCCTAATAGTACTGATCATCGCACAGGAGTCAAGTGATTTCTAATCTCTATTGTGTTTCCCGGCACAGAGTCTGCCACCGTGGTTAATTTTGGGGGAGCTGATCACAATGGGTTCCTTTTACCGCTGGCAGGGAAGGTTTCCTACCTCAGAGCGAGGGATGAGAGGGGGTTTAGAAGAGGAAGGAGGGGGGGGGGTGGCGTTAAGGCTGTAAAATAAATTACACAGAGATTAAACTTTACACCAGAAAACTCTGCACACACTCTGGACTTTGTAACCTGGGTGGAAAAAACTGGTGTGTTAGTCAGATGTGGTGCTGCTTGAGGAAGTATTGATGTGATTATCATTCTACGCTCATGGCTTGGCTGAATGCATTTGTCTCAGTTCAGAAAAAGAATATATATATATATATATATATATATATATATATATATATATATATATATATATATATATATATAGGGTTGCAACTAATGATTCATAATCAATCAGATAATTTATTAATTGACTATTAATGTAAAAAAAATAATTGTTATAAAAATGCCCATCACAAATTTGACGTCCTCAAATGTCTTGTTGTTTAAAAAAAATATTTTCCAATTATCAAGTAATTCTTTCACAACTAACTTACTTTTTGAACTTACAAAAATTGTGTCTTTTATTGTATCAACTGGCATGCTACTTATCAGTTATTTCTATGTACTAAGGCGTCTTATCTCAGCAACATACCTGAGTCACAAACCCAGGTGTCGAAGCCACTCCAGCTCCGACTGCGCACGCATAAAAATAGACATCAAGCCTCCACTTCCTGCCATGTCCGACAGCTGTAAATGACTCTTTTATCCGGCAATATCATGGCCGCATTACTGCCTCCGTGGCCGGCTCACGTCTCGATGACAACCCCTCACCCACACCTCTTCATCAGGGGCCGTGGAACGTAAGAGGGCCCTCCAGCAGAACTGTTAACGCAACGTGTCATGGAGGTACAGTGCTCACATGAACCCTCGAGCAAGACACAAAGGATGAGGGGTATAAACTGCAACAGCGTGAGAAAAAAACAAACTCTTTTCCTCTTTTCATAGGCCCCTTCTTTAGTGATGTTTTTGATGTGGCTTGGATTTGGAATGAGCTTTCTACTCAAGGCTGACAAAAGTGCCGGGGAAAAGATGACTTGTAAACATGGATGTAAACAAGTGCAGGTACCCAAACATGTTTTTGCTCAAGGACACAGGGTAAAGTAACACTGTAAACATTTGCTCGGTTCCAAAGAAAACTCCACAGGGCACCGTTCCTGACCCGACGACTATTTACATTCGAGAGTTGTGTTTGTTGTCTCTGCAGTGTTGCTGCTAACAGTTTTTCCTGTTGGTCTACATTTCCCCTCAAAAAAGGTAAAGAAAAAAGAGTCAACATATATTTCACAGCGGACCATACAAGGTTACTCACACACATGACATATGACACTACCCCATCCCAATGGGTCCTATAGGGCCACACAATAGTGTAGGTGTGGTGCTGCCAGATAGCCAGAGCAGGCCGACAGACACATAACCGTACACACTTTCCAGCTTGCCCTCAGGGGGTCTCGTATTAGTACAACAATAACCTCAGTCAGCCATTTGTCTCCTTCTCGCCCGTCTGCTCTACGGGACCTGAAGAGGCCTCTCTGTTCCCCGCACAAAAGGAGGACAATCGGACAACATTTCATCTCAGCTGCAGAGCAGTCAGTGGCCAAACCCATGGTAAAAAAATAACAAATAAAAACAGCTGAATAAGCCTTTTTTTTTCTCATTTTACAATAAATAAATGAATAATAACACTTATCTATTGAAGGAAGGCATTTTTCCTTTCGAGGCCAATAACTGTGAAAATATAAACCAACTTATAACAGGGTAGGAACTAGTGACTTAAACCTGCATCAACTTCCTTTACCGTTTCAGTTTATATGATTTTTAGCAAACAGTTTACACATCCAGCCAGTCATTGAGCATCATGAGTATTTATTTGAAGTTGTGTTTCTGGCCACCTGAAGAAACTATGGCCAATATTCACTTTCACTCTCCTTTCAGCTTTTCATAAACTACTGAGAGAAACATCAAGTTCTCTAGTTGCGATAAAAGCTCCATGATGCCATCCATGGTGGCCTCGATGCAAAAGCTATAACAAAAGAGGAAAGTCTTTACAGTAATTATTAAATTAAATCCTGCAAATGTCCCCAATGTGGGACTCATAAAGAAATATCTAATTTAATCAGTCCTGCCAAATGTTCTTATACTGAGCCGCATCACCTTCCTATCTATGACTCCACCACACAAAAAACACGGTCACAAGGTTTTCTTTCCAATTTAGAAAATAAACAAACTCAGACTTTCCTCCTATTATTTCCTATTACTTTTTAATAATGTGGGGAAATTGTTTTTACTTGTATTTGTCATCTTAAGCAGGCCCCTCTCTTCGGTTGGGTCGGGTTTTTGTCATATACCCATTTCCTCTGTCAGTCACTTTGAAGACACGGGTCGGATTCACTCATATGTATATCTTCATTTCTCTCAATATGCAAATAACTGGGATTTTTCTAAAATAATAATCACTTGTTTTTTAGGGGTTTTTTTTTAGATGATAAGTTAACATTTGGCAATAATGGTTATTTCCTACATTAGTTCATTCTCAGGGTCCCCATGAGGTAGTAGTTGTATGTTAATTATTTTTGGTAGAATGAGGGTTAAAGAAAACTTCCTGCAATGATGTCATACAATCTAAGCATATCTAAGCATGACATCATGATGACTTGCACAAACCAGGATGCCACACCTTATGTTAAACAGCCTGAACCACAGTTTAATGATAATGTTAGAGCACAACAATGTTATATGCATGATGTGACGTCTGGAGCTTATCTCTGATATGTCCTCCTGAATAGTTTAACATTACTACCAATTCAACCCTTGATAGTAATGTGGACTTTGGTCAGCTCACATTGTCGTTCTACAAGCAAAATCGTCTTCTTTTTGGGCGCAAATTTATTCCTGACCCCATTGTTATTGCTTTTAAGTAAATCTTCAGTTCTTATCACAATATTACATATAAAAAACTGCAGGTACTTGATCACATCAGCTGATTTATATCTAAAATCACGAGTTTTCATTCCAAATCCTCTTTTTGCAACTGAATAAGTCAATCATTTTACTGTTAAAACACACAATTGAATTCACCGCCCACTCAGACTGACTCATTCACAGTTATCACATGAACTCATGTATTTCCTGAAACCAGCAATGCTGGTGAAAGTCTGACATCATGCAAGTAACAAAAGGATGAGGTGGAATTACAGCAAGATCACACTTCCATTACGGGAAAGTGTAAACATCTCAGGTAAAAACAAATACCTGAAACCAACGAGCTGTGAACTGATTTACAAGTGTGACGCCTTCCTGCTACATCCTTGTCCATTATCTCACTCAAACACCTTCCTTAGATTCCAAAGAGTGATAACGATTCAATACAGCAGCATTAGGTTATTGGATAAAGGATTTTAATCGGCTTCATTTTTTAAATTTTATTATTATTTTAAATTTGACATAATATATCCCTTGCGTAATCTTACTGATTACACTTTTAGCAACTTTTTCACAATGTTTGAGAATGTAATATTTTGTTTTTCCTAAGGCCTCCATGAGGTTCACTATTGCTGCTGAACCCATCTGAACCTGATCTTAAGCCCGCAGCCAAACCAGTTTGTGTATCCTTGTAGAGGTGGGCTGTGTGAAAGGTCATTGAAAAAATGTAAACAACCGAGTAAAAACCAACACCCACCAGGAGAAGATTTCCGCGGTTAAAAGAACAACCAGCCCTACGAAATCAAAAAGAAAAAGAAAAACTACACTTTGCATGCAGTTCCAAACCCTAAAGTCGTACTTTGGGTCTGACATGTCCTCTAAAGACTGCCCCATCAATACCCTGCACACGTTTTGTAGTTCCCTCAGAGTGAAAAGGAATAAGAGCGACTTGACAAGAGGTCATGTTTCAACACCCAGGGTAAGTTTACATGGAGGGCCCATGGCTCTGTGACCCTTCTCCATTTTATAGCCTTGCCCTTTCTATTTGCTTCCATCTTTGGTTTCTGTCTTTCTTTCTCCTTTCAACTTCCTGCACACACTCAGGCCCCTAACTCATGCCATCACATAAACAATACAACCAACCCAAGATGCAGCGACAGTCCAATAGTCTAGTATAGACCATTCTCTGAGTCAGAAGCACATCTGACAAGATGGATGACTTGAGATGACTTTCAGATCAACAGGTGTCAATGTGTGCACCTCTGTGTGTGTGTGTGTGTGTGTGTGTGTGTGTGTGTGTGTGTGTGTGTGTGTGTGTGTGTGTGTGTGTGAACGCATGCTTTTTAGTTTGTCGATATGTGCGTGTGCATCACACCTACGCTCTTGCCTGTTCTGCACAAACGTCTCTGTCGGGGTCTCTTTGCGGCCTCCGGGTCAGACTCAGAGGGTGCAGTGGAGTCGATCCGGGTCAGCGGGCCGGAGCAGGGCCTCCACCGGCGGCTCACAGAGGGGCTAGTGTGCTCCTCCTGCTGCTCCGACCATCTGACCGATGCACCGCATGAGTGCTTCAGTTTCAGCCACAGCACAAAACAACAGTGTCTGGTTTCCCCCCAAAAGCAACGTTACCTTTTGTTCCCCACTTTAAATAAAACATGCTCCTGTCATTAGGTAAAAAGGCCCTCCTGTGCATAATTTAGGGCCAGGTATCAATTTGAGGAGAGGAGGGAAGGTTAGGGAAGGACAAGGCAGTTTTGTTTTTAACATTACTGTCAAGCAACAGATCTGCAACGATGTGCAACGTAACAATTGTGAAAATGGTAATTAAATGGGGTGATTTGGATTGCTTTGTTAATCCAGTTCGGAATCTTCATTACAGGGCTGCAACTTGCAACTTTCAACTAATCATCATCTTCATCATCAATTACTCTGTTAGTTCCATGATGACATTAAATTGCTTGTAAAAAAAAAAAAACATTAAAAAATCCACAATGTCAAAAGGTGTAAAAAGATCATTTTAGTTTGACTAAAATATCATCTATTATACATTATCCAGAACATCTGAACGTTTCACGTTATAGCTAAAGGTAAAACAAATGTCCCTAACTGCGAGGAAACCAAACTACAGCCCGAGAAGAATAGATTTAAATATATTTGCAAACATTACAAAACTTACATTATACCTATTTAAGTTGAATAATTTTAGCAACAGACTACCAATGTGTGTGTCAAATAAAGAAGCAACCACTACGACCACTAACAGGACTGTTTGCGTTTGCTCCTGCCAGAGCTGAGCTGAGATCAGTTGTAGCTCATTTAAGGACGTGTATTTTACTCCCAACAAACATCACAACTTTTAAAAAGCTACACCTCAAAAGAAATATTAATGAGAACCGATTTCCATTCCTCAGTTTATGTAAATAGTATGCAACAAGTTGACAGTTGACAACCGAAACTGCAGCACTGCAGCGATACTGGATGCACCTGCTGCTGCTGCGAAGTCCCCTTCACGTACCTGCTGATTCCCCGGTCACTTCGCCGCTTTCCACTTGTAGTCCTTGTTTCTGTCGGTTGCGCTTCCTCTTCTTGAGTGAATAACAGTTAAGACAAATAAACATAAACTAAGGGACAGAATTCTCTTTTATTTTCTTCTCGTAGTCGGCTATAACGTGCCTCTCCGCCCCCCGGTAATGAGCTTTCCTTTTTCCATCGTTCGCAGTTAGCTTACCTTATTCCCTGGAGGGAGGAGAGAAGCGGATGAAACGTAATTGATGACCATGTTGACCAATCGGATGCGACGGCAGGCGGGCGCGTTGGGAATACACGACACCTGATTGGTCAGCTTGTGCTAATGGCGGAGCAGTGGAAAACAAAAAAAGGGACTTTCTCCGTATTGTTTTGGTGCAGAAGTTCAAACGGAGCAGTGATAGTTGTGCTTGTTTTAGAGCTGATTAACTCCCTCAAACTCATTTAGTGTATGGTGAATATTAAAAAAATAAACTTTACTGGTGCCAAGAAAAATGACTTTCTTTCAATCTTTCAAATGAGAGAGAAATCAAGCAAAAATAAATAGTGGAAAAAAAACATGAGTCTCCAGAAGAGTTAATGTTCTTAGAGCAGCGCAGAGTGGATTGAAAGGAGCTAATCATTCCTAAGAGGCTCTGCAATGCAAAGCTATATAAACTTCTTTGAATACCTTTGTTTCATGCACAGAAACACTAACCAAGCACCATCTATTTATTGTTAAAACAGACAAACAACTGAGGCTGCATTGTTGAGATGACTCAGGGTTCAGCATAGGCACTAAATATGAACATCTTTCCCCTCCACCAGCAGTATACTCTTATTTGATCCAGCAGGAAATATTTATTATTGCTGTTTTATGTCAGATATATTGGAACAGATGCTTTTAGGAAGCCTAAAAGACATATTTTATACCTATTGTGTTTCTGGCAGGTTCACTATTAGTTCCAATTATTACACATAGCATGTACAAAATGATGTAATTTGAGAGAACTATTGTTTATATCATGGCAAAATAAACAAAAGATAGTTATGACTTGGATCTAGTTTCAGTTTCTTGTACTAAAACTATCACAAATTGTTCAATTTTAAAACCATCAGTCCGACTGTAAAGACATTTATTGTATTTGTGAACTTTAAAGGATTGATGGTTTCAAGTGTTATACCTTCCCCCACCCTCTTTAAAATACAACCAGGAAAACTTTTGACATATCACAATAAGGACTGTGAAGTATCATCTCTTTTTTAAATCACCATCCTGTGTGTTCACACTGTCATTATTTCAATGTCAGCGCTGCCACTGCAATCATGACAACAACAATGAATGTAATGACAACCCAGTGAAAGCCAGGCTGAAATAGATGGGGAGACAGCAATGACAGTAGCAACTCATGACCACTTGGTGGCAATTTATTCACCTAGAACTGAAGCACAGGCCGGCCCTGTTGTCTGAATAATGTGAAAACACTTAGTGAAACTAGAATACAGCTCAAACACGGCTGAAAAGGTAAGTTAGTACACTCCAATTAGCAGTACCTACGTAACCAAGTAAATTGACTTTAATTATTGTACTTTACTTGGGGCGTTTCTATTTCATGCGACTTTATACTTCATCTCACAGAGGAATATGATACGTTTTACTCACTTAAATACTTAACTACTGTAGTTACTTTGCAAATTAAGTTATTACAAACGAAACCTACAACTTTATTATATACAATTAATTGCAATAGATTAGCCATGTACAATGCTCCATAAAACTTAAAAATAGCTCACATTTATTGCTTCTCATTAACCAAAATGAAAAAAAATGTCATTTAGTTATTTCCAACTGAAGTCTCCTGGACCATGTTTAGATGGCATTGCCAGTTCGTTTGGCCTTTATGAAACTTCCATCAGTTTTCTGGGAAAAAGAACACATTTGGTGTTCACTAAAATCTTCAACCTTTCCCTGCAACAAGCTGCAGTCCCCACCTGCCTTAAAGGCACCACCATTGTCCCGGTCCCGAGAAAGACTGCAGTCACCTGCCTTCAATGACTACCGCCCAGCCGCCCTGGCCCCAGTCATCACCAAGTGCTTGGAGAGGATGATACTATCGCACATCAAGAACGTCCTCCCAACAGATCTGGACAGCCACCAGTTTGCGTACCAAGCAAACAGATCTACGGAGGACGGGGTCTCCGTCACACTTCATACAGCCCTGTCTCATCTGGTGCACCCTAACACATATGTCAGGATGCTCTTCATTGACTTCAGCTCAGCCTTCAATACCATCATCTCCCATAAACTGCTGCATAAAGTCAACATCTTTGAACTTTCCACATCCCTCTGTCCATGGATTCTAGACTTTCTCTCAAACAGATGTGAGGATAGGGAACCTGACATCAGCAACCATCATCCTGAACACTGGTTTGTGAAGAAAGTCCAGCAGTGGCTCTTCTTCCAGAGGAAGCAAAAAACAAGCTGGCCTGCCCCCTTAACTTTTGGTTAACTTCTACAGAAGTGTGATAGAAAACATCCTCTGCCAGTGCTTCACTGTGTGGTACACCAGCTGCACAGAACAGGAGGGACCTGGTGGTTAGTCGCACAGAGGATTGTGGGAGTTACCCTCCCTGACCTGGACGTGGTGTGCTGGTCGCCTCCAGAAGAAAGCCAGCAACATCTACAAAGACATCCGTGTCACTGTTTCACTGCCATCAGGAACAAGATTCAGGACTATTAAACGCAGACTTTTCCCAGAGCGGATTCCTCTATCTCACACACGTTTTCACTTTTAAGCCATTGATGCCTGTGTTTTATATTTGATTTATTTTTAAATGTCTGGTTTTAAATTACAATGTCCTGTCTTTGATTTTATACTTGTTTTTACCTGTTACTGCTCTACTGACTGATGAGTCGCCAGTCTATGAACATCCTTACCTTACTTGTAGCCTCCAGTAGCACTGTGAAGTACATCAGGATACAGACAGTGTGTTTTGTTAAGTAGCAGTGACTGTAAACGTTACTTTTATTTGTTTACAAATAACTTCAGGGCATCTTTACGTTTATTGTTCAATGAACTATGACAACAAATTTTTTTTTCTTAATTAGGCAGTCAGGAATCTTTCAATTATTTAAAACTTTTATAACCCGTGACTTCCCCTTGGCTAAATCAAATATCTAGTTAGCATGTTCAGACATAGCTTCAGACATGAGGTGCCTCAAGCTAAATACTCTCACGCTGCGACAATAAAATGAGCGACACTCGATTAAACATATCCATATATATTTTATTCTCAATACGGCAAAATACAAAGAATATTCAGGACAGACTCTCATTAGTCACAATTAATACTCACTTCACAAGAATGCTTTAAATTACATAACCTAAGTTTGAAGATCAAACTCAATGAGTACCTTTAATCATATTGCATCCATCATATATAGTATCTCTATCATCAGTTCTCTTAAAACTAATCCAATTTAGACTATTGTACATAGTGTATGCTGCTGGTCTCACTTTAGAGACGACTTTTAGAAAAAAGATGTTATACAACATACTGTATAAACTGCTACAACTGTTTTGACCTGTAGAGAAATACCTCTGTTTCAAAAAACATGTTGGACCAATTGTTCAAAAGGGACACATAGTAAATACATCTCTCTCTCTCGCTCTCTCTCGTGAGGAGGAAACAGACGTGGTTTTACATAACGGACTGTACAGAACATCCATCCATCCATCCATCCATCCCATGAGATCAACAATATACATTTCATGAAAAGTACACGCCTCCATATCAAATACAGAGAAGACAAAATATTCACACTTGGATCTAGCGACAATGATTATGTGGCGACCATGATACTGGGAGACAGTGAAGCAGAAGACAAAGAATACGAGCACTGTAAGAAAAGGACTGAGAAATAAAGTTGATATACTGCGTTAAGAGACTGGGATGTACTCTGTAACAGCTTGGAAGAAGAAGAGAACATAAAAGCCCACACAGGGGGAGGAGGGGGAAATGTGCATAAAGTATCTCACAAATTTACAGCATTTTTTAATTTCAATAAAAATGTCAACCTGTAGTAGAAATTCACCCTTAAAGAAATGTTATATTTACAATTTATACATGTGTATTTAAATAGAAACATGCAAGTGTTAACATCTTCCTACTGAATGTAAAAAAAAAAAAAGAAAAAAGAAAACTCATCTTACCCTGGATTCTTTCAAGTTAGAATTAATATTAATTACTACTTACAAGGAAATCTCATGAACAACCCCAATACATTTACATCTTCCTCATTTCATAAAATGGAACTCCTTAAAATGGCAAAATAGAAAGAAAAAAATATTAAGCAAAGGGGCAGAAAAATAAATAAGTGTGAGTAGCAAACTGTTAAAAATTGATCTAATGCTAAATTTTGTACATTTGACTACATGATAGTGTAGGGAACACAAGGCGCGGACCTGTACTTACAAAGTGTACCAGTGTATGAAGACATTGACTGGGCTGGCAAAACCCACAGAGGAATCCCCATGAGAAAAGTGGCCTCCAGCTTAAAGTACAAAATGGCTCAAGCCATCTGTGTTTGGTTATAAAAACAGATCTATGTACACATATATACTAAACCAGTACACAAAATTGCAAAAGCTAAAGGCATTGGACTCTTGAGTTAAACAGGTTTCTCACTGAGGCGAAGAAAAAAAAAAAAAAAAAAAGCAGGGGAAAAAAAATCCCAAGCCAAAAAGTTTTTCCACAGAAACGGATCCTTTTTTTGTGTAAAAATCCTGCATAGATTAAAATAATACCCCCTCTGGCTTTCTCTTTTTCAAGTGCCAGAGGAAATAACAGTATCCCCTCCTACAATTAAGGTCAGGGAGCCAGTGAATGAAAGTAAAAAAAAAAAGAAAAAGAAAAAAAAAGGTCAACCCTGGGTCAAATGGTAACATTCTTATGGTTTGTTTTACCTCGAGATGAAAAAAGGTGTAAGATGAATTGACAAAATCCCAAACTTATGTCTGAAATTGGCAGATTGGATTCAGAAAGTAACAAACTAGTACAGGCTTGAAACTTTCTGGCATTTCCAAAGCTCGTCCAAAACCAGCCAATAATAGTTTCCATGAGTCCCATTTGACCAAGGCTTAAATGTTTCCAGCATGTTTTTTTGGAGAAAGTTAGCTTGAAAGAAACGCACACACAGAAAAAGCACAGTCCTTCATGTCATTGACCATTAACAAACACCCAAATGTCAACTGAACCCTCGGGTGCAATGCTAAAATCTTCATTCAAAAAACCACTGCCATCCCCATTTCCCTCGATGACAACCAGTAATGTTAAATAAGCAAAATCTTTATTACTGGACAGCTGGCATACACTGCAACTCGTCTTTACCCGCCTCGCAACTAGATGACACGTTTCTTTTCTACGGTCTTGTAATACAAGTATGATTCAAATTTAAATAGGAAAGAAATTACATACAAACAAAATACTTTGCATCTCATAACCCTTCGTTCAACCCTGTATTAAAAGAATGCATTTGAAAAGTTATACTTCTGCTTGACCAGAGGAAGGAAAAGAAACAACTGCTTGGTATATAAATAAAATCTATATTGGCCGTTATACTTCTTTTTTTAAGAAATATATAATGATAGTTTTAAAACTCTTCTATAAATGCAACACTGATGAGTTTGCCTCTAAATATTTCCTTACAGATGAACTTGCTTTTGTCAAGTGCCAAATTAGTGGTCACTCAGGCTCCGGTTTTATAAACTGCACTGTAAATAACTGTGGAAATGATCTTCAATACTTAAGACACTCCCTGCTGTTCCTTATAAAAATACACTCTGAGCAAACAAGGGATCAACAATAATAAACAACACTGTCTGGAAGTCACTCTTCCTCAAGGACATTTCTCAATGAACAAATGTTGCTACAAGTGTAAAAACATTTCATAGGAAGAGGCTCGTATTCTGGAGCGTCAAAGACAGCAAATCTCTTAGAGAGAACATTGACGAGATCAATTTTATTAAGGCCAAGAGTCTAAAAGCCCCCGCTAGCGGCACCTAGAGGCCATGCTGCTTCTTGCATTAAACCAGACCACAGTGGTTTGAGCAAACTGACCAACATTCAATTTTCTAGCAGGGCTAAAATTAAGTTGGTAATTCTGGAAAAAGAAAAACGACACAGTTTAAAAACCAATATGCTGATTGATAAAGAGAACATTTATAAATATGTGTGTCAGAAGTATTAATCTGCTGTGCACAGTAGCCCTTCCTACAGCCCGTTCTTAAATCTTGTGGGCATGCTCCAAGATTAAGCTCTCGTGCCTGAAGACTCTGCAGGAAAGATGAATCCAGATGGTGTGATGTCGCTTCATGATGACGCCATCTTTGCTCTAAAGTGTGTTAACAGGACTCGACTTAACTGAAAGACTGCAATCAAAAACATGAATATTGCCAGCTTCCATGAACTGTTAAATATTTTTTTAAAAATGCATAAAATTAGTTTAAGCAACAAAAAAAGAAAGGGAAACATGATTCAGATATGACGGGTGGCTGTTTGTTTTCCTGTCACTCACATACAAGGCACAAAAATGATAAAGAGAAACCTTCATTTTAAAGCACCTTTGGTGTTCATGGGAGGTACTTTGGTGAAACAAAGTCAAATAAAAAGTTACAAGCCAAAGTAGCCTAAAAACCAAACCCCATTGTTAAGCATTTTTCATAGCAAATAGTTCACCCAGCGCTTCCATGCCAATTAGAAAGGAACATGGCAAAGATTGTAAGAATGCCGATATATGAAGCGTGGCAATAAGCTTTTTTCTCTTTTCTCCTGTGCCGCAGTTTCCGATGTTTCTCCCTGTGTGGTGCTTCCGACGGTGTGAGATGCTCTAGATTGCTCAGTGTTTTTGGCAAGCTGGTGTAGAAAATGGACACAGTGTTGGAGATATGTCTGAGAAGTTCATCGTGTGTGTGTGTGTCTGTGGGAGTAGAGGTGGACTGTGTGTGTGTGCATACAGTACATCATTGTATGTGTGTCTGTCTGTGGGCGCATGCGTGACTGTCTTTGAGCACATGTTCCTTAACTTAAGAAGCTGAGGGGTGTGGGTGTGTCTGTGTGTGTGTGTGTGTGTGTGTGTAAGCAGCGAGCAGGGAACGAGTCCTTGCTAGGGAATAAGCTTAGCGTCCAGACGCAGCCAGTGGAGGCCCTGCCGCGTGTAACGCAGCAGTTCTGTCATGCTGCTGGTGTTGAAGATCAGAGGACCCATCACCTTGTCCAACTCCAAAAAGAATTCTGGGAAAACAAAAAGACAAAGCGAGAGGCGTCAGAGTCAGTTTGAAAACTTTGTTTTCTGTTCACTATTTCTTAATAAATAATTAAATGTTTCGTCTTTAAAATAGTGAAATACTATTTACCAAAAGACAAAGATGGATGTCTTAAAATTGCTTGTTATAACCAAGCAAGAGTTCAGAACCCAAAGATATTCAGATTTCACATAGTCTGATAAATAATTTAATGTTGATCAAGTAGTCGTTTCAGTACCATTAAATTGTTAAAATTCATAAGGAGTTCTAGCTATACATCTTTCAGGGTATTTCTGCAGGAAAGTAAAGAGTTAACAGGGAAAGGAAAGGAGAAGACACACAACGGTGGTCTCCATTAAACAGCCAGACTGTATATTTCATTTTAAATCTAAAAGTGCTGCAATTCTAGAAAACTTACAGAACATTAGCATCACCAGTTGCGATACATCAACATAATAAAACAAACCTCGTACTGCTGTCATAAAAGCAAAGGGCGATGCTAAAATATTACAGTATTTGGAATGAGACTCTGGTCGGTGTAACACCGATAAGTCTACTTTTCAGTCTTGTGATCTGTCAGGAATTGCCCTTTTCGTTTGGTTGCCCCGCTTGTAACGACAGTCCCAAGTATTGATTCGTCCCAAAACATGGTTCCATATTAAAAAAAAAGGTAGTTGACCTTTTTGCTCCTTGGATAGTTGCTCCGCCTGGTCCCAGACCTCGGTGGCGTACAGGAAGTTGGAGGTGACCTGGACGTAGCTGGCGGCCATCTGGTGGATACGCTGAGGTATGGTCACAGACGAACTGGCACTGCTGCTGCTGCTGCTGCTGACTGACGAGTAGCCACCGGCCGGGCCCGGAGACAGTTTGGGTGACACTGGAGAGGGCATACCCGCCTTGCTGATGTTAGAAAAAGACAAGAGCCCGGTTATGACAGTGACTGAGAAACTGTTGGTACACGGCAGGTTGTTTTGTCGACGACAAAAAAAAAAAAAAAAAAAAAAAGCACCTGTGAAAGCATGACTGTTAACCAACTCAAATTCAGTACTGATAGTAGTATTTATGTAATTACAGCCCAGAATGACTCAAGAGCGTCCAACTGTTCTTCACAACAGTTGGACGCCCTATATATATATATATATATATATATATATATATATATATATATATTTTTTAACTTTCTATGAAATTCTTAAACTTTCAGCAATTGGCAAAATGTCAAACTCATTCTCTCTCAACATTCAACATGTGCAGGAAACAGATGTCTCCTTTACACTTAGGTTTAATCTCCAAAAGAGCGAGGAAGGAGATGACTTACTTTCCAATTCCAGGAGAGGGAGCCTGGGTGTTACTCAGAGAATTCTGTCAAACAAAATGAAGGAGAAGAACATTATGTACAAAGCAGGTTACACATTCACATAAAAAATAATAAACTACATGAATGGAATTCATATTGGGTTTGTTTGGTTCTGAAGGTTCGCCAAGCCAAACGTGATTTCAGCTTCCAGGAAACAAAAAGTACCTTTAAGTGTTCAGTGAGTGTTTTGGAGTATTTTAGTGCGCTGTCTTTCCTCAGCTTGAATAACCGCAGGTAGAGGAGCGACTGGCATCGGAGGCTGGAAAGATAAAAAAAAAAAGTTTCACTTTGATTTAAAACATGCCAAGAAAACAGTAATGACCAGAGATTGGGGATTGCTTGAATACACGAGCCTCCTTCCAATGAAATAGTGAGCGTTTTGAGGACTGTTGGTTGAAGGCTAAGGACAGGACGACGCCTCTTTAAATGAAACACATCCGCTGCTGTCAGACAGCGTACTTACCAAAGCACAGCTAGCCTCTTGTCTGCAGAAGTAGCGTCTGGGGCCAGGTAGCTTTTTAACTTCATAGTGTATCTGAAGACAGACATTTTTTTTTAGTTCCTTAGATATTCAACTGCTTAGGTCATTACAGAAACATTTATTTTAATAAAAGTTACATGTAATAAACTGACTTTCTAAACGAGTACATTGCACTTCTACAACATGAACATGGCAGAACCAGGAACATCGTCTTTTTAATTCCAAACATTTGTCTTTCTTGTCAAAACCTGCTGCCTCCATTACCAACAATCCAACTCCACCACGGTCAGTTCATTTGGATATCGCATGTGTTATGTTAGCAGCAGGTAAAGTAGCCTCACACTGCTTTCCACAAGCAGAGATGAGGATACGGCTACAGGCGTCCATTAAGCTCACTTCTTTCTAACTCCACATCCTGAGGTTACTTTTCATATTCAAACGTGTAGTCTCTCGCCACAACTGACACTGACTCGAGTGACGTCACTGAAAGCAATTTGAAATACACACAGGACCGATGAACAGACTTTGATATGCACAAATAGTGGAGGTCCCTCTAAATTTTGACAATAGGGGGAAAAAAATATGTTTGTCCTTACTTGATAAGCTCCACAGTTTCAGCATACATGGGAAAGGGAGACTTTGCTTCTTGAGCGCTCTTCTCCAAAGCGTTACCACATTCAATGAAAGACACCACAGCGTCCAGGTAGTACACCGCCTTCTCAAAACGGTCCAACTGCAAGAGAGGTAACGGGGGCACAACGATGAATTCACTGATGGCGGCGCAGCTCAAGTATTTACTGATCTAATGAGGGTTTTCTTTCTTAACCGGGCACAGCAGTACACACCTAAATGCTGTTCACATAATTTGACATGGTTTTGGCATGGGCATGTTGCATAACTTGCATGGTTTGGTGTGGAATACAATAAACTCTTTTAATAACAGCGGCAACAACTCACTTATGTATGCATTGGCCTTCAAATGGAATGTGTAGCATCATAGATGTGGACTAATTAACCATAGTGAGGGTTAATTGATTTTCCACATATTCCAGATACAGTATAGATAAATTAAAAGCGTATCCACAGTGTCGAATATTATTTTGAAGAAAAATAGTACTGCTTGGTTCTCATCAACAGGGTGTTTGTGCTTATTTGTTTCGTTAATGGCATGCAACCAGGTCAGGTATCTCAGGTCAAATCTATGGTACGCCACTGATATTAGTGCAGCGCTTAAATATAGTCACATGCTAATTTTTTGCTAAGCCGTTAACAAACATAAATACATTTATTGTTAAACATACTGCTGAATAACAGAGCAGAGAGAAAGAACGACTTTTGAGACTGTCTGAGGTAAATTTCCCAGTGAATACAATAAATGATGTAATGCAATATAAAAATTATATAATCATATAAATGTAATAAAAGGAAATATGTTTACAAATGTAACCGTGTTGCTATGTCAAGCGTGAATCTCCATGAAAACCTCGCCAGGATGTTGTTTGACATTAAAAGGTCCAGACCTCGTTTAACAACCTCTCCTCTCCTATCACTGCTTTGCATGTGGCACCTGACACTGCATCATCTCAATTACACATGTAAATAGGCACGAAGCTCACGTTCTTACCAGTGCATCTGCATTGTGTTTCAATTTCTTGGCCTCTTGTAAGTAGTGATCTGCCGAATGGACCCTGAAACAACATTATTAAACAGGTCAAACTGATTTAATTACTTCTTTGAACGAGCATACATTTCCACTGGGAACAGATATACATGAAAACACCATAGTTATTCTTCCATTAAATCAAACCACAAAACAGGCAAAGACCTAAGAGGCAAGACTGTATTCTTTCTTTACCTCTGCATGAAAAGGACACAGATTCCCCACAGAGAGCCTTTTAAAATGGAAATTTACGTCATCTCTCCTGCATGCAGGCACATCTATGCATGACCTCCCCAACCTCCTGCAGCTTTATGCATCAAAGGCGATCCTAGATCCCCACAGCAGTTCTTTCTGCATACCCTGCTGAGGGGTTATCCACAGTGGAAAGAGCTCCTCTTACCTGTCCTCAAACACCAGCTTGGATCTCTGAGACTTGGAGCCGTCCGTGGAGAGCGGAGGCACAGCCAGCTGGTTATCGCAGCCCTTTGAGGATTTCTCCTGCAGAGACAGCAAGCGAGAGGGAATAAAGTTTCCGGCAAAAAAAGGGGGCCTGGTATTTGAAGTAGAGGATAAAAATGGAGAAACAGGCGAGATTAAGGGTGTCTGGAGAAATGTTTTGCGCTCTATGGATGTTGGGCATATACAATATATAGCAGCTATGTTCTCAACTTTTAAAACATGCTTCAATATTTAAGTTCCTCTGGGGGAAAATTGCACAGTTGGCAAACTTGATCAAAGACTGCACTTGCACTTCAAAGTATCCACAATGCCAGGTATTCACGCGACTGCAAATGGCTGGGGATAAGGTTACACGCACTCACCTTGCCGTCGCGTGTGCTGCGCCCCTTGTCCTCTCCTTTTCTGTGTTTGGAGGTAGAGTTGCCCTTGGTGCTGTGGCTTCCCTCCTTCCCACTTCCTGTCCCGCTAGACAACGAGGTGGAGGACTGGCTGACTGTCCTCTTTCGACTCGGATGCTCTGCTTTGGGCGTCCGCTGAAGACTTGACATTGAAGGGGAGGGGACTGGCTCCTCTTTCTTCTCCATAGACCTTTTCGACCTGGTGGGATACGAATCGGCATTGTAACACGCGTATCTTTTCATCATTTAAATAGCGGACCGACCTTGTTGCAGTGCCGTACTACACATCACAAAAAATGAACACTTAAATTAAATATTTACATAACAGATCAACATTAAGATCATAGCAGACATGTCATTATTATGAAGGTTAGTAGGTGCGGCTTAAAGAGCCTACAATGTAATTCACTGAGCCTTTATACTTATATTTCATAATTAGAGTTTAAAATAAGTACTACTGTGCATTGTGTTAGATAATAAAGAGGAAAAGGAATGATACCCACTCTTTACTGCTGTTTTTATGATGAGATAGGGACTTGTCCTCTAACTTGCAACGCTTGATCTCTGGCTTTGTGCCATCTTCATCGTTCTAAAAGACAGAAAGGTCACAGGAAATTAAAAGACACATTCAAGGATTTATTGGTGTGTGCACAGGCCTCTGTAGGAAGGGATTTGATGACAAAGAAATTTGCAATCCAGCAGTTTAACTCATATGAAGTGCAGTACAATATTCTAACAATGCTTAATGGTTCCCCAAGTCCTTGTTACACCAAACATAGCACTCAGAGTCAAAGCCTTTTATTGGTAGTTTTACAGCTATGAGGATTTTTCATGAAATAAAAACTAAACAATTATTACATCCGTAAAGAAAGTAATAATGAAAATAAATAGTATATATAGTTAAATCTTTTAATCTATATGTTGATTGTGTAGGAATGTGACCTGGGAAGATTTGCCTCAAAACGCCTCCTCGCATCATGCCAACATGATTAAATTATCTCAATAACTATAGTTGTTTAGGATCTAGACTTTTTTCGCCCTGCATCCGAGTGCAACTGCCGTGTCCACATTAGCTCAGACCAATAGAACCATGGGTGCGAAACGTTCAAGGTTTCGAACAAACTGGTCAAGGCGAGATAGGTCTGAATAACACCATCCTTACACTTTTCAAAGCGAGAAAAACATTTTAACATCGATCAAAACAGCAGATAATACGGACAAGAATTTGCTCTATCCAGTCGCATACCTTGTGTTTCCTCTTGGCCTTACTAGAGCTCTTCTCAGAGATCTGTTTGCTGAAGTCTTTGCTGTCCCTGTCTAGAGAGTCGTCCCTCTCCACTTTTATCTCTACAGGCTCCTTGTAGGGCCGCCCTGGGATCCTAGACAGCAAACTAAGATCTATAGGAAATGGGAGGAAGGGAAGGGTACGGTTTAATACGGTTTAAAGACAAGAAAAGCTTCAGGAGTGTGCACTCCAGCTAGACAAGTGTGAAACAAGTGTACAGAATACAGAGAGAATTTGTGCAGCTTTGACGAACCTATCTTCACTAGTAAAACTTGGTGCTGGGGCTGCCTTGTAGGGTAGCGCTCCTCAGGGTCACTGAGAGGAGACAACAGCTCTTTTTCTTCCATTGGAGAAAACACACACACGGGGGTCCTGATACTCTCGGTGTACTTGGGCGTCTGCGACGAGGACGGGATGCTGTCATTCCCCTCAGAGTCTGACGATGAAGAGTCTGTGTCGACAAACTCACGAGACTTCTGGGAAGTCTTGGTGGGTGCCTTGGCCTTGCGTTTATCTGCCGTAGTGACAGCAGCCGCAGTGGGCCTCGGAGAGGATTTAGGTTCTTTTTTAATGCTTGGTTTGCGGGAACCCTTAGTAGCAGCTTTAGGTCGATGAGGAGGTATCTCTGGAGGCGGTTCACTCTCCACCCGCAGTCCTCCTTTGGGTTCCTCCACCACAGGGGGCTTCTCAGACTTTTTGGGTTGTTTTTTACCCACACTCCTTCGTGGATTTGTGCCACCTTCACTCTGGGCGGGGGATTTTTGACGGCCGCGGCCACCTTCCGCACCCTTTTGTGCCGCCCGTAGGTCCCTGCTTGGGGTGGGTGCCGCTGAGTCTTTTGAACCCCCTCCCTGGCTACTATAGCCGCGTCCTGAGCCATTGTCCCTGCCCTCTTTTTTGCACTTGGTTGGAACATTATCCACTGGAGAGGCTGGAGAGAACTGCTTAGCTTTCTTGAACCAGTTGTCCAGCTGCCACTTGTTGGCCATGGGTTGTTCAGGCTGAAGGGGAGCAGGAGAACAGAGATGTAAGAATTTGAGTTTACGAGTGAAATTTTTTGGCTACAATGTATGAAACCCAGTCAAACATAAAGGATGGCAGAAGAAAGAACAATTGATTCCATGTAACAATCACAACCTAAAATAGGGGTGGACAGAGAGCAGAACAGTTCAATTGAAAATGATGGCCGAGTACCAAATCATCACTAAGTGGCACTTGAGCTTTGCACAAAGCTACTGGTAAGTCGTTACCTCAGGAGAGGCGGGCCGCGGATGCTCATTGGCTTCGCTGTCGGTCGTGCTGCTTTCGCTCTCGCTGTCGGAGCCCGAGCTGCTCTCTGAGCCGCTGTGGCTGCTGGAATCATCCCTTGATTGCTCCGCTCCTTCACTGTTATTGCTGTTGTCACAGGAATAAGTGTAAACCGGCATTATACTGTGTGCAGATGGAGTGCAGAACACTTTCAGTCATGTTTTAAACACTGAAGGATAAATACAAATAAACCAAATCTTGTTGTGCATTTAAAATCTTGTTCAATACCAGGGAAACATTTATTTGCTCCATGTGAATATTTGAAGTGTTCAATATGTTGATGATCTCTTGAAAATTGATGGCAACACTTTTATAGCTAAGGGTTGTCCTGAACCACTACATTTAGATTAGATTGTACGAAACTTTAAAACATTCTGAAACATATTCCAAGTTGAGGGTTTCAAGTAAACAAAAGCCCCTTTTCCCCATTTCCGTTCTGGCATTTGAGACAGTGAGCATAAAAAAGTCCTGAGAACGCAAAGAGTGTTGTCCGACACTTCTCTGCATGATGAAAACACACAGGTAGTTTGGGAGTAAACCATGAATTGTCAAATAAATGGTGTATTTCAGCTGTACACAGAATTTTCCTCACAATGCAGTTATTGTCACTGCTAACACTCACTGTTGGTTTTGTGTAAAGGTGTGGATGTAATCTGTGCAAAGGTTGAGGCTATACCCCGTAAATGAACATGTGTTGTGGTTTACCTTGCGGAAGTGTTCCTTGAGGCATTCTTTGCAGAGTCCTGTTCCCCATCACTGTCCTCACTGCTGCTGAGCTTCAGGTCATCTTCTAGTACACTGAGATAGGGGAATGACAGTAAATTAAATATTTGTGTTTCATTACAGTCATGTAAATGGTGGCTCCTTTTACATAACTTAGTGAGGTCATCTATGTATGTCTAGTTACTTAAGGTTTGTCACCTTGTCATAACTCTTTGTTGTGTAAATCAATACTTGGAAGACTGTAGACATGGGCTTTCACGGAGAAAAGGAGAAAGGGAGGAAAAGATTGAGCACTTACGTGGGCTGGTCATCGCAAGCTTTGGACTGGTGGCTGCTAGAGCTCTTTGACGAACTACCTCGCTCTAAAAAAACAAACAAAACCCATGAGCAATAAGCATATGCATATATATATATATATATATATATATATATATATATATATATATATATATATATATATATATATATATATATATATATATATATATATATATCTTGCATACAATATACATATTTGTATATTGGGTTTGAATCAGAAATAAGTGTGGTACTCACTGTGCCCACTTGGAAAAGGGTGAGAGTCCTGAGGTAAAACAAGACGTTTTGAATTATTTTCACAAACCCAAAAGATTTGCACGTTTTAACAATGAATGACAAAAAAAGCTAAACAATTTTAAATGGAACTCCTTGAATTTATGATGTTCATTAGCACTTTATTGACACTTGGAAGGTTAAAACAACTTGTATTTAGTTTTGGTGATAGTTTTACTATCAGATTAACTGATTAACTATGAATAAAACATCAATTCATAGCTAGTCCCAGCACTTTATAGTTCCAATTAGACGGCCACAAAAAAGGTTTGTCTGGTTTGGTTGCTTTTGCTGTGTACGGTCTGTTTGCACCAAACCATCGACACAAGAGGCATCACAACACATGACACATCACAGTAAACACAAGGACTGGTGCAATACTGACCTTGGTGGGGAATGGAAACTTGGAGGGCTCTGTTTTGCAGGGGGTGTGGATGGCTGTCAGCGGAGGGGGCCACGACTGAGTCATTTCCTGAAAGAAAGACAGAATAAACACACACAGGGAAAAATGTGAACATTCGTTCTAAGGTGTGAGTAATGCAAAGTGCTATTTCACTGACTCCAGCAATAGATTGTTGTTTTTTCCTCTGAATACTTCTGATGAAGTGTTTTAACAAAATACAATTACCTTCAGAATCTCATCGACACAGTTGGCGTCACCAGATCCCTAAAAAGACAGAAACATCTTGTTTAACACATTTTCATAATCAACATGATGGTCAGTGCTGAAGGTGGGAGGAGGATGCGTCATTCTTAAAAATGCATTTCTTCCGACCTACGAGTTCATTCAGACCAAGTGCAACATGCTGCAAGGTAATCTCTTCCAGTTAATACATCATTTTGAATATATGCGCCAAACATTAACAAAACCGCCATTCTTGGTACATACATTTAATATACAAAGACTGCTACTATAGATTTCTCCCTTAAGTGCCACACATTAACATATCATTTATGGAAAGCCTGTTGACAAGCCTCACCTCTACAGGCTGTGAGGGGATCTTGAGTTTGGAAAGAGAGGCCTTGCTGTTGGACTTCATCTCTCCCATGGTGCTGCTGTGCGACTGTCCACTGTAGCTTTCTGCTTGTGAACTCTTGGGTTCTGCCGTTTCCTGGCCGTCCATAGGCCGCACATATGCTGTGGGCTTCTGCAGCATGGAGCCGGGCTTGGACATGAGAGAGGGGGGAAAAGCCTGACTCGAGTGCTGTCCAGTGGGGAAGGTGGTGTGGACCCGTGAAGGAGAGTCCCAGTTGGCCTCTCTGTCTCGTGGGGACTTTGATCGGTATCGGTCCTTGCTGTGATGCTGATCGGCAGACAAGGAACTGCGCAAGTGGCTGTTGGTGCTGGAGGAACTCAGCGAGCCCTTGGCCGGACTCGATGTGTGCGACTTTGAGTGCTCCGACACTCCGCTGTGTTTACTCGACTTCTTTTCCCGCACCTCCCCTCCGTGTCTTTGGCTACTGCTGCTGCTGCCGCTACTGCCACTGCTCCTCTGGCTACCGTGCCCGCCCTGGAGTCCTGAGCGTTTCTGGGACTGGGACGAAGATCCACCTGCTGCGGGGCCAACAGGAGTCCACTTGCTGCTCTGGCTGCTGCCACCGCTACCGACGCCGCGCTGGTCCCCGCCAAACAAAGGTGGGCCCGATTTCTCCTCGGAGGAAGACGAGCTGTTAGATGGTTTACCGCCAAGCTTAGGAAGTGTGTCACCAATCGGCTCTTTCATCTCGTCGTAATTGCCCAGCATGCTCTGAATACGGCTTGACAGTTTATCTTCCTTGCTGGACTGAAGAGAGAAGCAGAGAAAGGGGGAGGGAGAGGTGGGGAAGAGGACAGTGTGATGAAGGAAAAAAAATATATAGAAAAAGACAGCGGTAGAGAAAGGAGACAGAAAATTGGTTGAGAGAAAAATAAGTGAGAGAGAAATGAACAGAGGGAAAGCAGAGAGGAGAGAAGAGGGGCAGAGAAAACAGTCATTATGGGCACAAGTTCAACACTTGGGTTAATTGCTTTGCTTTCTATCAAAATTGAGAAAAAATGTATTACTCCAACAAAGAAAAACTTTAAAATCACAAAAATATGCAAAATGAGCATAATTCAAACGCAGATTTACATCTGACAAAAAAAGTACGAAACTAATTATATTCTGAACCATGTGTCATCAGTTTTACATTTAAAATAATTGACTTTGAGAACATAATCGATTGAACATGGAGATCAGTCAATCATTCAGTTAGCTCATTCAAAATTGGGTCCTCCGATCAGTCCACACCCATCTGTTAACACAGATAAGTCCACCCATAATTCCACCACAAAAGGTTAATCAATCACTTTAAAGCCACAGGTTCCAGCCGACCTGCTCGCAATCAGCCCGTGACAGTCTCTGCAAAATATCCTGTTTCACATGAAGCTTGGACTTCTATTATGTTTGACAGATTCGCACACGGGGTGAGGAAACAAGCCGTTATCTGTTGCAGGAAACGTTAACAAGCTTGGTCATAACATGCACAACCACTACCTCCTGCTAGCACGGCCTGGCTCAGATGTGTGTAGTTGGTGAAGTGGAGCGTCATAGTACAAACATAAATGGTGCATTTTATTATGATTGTATTAAACATCCAGTGGGACAGAAACACTGCAGTTTTTTGTGAATACAAGTACTCAATAAAAGTTCTACAAATAGAGTAATACTCTAGTTTATCAAACATACTGGTACATAAGTTGGTGTAAAAATAAATTAAACACCTGAATCATTACACAGTTGGTTCATTGTTCTGAAAATATTGTCTAAACAGAACACCTACATATTGCATTATACAGCCTTGTCCGTCTGCAGAAACGCTCTCACAAACCTTTTTAGGAACTTTACTTCCATGTTGACCTTTTCGCCTGCAAAAACGACAAACTACGGCATTAGTTTTGAATCTGTTACCCGCCTAATTTGCCAAATCTTTGTGGTTAAATCGCCGTTAAAAAGGCAAATATAAATGTGATTATTGGATTTATAATGTCCTTCCTTAGTTTCTGGGACTAGTTAGATCTCGGTAAAAGGAAAACTTCAATCAAATAAAAAAAAAAAAAATACTATATGGATTTATATACAGTGTGTGTATTGTAGCTTCAAATATACCAATATCAATATTTAATAGATAATTGCGTGCTCATCACTCTATGCAGCCTGAGTTAAAAGTGTGTGAGATCAGCACCGTAAAAATGTTACTGCTTTGCTGGTATACATCTGGGAGGCCCCAGCTGCAGCTGCGTGCACACATGGCCTTTAATGCTGAACACAGTAAACTTCCACTTAGTGGAGCATGACAGAGAGGGGTTGGGTTGGATGGGTGTAGTGCGAGGGGGGGCTGAAACTTACATAAGCAGGAGACAAGAGATACAAAGTGTAGTAAGCCAGTTGGCCTTTTCTGCATTTATTCGCACTATTGTTTCTGGAGACAGAAAAACAAAAAACATGCACAACAATATTTGCTGCAGCTGCCTTTTCTTCTCTTGTGCAAAAGGTCAAGGACCTTCCCCTTCTTCAAAGTCAGCTTTTTATCTTTCATTTTGTTGTGGTTCAAAACACACAGGTCCGCACTCCTCCCTCACCTCTGGTCCCCTTTCTATTCCCAACCTGTCAGGACACATTCCTCTCTGCCTCTTTGATGGCCAACTCTAGCGCAGAAGAGACGCCACTTACCTCCGCTCAAATCTGGTTAGTGGCAAAGATTAGACCAGTTCAGAGGACTCAAATCCTCTTTACAATTATACTGGCTCACCAGGAGCAGGGAGCTGGCTGGCCTACATATACATATATATGTATCTGTGTGCATAGGAGGAAGATATAAGAGAGACATGATCATCTGTTTACTTTCTTCAGCTGCACTACAAACCAGCTAACCAAAGACAGGTGTTGACAATTCAACTGACTCTTTTGTATCTTCTGCGGAGTTAGTCAATAGCTGATTATCTGACAGCCAACCATTATTTAAGTTAAGTCAAAAGCTTGGAAAAAACATACTGTTTTTAATACCCATTATTAACGTAACCACAAACTATGTTGCAAACAGATCAGCCAATTTCAGCTGGAAATTTGTGCAATTTTAATCTTGATTAAAAAAAGACCGTCATTGACAACAGAGTATGTATCATTTTATGAGTTTGCCCTAATTATCTTTTAATCCCATAAACTGAAGGATCTTGAAGGTCATTGTGAAATGGAGAAAAAGGAAAAACAAAACCTTTTTTTTCCCCCATTATTAAAGGCAGCCTCAAAATGTATTCAAGTCTTCACCACAAAGGATTTTCTGGAAAACAACTTGGAGTTAAACACTAATCAACTTCTTTTTCTTCCCTGAGCAATGAAGGAATGAATTCAAACAAATGTTACAGAAAGCGTGCACACACGCACGTGCACAAAGACACCTTTGCCATCAAAGCCTGAAGCTAAAAAAGCAGTTTGACAAAGAAGGCAAACAGTTTTTTTTTAAATAAAAAGGTATAGATGATGACAACTGGATCAACATGAATGTTCCTGTAAGTTTGTGCAGTTCTCACTTCCTGCCGCTGTTACAAAACTCCGCTAAACTGACAAATCAATTTCATGTCAAAACTGAAGGGAGAGGTAAACAAACTTACCACTTTGTAGGGTTCAGGAAAGAGAGGTGAATTTGCTGGAAAGGCCTCTCCTCCTCCCTGCTGGATTTCTTGATTTCGCCTTTCTCTTTCTTTCATTCGGAGCACATTCCGGTCCTCACGGTTCATGTTGCTAATAACGCAAACAGAACAACAACAAGTCAACATAAGAACACGCCGAGGAAGGACTGTAAGCAGACTCCTTATCTTGTGGTTTTTACAAGGACGGCTGTACACAACGTGGTATTGTGAAAGAAACACCTGGCGTGCCTCTCAGAATATCCCTAAAAGTTGCTTTTAAACAGTGAGGTAACATAACTAAACAACATAAGGCCTTTAGTTCTCTCTCCAGCTATGATTCCTTGGTTTGAAAATGAACACCAACTAGTTCAAGTTTCCAACTGTTCACCACAAATCATACAGTCAGAGTCAGCCATCAACTATCCTCTACTTTGAGTCAGTATTTTTTGGTAAACCCCAAACAGGACGTTCATGAGTGTTACCCCACACATCATGAACAGAGAGGAGCACAGAGATGACCAGTGGAGAGAGTAGTCTCTAATGGGTTGGTCTAGACAATACGCAGAAGTCTACTTCTCCTGCAACTGATGTGCTTCTACAGATATTCAATGTAAATTTGTCCCCCCATCTGAAACTGCTAACGGACTTTTTCAACACAGTCATACATTGAGAAGTTTGATAGCTACAATTTGAATGGTTGTTTGCTCAGAAAATACATTATTTAAATGGACAAGTTTATGGTGATTGGAGTAGACGTAAAGAGCGTCATTCCCTCAACATGAAAAGAATATGTAAATCTTTTCAAGAATAGCATGGATGTAAATCCGCCTGCAATTAGGATTAAATAAACTGCTGCTATTAAACTTTAGCTTGAAGCCATCGACGCCATAGCTGCAAAACACACGTCGCTGCCCTTACTGAACATTATGTATGTAGTGCAAACATGAAATTACAGTGCCATTTGAGGAAAGAGACTTTGTAAACGAATGGTGCAACACCAGAGAGACAAAACACCAAATGCATGAACATGTAATAAAGCAGTGTACACTACCAGGGATCAAACACAAGGCCGTTAACGTCTTTTTAACAAGTTGTAAATCTTCTGCTGGGTACTTGGACCAAACAAGTATGTGTAATTGGAAGGAGCAACCGCCACAAACAAGACGTCTGTCTGTAACAGAAAGCAACAACGGAGCTTTTAAAACCAGAAACGAGCAAATTATCAGCGAGGCGTGTCGCCTCTTCGTTTAAGTCGACAGCTTCGGGCTCTTCCAACGACAACAATGATTTTAAAGCGGTTGACAGAGTGTGATTATACAGAAACCACCCTGCCTCCTCCTCGACTATAAACACAACACACAGGGGTGTTATCAATCCTTACTGAGTATAGATGAAAAGAAGCAGATAGCAAACTGATTTCAGAAAAAAGTATGAGACGCTGAGAGGGCAGGCAAACTCGGCTACAGTTTCTTGAAAGAATCCACACTGCTCTGACATGAAAATGGATTAGAACAAACAATCACATGGGAATAATAAAAGCTGCAGGGATAACGTTTATTTTTTCGGCCAACCCCGGAAGTTAGCATCTGGTTCCCTCGTACCGAAAGCCAATGAGATTTTTCGAGGGGATTATCAATTACAGGAAAATAGGCTCCTTGGCAAACATATGTTAATAAAACTGAAATTTTTTTTTCAGTCTTCACAAATGAACACAACTCTTTATGATTTTTTTTAATGTGGGGGGTAAATGTAATCAGCTATCCACGTGGCGGTCACATGAGTTAACAGTACAGGGCTGGAAAGCTGGACAAGTTTGCACAATAACGTTTTGTAGTCTCATTTAGCCATTTGTTAGCGGCTGCCTTCTTTCAAAGACACGTAAAAGTGTCAAAAATAATTTGTGGGATATTTACAGACATATTTATATTGTAGAACAAATCGTTAAAATCTCTAAAGCTTTTGTTAATCACAGTGCTTAATTCAGGCATCTGACTAAAAAAAAAAACTTTAAAAAAAAAAGAATTTCAGACGAGGGAACCAGATGTCTAAATTATTCTTTTCTAAACCTTTTCCTGCATTATTGCAGACGTAGTCATGCCACTTCCACTTTTTTTTTTACAAATTCAGACTGGTTATCAGTAAGCCTATCAGTAAGTCGAAATTGTAATTTCCCAACCGACGCCTTCACAAAGCCTGCGCCTGTTTTAACATCATCAAATACACCCAACTATGAGTCATCACTCCTCACAGGCAACTTGAGTAGCTCAGTAGGCTACATCAAGACAAAGCTCACAAGGTGACCAAGGCCACTGTGAACTGTTTGAGACACACCATTAGCACCAGTTTTTTAGCAGGTGTGTCAAGAATAAAACATTGTTTTGGTAATCCACCATCCAAACATTCATCAACACCCCACAGTTTCCTCTCTAAAGCTTCCAGCACAGCTGAGAAATATGTTTAGACTACACATGAGCTCAAACTAAACAAAAAGGTAAATTGCACAATATGAATAAATACTGACTGGACAACTGGTCTCCTTGAGTGTGTATACTACAGCCAACAGAGCTGAAGATTTACTCTTTTGCCTACCCAGTTGACAACATCAATTAATGGTCTTTCATGCTATAAATGTAGTTTGTTGTTTGAGAAAAGGTCAGTTTCATGCCCTCGACATAACAGTTCCTACACCTCCATGATTACAAATAATCAAACAAAATGTGTACATGCAATGGGTACATTTAGTATGCCGGTACTATATAGTATACATGTGTAAATTAGCTTGCCGTCCTCAGTTTTGGAGTGGGGCTGAATCTGTGAATGGGAAACTGTTAGAACAGTGTTAAAGGTCAAACACCCCAGTCACAGAATCCTTTGTAAACAGTGCTCCTGTCCATTCTTCCCAATTAATTGACCCAAACGATTGTTTTTGTATTAGCATAACAGTGGGTTACACCCTCTCATACGGGAGTACAGCACTTAATCAGACTGGTGGCCTGATTGTCTGCTTTTGGGTTCCACAACAATGTTCGCATTTAGGCCGATACAAGCCAGCAGACCGCTTTACTTTTGTGCCTTTGCAACATGAGAATAAGTCCATTGACATCTGGGAATATTTCTTGGTTCAAAATAAAGGATAAATATATAATCCATTTCCTGGGTTCTTTTTTAAAAGATCACCTCAGTCTTCTTTAAAGACAAAAAAAGTCAGCTTGTGCTTTTGGTTTTTAATAAATAAACCAAGTGCCCAAATGGCAAAAAAGAATGTGAAAAACTTGGCAACATGATTCGACTATGGATCGCGCATCTGAGTGCAACCTGTTTTGTAAGTTGGCGGAAGACCAGGCTAGAAATTCAAACCACGCTCAATGGAAGTTAACCAAAACCCAGTTTAACAATGCAACGCCTGTACATGAATGATGAAAACTGAAGCGAAGGGCATTCTGTAAATATTTACAGATAATTTAGGACTAATAAGGCACAAAAAAAAAGAGTTCTTGTTTGAAAGAAATCATGTGCCCTTGAGATAGATCAATATGAAAAGCCCTATAAAAAGCAAACTTTTTTTCTGATTAACAAGATGTGTGGACAAACTTTGTATGAGAATCAAGAGCTTGTCAAGAAACACGGTTTGCATTTCATTGATTCCTGAAAAAGCTTGAAACAACCTCACTTCTGTCTGCATTGCAGGTTTTTACATTTACAACACGGTAGATGGAAGCTACTGTGTGCAAAGTGTTGCTTAGCATAACAAACATCAGGGAGGATAAAGAAAAATGTAATGACTGCGCTAAAGTAATATTTTGTGTAACATGACAGAGCAACTACTACGGCGAGGTGAAGGGGATATCCGTCATATTCATAATGCCCGAGAATCAGTCCATGCTAAATGTCAAACAGCATCTCCAACTTACTTTTAAATCTGGCGTCTGCTTTTTTTTAAAAAGGCGAGAGTTGGAGGATTCCCCTGAGGGTAGCCTGATTGAGAATATTGCTCATTTCTATCTAGGTACACAAAAAGTATACAAATAAGACATGACTCAATAATAGTGGTATAACGGACCTCTGTCGTTCCGTTAACCCCACAGGTCCCACCCTCACGGTTCAGCACGTGTTCTGGCTCCGTTCAGTGAAAATGAGAATTGGGCGAAGGTGAATTATAACGTTATCATGACGAGTACACGTCACACTATTTCTTCCAAACAACAACTATGTTGTAGCTTTACTCCTTCGTTCATTGGCCATTAGCTTGAATATATCCAGTTGTTTGAAGGAGACATTTATAAACAACATAAATAGATATGAGAGATGAATTATGACCCGTTGTTTCACAATTTACACTGACCTCAAAAGCAGTTATGATTTTTGGGGTGCTGGCAAAATAAAGAAAAATAGTCTGGAGCCTTGTATACCAGCTAATCGAACAAAGCAGATCTGTATCTGACAATATGGATCATCAATGAACAGCAATTAGTATCGGTGGATCATCAATGAACAGCAATTAGTGTCGGTGGCAAAGAAAAAATGATCAGGGATCTCTAAAAGTTATGTTTTCTCCATTTTATGCTGATCCAATCCATGACCTGATACGTTGCACCACTACTCAATAACAAAAAAAATTCAGCTGCCATTTAACCTATGGCCTTCTAGGATAAGGCACTGATCAAATATCAGTGCAGTCTGAGAAACACCCAGGACAAGCAGTTAAATATATATTTTACTTGTTTCAATAGCAAACCGTAAGAGGCACAAATCATAAATAAGCTCAGGTTTTAAATTTTGCCCCAAGGCTTCGGCCAAGGCCGAAGCCATACTATAGTTGATTAGTTGACAATGTATAAGGTAGTCAATTTAGATCATTTTAAGGTAGTGAATTCAATTTAAGGTAGTCAATTCAGATCATTTTAAAACGAGGACAGAGCTTGCCTCCGCCAATCCTTCTTACACAACATGAGTTTAAATGATATGTATAAAAAACAGTGGTAGCCATGTGTGTTTATTGTAATCATTCAACAGTGTGCCAGACTGAAAAGGTCAAAGTCTGAGTTGAAAAGGCAGTTAATCAGCTCATCTGTTTCTTTCTCACTCACAACATAACAGCCAGGACACGACTTCTACACAATCTAAAAATGAACAAGAAAAAAAGGGAGGAACTGATGAATAAAAGGACTGGGATTCTGAGAAACCGCCACTATAGTAAGATTTTTAGTCGTCTAAAAACATTTTAGCGTGACTAGTACAACGTAGTGAAAAGGAAGTTATGTTCTTTCTTCTTTCCAGACACCAAGATAAATAAGTAAAGCAGCCAACTAGCCATGCATTTCTTACCCTGACTGAGAGGCCATGGCCCCAACCACTGAAACATTGGAAGGAGGAGGGAGGAGGATTCAAAGGATCTCCCAAGGATTCAGAAGTATTCTCGTTATAACTTGTCAACCTAAATTTCTACGCCAACCTCCTCCAGTGAAGACAACCTGGCCCCCTTTTTTTTCTCTTTTTAAATGTATCTGTGGGCGTCCAGCTGGAAGAGTGTAACTACAGTTTCTTTACTCGACTAGAAGGTACAGTGCATTTCCTTGGAGTGGTGACAAATCTGACTTAGAGAGGGGAGGGGACTGCTGGTTCACGGTCGATACCACGTCGGCAAACAGCGGGGGTAGTCGCATGCTAGGTGATGCCGAAGGGGAGAACTGCAGCTTTTTTTTCTGGATGTGTAGTGTTTTGAGGTTAAGGCATGTGTGGAGAACAAGAGAGGTGAAAAGAGGCCGGGGGTGGGTAAGTGTGTAAATGTTTAGAGCGACTGTGAGACAGAGAGAGGGAATACTAAAAAGAGATTTGGCATGTCTCCTGTCCACAAGAGTGTGAGACAGTCCTGGCGGGGCCTCTTGTGTTAAATGCTAACAGTGCCATGTTTTAATCATAGTAAATTTAGCATGAGGATAAAGAAAAGGAAACACTTACAGAAAGCGTAGTGATGAGGTGTTTGTAAAGACTGCTGAAACATAGTAATGCATCTCTACGTCTAAAAGAAAAAAAATGGGTCTGACTAATAACACCCATTGGAATTAGATCAAAAGAGAGAGGCAGCAAAACTAGGAAGGGGGAATAAGTCTAACAACAGTTTAATACACATTCAAACAAAGCAAATAAGAGCAGTAAAACAAAAAGGAGGCAGGATTAACAGTGAAGAAATAAACAAGCTTGATATAGGAAAGACCTACAGAAAATAAATATACTTATTTACAAAACAGCCTCACATGCCAACTGGGAAGACATTTTACCGGAAGAAAGACATTATTAAAAAGGGAGCAGCGAGAGGCGAACAGAACTTCACCTCTTTCCGAGAATGGAACGATCCACCTCGTCCCATAAAAGGAGATGTTATTTTACACCACAGGGCCTCTCCTCCATGTGATGTCACTGCCCTCAGTAAGGCCCAGCCAATAAGGGCCCATCTTTCCGTCAACAACCTCCCTCCCTCCCCCACTACTTCGAGCACAGGGCAAAGCACCCTTGCAGCCTGTTAAAGAGACAGTGTGCAGTTTCCGGCATGCAGGTTGTAACAAACGGTAGACATTTTTTTCTACATGATGATGACATAGTTACAAATGTGTTATCACATGCCGCTGGGATTTTATTTTGTTATTAGTACACAAACTGTGTACAATTTACTTCCGATCTCTCTCTGCAGGTTTCCCATTATGTTAAGGGTTGTTGTTAAGATCTGATCACTTCTAAAGCTTCAGTTTTACTTCCAAACAGATGCACAAACTGCTGATGAGGAAAAGTTTAATTTGTACTGTCCGCTTGGGAAGACCTGTACCACACATGCCCTCTCCAGACCTAGTCGCACAGCCACAACAAGTCGCACAGTCACAAAACGTTTGCTGTTGGCTTCGGGAAGTATTAAAACATTTTTTTAAACATAAAGAAAAAAAAAAGAAAAAACATACTTGCCCGAGCCCATACAACCTTTTTAATCACCACTGAAAAAAGTGTGTGTCATATTTATGTTATTTCTTCTCACCATAAAGTTTTCCTTAATACATTCTGGGTTTGTCTTCCTTCGACTTGCTTTGAATAATGAAATGTTACTTTTATTTTGTTCATTCAGGGATTGAACAAAATAGCAATAATCTAGATTATAGTATATAAATATCCCAAGACATACGAAAAGATTCAATGATTCAACGTTGATGTACACACGTGAATAACCTTTTTGGATAACTTTATAATCTTTATACTGTGCTATTTAATTGTCGCGTCACTTCATTCAGGGATTATGTAAAATGAGCAAGAGAAAAACAATCCAACAAGTCCTGACAAAAATTGACAATCCAAATTTGTGAAACTCCCTTTGACTCAGTTTACGATCACTTTATTGTGACATTTAGAAACGCTGAGCTCATCTGTCGACGACGACGTCAATGGAAACTTTACAATTACACAGAACTGAGAATGGCTCCATGTCATGATTAGAGCTCATGCTTTTGGAAACAATGTGTTTTTTAATATTTTTAAGTAAATACAATCTAAATCAAAAACACACTTTCTTGATCTCTTTTCCCTTGTTTTTAAGTTCATACTTCCATGGAGTGCTCAGTTATTTCCAGCACATCATTTATATATGCCAGTTATTTTTGATAAATTGAAGACTGGACTGGATTTAATCTATAACAAATCTCACGTAAAAAATGAAACGGAACACCTAAAATGTGATGCCACTGAACTATTGTGTAGTCTAAAAACAACAACATAGTTTGTGAATTTTGTCATTAATGTTGATAAAAAACAACCCCACCGCCCCAAAACTGTCATCTGTCATTAACAGTTTGCTGCATTTATTCAAATGGTGTTTACAAAGAGCGTTTTTTTAAAAATGCATCAACAACAAGTTCCCACTAACGCCTACCGATGGGCCTTCAGAGCCCCCTACTGTGGTGCTTTTGAAGCAAACCTGCTGACAGCAGGCATTCCAGAGGGAGGGTCCATTCAAATGCTGCAAACCTGCCTCATATAAGCAGCTGTTTTGGGACCGGTGACATCAAGACCACAAGCGGCAAGGACAGGGTGTCGATCAGAATATGGCCCCAAAAACACAATATTTGAAAACGGGGTGACTGTAAATCGCACACGTATTAACTCATTACTTTCCTTAGGAAAGACCAATGGCTGTATACAGTAGGTAGCGAGCACAAGGACATTTTCACACAGTAGGGGTAATTAATTTGCCTTTATTTTCTGTTATGTTAAAAGTATTTAGCTGATGATGTTTGAGGAAGTCTTAGTCTTCAGATTTCTTTAGTTTCTCCTTCAGTAAAAGCTCTTTAATATTTCCATGTGGCCTCAGATTAGCTTTAATTAACATATCAAAACAAGACTCTTGATTGGCATGTTCTCTAAACAACTGCTTATATCCTTTCATTCAGGCAGGTTTGAAGCATTTGAACTGACTCACTGCCTGGAATGCCTCCACTCAGCAGGCGTGCATTATCTGAGTCAGAGGAAGCTCGTAGCATTTACCAATAAGAGCCCTCTGCTGTGACTGTTCCGCATTCTGAAATTCAAAAATTATTAATACTAGATTAATCCAGGAGCATTTTTATATTTAACATCCAGCGAAGCTCTTAACCGAGGACTATTATGAACAATGAACACAACAGACTCGGATGATAAGCTCCAAATGTGCCTCGAGGCCAACCTTCATGCCAAGATCATAAAATTCAATTAAAATAAAAAAAATTGACCAGCAACTTTCCCAAGCTTTTAGGCTTACACCAAATATTTACTAGCTTAAGTGCAATGTGATGTAACACTGTTTTTTTCATTCATATTCATTCCCATCACTAAATTGTTCCCGTCTTGCCTCGTGACCCCTTTCAAATAGTGTAATAATCCGTGGTTGAGTAACATAGCGAATAGAAAGTTCATATGGATTTTGAATTAGAAAAAAGTCAGACAAGCTCAGTAAGAAAATGCTGTCACTTGCAGTTTTGATTAAGATGGCACAATGCACTTGCTACTTTTTTTCCACCACATTGTTTGTGAAATGTGACACAAAACCCTCCATTATCTTAGCAACGGTCGAGAGGCTTTTACCTTTTTTTACATGACGCTCATATCTGAACTATAGATAGGGAACAGTAAAATGCAATGCAATTTAAAAAAGGAGTGACTCGTGACATCAGTGATAACTTAAATGAGAAAAAAATAGAATGAATCACGCATAAACCGTATAAACAAAGCCTTCGTATGCATGTGTTGAATATACTTCGCATTAACTCATCATCTCTCATACATCTAATGTAATGCCAAGAAGCACTTGGCATGTGAAACCCATCTTTCCTTGGTCAAACAGATCAACCCTGAACTTTGTTTCTTCTTTTAGCTTAAACCAGAAATGCGTACCTACATGAAACATGCGCCTTAGAGTCTATTACTCATACCAAACCTGAATGAATCAATATTTGGAAAACTTAAAGTACTGAGATAAAACATGGCTAGAAAACTGAAGACATCGTGCAACAGCACCAACATGCAGTCATTCCTATTAAATCACATGGTGTAACAGGAAAAGTTGCTACTACAGAGTCCTAGAGATGTCTGTACTGTGTAGTGTTCCATGTATCAGTCATAATCGTAGTCCTCAGGGAGCAGTCCGGGCTAAATTTGACACTGGGATATCTGCCTGCCTACAAATAGAATTATGCTAACCTAGAGCTTACTACTCTGAACCTCTAAATAAACCTGCACACCCACCAGAACATGTGTTTTGATACGAGTTGTGGCCAAATATGAATGAAGAGACCAGTTGATGAAAAATGTAATTGCATCATTAATAGATTGTTTTTTTCCATGCAGTTTCCTGTGCAGGAGATTAGCAATATTGTTTTCTATTTAGTCGGCTATTACGACCCATTTACCTTTGTATTAAATAAATGCATACTCTGTGTACTTGTTATTATACCCTTCTGGAGCCAAGTAGGATTTTTACTGTTTATGACACTGATCCATTTGTTGCACTTACCCTGCTGTGAAATTATTTATTTTTTGATTTCCCTTTATTAGAAGTATTACGGTTACACTAGTCTCAGACTGATGCCATAATTTTCTGACCAATATTATAGTACAGTATCTGTAAAATGAAATGTCCTTAATGAGCTTCACCTCCACTGGACTATATTGCTAGCCACATGAGAGCTTAACTCACATCCTAGAGAACAAAAGCTGAAGAACAGATGCATGAGGTCAGGACACAGTGAGTAGCACATTTTCTGCTGTGTGAGCAACACTACTGAGAGATAAAAAAGAGCTGCTGATGTCTGATTAGATTTGAGCTTATTAAAACGAGCAGACTCCAGGAAAAGCCTTCAAACAACCTACTTTTCACAAGCTTCTCTTAAAAGGAGATACAATTTGATTATAAACTCACAGGCCTTAGCTGAAGACACAATTGTCTCTTACGTTTGGTGGGGTTCTCCAAAAGAACAGCATCTGTACAATGAACAAACCAGATGATTTAACATATTAAATAATCAAAGAGAGATAAAGGTGATCTGGAAGAGAAGCATTGTAAAGCATGCGGTTCATTCAGACAAGGAATACTCAGTTCTGAGAGGGGAGCTTGACAATCTTGTACTGTTGTTGAACAGTCTGGAACTAGATATTGCTCATTTTATAAATAGCCAGCCGGGAAAACCACACTGTCCAACCTCCGCAATGTACAATAGATGTGTCAAAGCCAAAGAAACATGCACCCACTCCTCTGTCTGGAATGGACCAACAAGTCACCATAACAATTTAACCGAACATGTGCATGGTGTGGCCTTGCTTGGCGACAGAGGAAACAGTTATACTGAAGCCACAGAGAAAAACCTTAACAGGAAGTGAAGAGGATTTCACAGTGAGCTGCATCACAGGGAGCACAAGATGACAGAAAATAAATCGTTATCCCCGCTGACCATATTTACAGGACTGTTTTGTATTAATATTCCCATAATTTAACAGTGCAGATATTGGGAGTAACTTAGATTGTAGGCCGATTAAATCTCTAAAACGTCCGCTTAAGATTTCCCAAGGTACCTTTTGATGTACCCTACATAAAAACAGTTTACAGACAAAGACTTTGAATCCATGCCAGTTATTCATTGAAAAAGGGGCAGTGAGCGATTGAGGTGAGCCTTTACTTTGATGTAAACATGATTTATCTGAACCGTCTCCTTTGTTATTAAATATCATGGTAAACATTCTCAAATGTTAGTGTTGATTTTGCGTCATCTCATCCAGGCCTTGAGCATAACCTGAATCATCACCCATCACATCAATATCCGTTTCAATTAAAGTTTCTAATATATTGTCATCATATAACACACTTTCTATAAGTTAAGCGCAGGCAATATGTTTGTTTTTTTATATTGCAAACACAAGATTAGATTGTAGCTGGTAAAATAAAACATTATCAGAATAACACTTTCAAGCAGAAGTACACTTTATGAACATCTGCACCCAGAACTCAAACAACCTTAACCTCGACCCACCACCACCTGAGTACAGATGTTGTGCTAGCTCACGTCTACCTGCCATAAATAAGTTCATGACCCTGGGCCGCCTCCCCACCATGATGTGTCAACCAAGATAAACAAGTAGATTGACATGTCCTCGTCTCCGTTGGTCTAGAACACCCTGTTAGACACAGATATGTAGCAGTGGTGTTGCTAATTGTTACTTACTTACTTACTGAACTGTGGACTTATGATGCATTTTCTGGCCCTTCCCCCAACTGAGGCACGTAAAATGGCTTCCTAGAAAAGCATATCAGCTGTCCTTTTGCGAGACCAAAAGCTAGACGCATAAACTGTTATGTTGCCTTCACATTAAACAGTAATTTTGAGTGATTGCGATTTTTACCGAACACGGCGAGGACTGACACCGGGAGCAATCTGCTGTAATAAACGCTGGATCAATGTGCGGAGGCCACAGGACAACAAACCAAAAGTTTTCGCTCGTCACTGTGAGAGGAAAAAACGACGATTGTTATGGGCCTCGGATTAGTTAACATTGTCCCGTTTTAGGGGTTGCAGAGAAACCGCAAACACGTGAAGTAGTTGTTTCTCGAATGTGAATTGTTAAGCTTTGAGAGTTCACGAAGCTGACGTGGAGAACAGTTTGATTAAGCTCGATGAACAAACTGCGAGCAGCTTTTGTTGACTGCTTAGACTCAACAAACGGCAAATACCGAGTAATTATCTCCGCGACGATGTAAAAAAAACACTAATACTTGACAAACTACGGTATGTCAACGACGGCGTAACAGTAAGACACAAACATCAGACGTCACGACCCGTTAGCCAACATCACACGAACAAAAACACTATCGCCACAATCTATTTCTTACTTTTCCGAGGGATGGGAAGCCACCGCACGAATTAAAATAACATTGAGCGATATAGCCATTTTAACAATCAACGTTTTGCCGTAATTAAAAACTCAAAAAGTAGCTATAGTGTCTGACCGTTTAGCAGGAAGCTAACACGCCACCTACGAGACTACCTGCATATTTTCTATAGCATAACGTTTTGAGGCTAGCGGATAGCTAGCTAGCTAGCTGTGAAACCATTGAATTTTCCTGCGGAAATCTAAATTAACAGTCTCTCAAAATGTCAAATAACCACTGGGTATAGCTGATAACCAAATACCGTCTTTTGTGATAATCGCCATCCTTACCTCTTGTCTTCTTTTTAGGCCCAAACCATTTTAGCTATTGGAAAGCTCTTTTCTCTTTGTCTTTTCCAGTTACACGCAAAATGGACTCAGCAAAACGCTATAACAGCTAAAACACTAAGACCAAATGGTCGGTGTCCATCTTTTCCTTGAAACGCAGCTGCGCATCGAGTAGAAAACTAAATAAATTCATTTTGTCTGTCGTTCATTGTATTATTCCTGAAACATAAGTGACTGATAGGTAAGGCTGCTAAGTTAAGTAGCCAGCAGGTACCACAGACAGGACTGGATGCATGGATGGCAGCAAGCGGTGCTGCGTTCACGTACCGTGGGACATGTCTAGAACCGACCACCTAACCGAGGAAACATGGGCACGGAAGTTATTTTAATTTCAATTTTATATACAATACTTTTTTGAGAACGGCCTAGTGTCAGCTCTCCAGATAAAAAAGTTTCTAATAAGTCAAATGTAGTTGAGTCAAATGTAAAAGAGACATCGTATATCTGAAACTGTGCAGTTTCACTGTAACAGCACAGCCGATGGTTATAATAATTCCGATATTTTGAATGCAACGTTTGTGTGACGCACAGGTTGTACACGATTGTGCCACAGACTTGACGGTCAAGACGGAAATCATGGAGAGCGTTTCATTGTTCTCCATCTATTTTTAAATGTACAACTAGACATTTAGTTGTCACATGTCTCTTTTAGCTAATACAAAAATAATATGAATCAAGTTACACACATGTTCATTCGTTTTTCTCACAACCATTACGGTAACTCCGTGGTGCTTAATTTATGCCATCAATTTCAGTCTTTTGAGCCTTAATATTCAATAATTTATTTGTAGATTACACTGAATATATTATTCTATTCTGTTTTCAATACCTTTGGTTCAATTTCTTCAATAAAATAAATCTTTCTAAAAAAATCCAGCTCATTAAAATTTCTTCAAAAGTTACTTAAGCTACACATACTCTGATAACTGAATGTTGCATTATGGACATTTGTGTGGGCAGCAACACCCGAATTCATCAATCAGGGTCCTGTAGTCCAATTGTATTTCAAATACAATTTTATTTTAATATTAACCTAGGACATAGAATCATTTCTACCAACATATCCAGAAAGAGAGATGTTTATTCTTTTTATATCCTTTTTGTAAATTAGTCAATTTACTCCCATTTTATTCTCAAATACATATGTAAATTACTCATCTCTCTTTAGCAAAATAAAACCTATTACAATGGCAAATTCCAAGAGCCTTATAAACAAAACAAAAGCCAAGTTTATTTTACAGGGAAATAAGCAACTGCAATTTTATAGCAAACAGACCCTCCAATTCCAAACTAACTTAAAATTTAACAAATTTGTATTCCTTGTTTTTTAATATGTCTCACAAGAAGTGTGAGTAGCAGTTGCAGCGTTGCATTATTTGTTGTGAGCAGCACACTTCAAATCTGACTAAAATATTCTTTAATACAAAAATCACAAATTCAACATGAATAAGCACATTAGTTTCTTTAGATAATTAAAATACAAATTCTCAGTAGAGCTACAAACTTGAGAAAATATCGCATTAATAAAAGTAACAGGGGGAAATTGTGTTTTGAAAACAGAACATGACACATTGATCAACGGAAAATAATCTCCTCCCTCTATTTTCGCTCAAACTTTAAGAGCAGCCTGATACATAGGACAAAGGTGTCCTGTCCAATCAGTTCCAACAATGCATTACAGAGAGAAGAAAAAAACAGTGACCAGCTAAACTCTACTTAAGGTAACAAACAACAAGAACACCCACTTAATGCAACATATTTATTCATTTCTTCTTTTTCTTCTTCTTTGGTGGTCCTTGATCTGAAGCGCTGCTGCTTCCCGAGTCTGAGCTGTCCGAGGATGAAGAGGAGGAGGAAGATGAGGAAGAGCTGTCATCGTCGCTGTCACTGCTGCCGTCGCTGTCATCTGAAGAGGAGCTCGAGGAGTCGCTGCTGTCTGACGATGAGTCACTTGAGGAGCCGTCTGAATCACTGCTGCTGTCGCTACCGTCTTTAGCCCTGAGAGCAAATGACAGAAGGTGAAGGTACATACGGTGAATGAAACAGCGTGTGTTGTTACTCATGTCTTTGACGTATAAAGTGCCAATCTGGAAGGTTTTTGTTTTGTTTTCTTGTTTGGCTCCTTTAACTGAGAAAAACGGTTTAAATTGGGAAAAATACCTGCACAAGTTCTCTATATTTTGTTCTTTGGATGCTGTATAAACTAGTGTTTTACCCATCACGGCTTCCTCCCCTTTCTGTGTTTTATGAGGGAGGGGAGCGACACCTTCAGTGCTAAATAGTCATTGATACAATGTCTCACACATCAGTTCACCAGCCGCTGATATCTCATGACTGATTGTATCTGACCCTCCTAAAAACAAATGATCATGGCATGCCACTCCAAAACAATTAAAGCTATTAAACATGACAAAGCACCACTATCATCATGATCATCTATGATGGAGCCAAACTGTCTGTCGAGTTGCTGAAGTCCACTGCAAAATTACACACTGTAATACCCGTTTGGTGACATTTTTTAAGTTAATAGCCACATGTCAACATTCCACCTGGGATGACGCATGTTAGTGGTCTGGGGGAGGGAGGGGTGTGGTGATGGCACACGTGACCAAGTTATTTGAAAAGACCGGCAAACACAGGTGTAGCTATTACCATTATTTGCAGCAAAGCACATCAATAAATACTGCACCTAAGCAATTGTTCAAAATATTAGTTCCGTCTGTGCTCTTCCCGCCACGAGTCAAATGTGTGCTGTGTAAAAAGTCTACAACACTGATTCATTTGGCAAAATTAAAGACACAAGAGGGCTTAAGTGTGTAAAATTACAGCCCTTTTCCAGAAGCAACTGTACATAATAAAATGAATGGCGGCTGCGTCAGTTTCAGGGTCCTCATAGTAGCACCTTTCCTTTTCTGATTACACAAGTCAAAAAGTCTACTGTGAAAAGAATCTTTCAAAAATATATTCAATATTCTAATGTGATTATAAATAGTACAACACATGAACAATAATCAAAGTAAAGTTGAGGATAACCAAGAAAATTTGAAACATAATTCAATTGATTAAGATCGACACACATTACCCTTTTTGTACAAACATCTTGTTCTGAGAAGAACACATTGAAAGTGCTGGATTAAAAAACAGCAGAATTGTTTTACTGCTGGTCAAGAAGATAACAGCCTCAGCAGTTTTGAACAAACTAGTGGCTCATCATGGTCATCAATAGGCTCCACTAGAGGGAGCTGTGGTATCACTCTTTGGTTAACAATGGTCAGATAGACGTCTACTGTTTGGACTTTGAATCCAGAGTTGAAGAGTAATATTGCTAAGGTCGTTGACCTTCCATAACCACCACTTGATCACGATGCCATGATGACATCCACTCCGAGGCAGAATTTCACACCAAGTCAAACTTAAATTCTCACGAGGGACCTTCCCGACCCTTTTGTACTGTGTGACTGACCCAAACTCTCAAACAGTCTCTTGGATAAATGGTGCAACATCTCCAAGACTAAAACATTTAACAAAACATTCATCAAGTTGCTTCCAAACTCATTTCTATTGCTGGTTTTATAATTCTTCCTGAAAAAGCTAATGGACCACTTCATGTATTTGTTTATTTTTTTTACTTTTGTAACACTGTATGAAAATGCAGTAAGCCAAGTTCTTTTAGTAACAGCTTTTATCGGCTACTCTTCAATAAAGCCCTGCTCGATGGAGCGTACGGCTTAAAGGTCTCCGTTGGACAGATACTACGATCTCCACGTTGGAGCTCTTTGTTTGTTGTGGTGCCAAAGAATTTGGCAAAAGTATTTAACACACACATTACACATATATTGTAAACATACATAATATATACAGCTTACTTACTTCTTTTTAGTTTTCTTCTCATTGGGGCCTTCGGTTCCTGGCCTGTAAAGAGAACAAAATCAACAATCTTAGAGACATATTATATATATATATATATATATATATATATATATATATATATATATATATATATATATATATATATATATATATATATATATATATATATATATATATATATATATCATTATTAATGAATAAATATACAGACTATACTTTATATTTACAATACTGGCGTAACTTGCATAACTACATGAACCCTTATGACACAATACAAGGCTGTACATTTTTGGTCATTACATTTTACTTTAATGACTTGCACTAAATGGAATCATCAGGGTTGCATAGTCTGGACAGTAGCTGCTGGCAGCCTCAGGCAGACATCCAAATGGTCATCAGCCATGGTGGAACAGTGTTTAGACTTCATATTTTTATAATATTATTATACAGTCTGCCTTCTCCAGACGGGCACGGAACAGCCATCTTTGAAGAGCTCTTGCTCGAACAGAACAGGCAATCGCCGTTGCCACATCAATGAGCTCTTTCATGTTTAGCATTTTAGCGCATAATGCTTGTTGCTGTGTTATGCAGTGGTAAGGAAGTCGGGGAAAACATCGTCCTCTCTGCACTTGGCAATAAATCCATTCACGCAGCTGGCAATTGCGGGCAATCCGTTTGTGGTGAAATACTAAGCCGTAGTTGTAATACTTAAGACTCGGTTGTTAACTATTAGTCTTATGTTTAATCTAAAAACATATATTGTATGGTTTATAATACAAAATTGTATTTGTACAACACACATTAAAACCTGTAGTATTGTATTTCACAGGCAGACAAAACGAACGAAGGATGCAGGTGCACGCACATTTCTCCATAACTATATATTTATAAACACATGAATAAATCCAAAAGTGAGATATAAACTACGAGGAGCCTAAAGATCGGAACTAACATGAAGTCATTTTTTGTGTGACTTCTTGTGTATGCTTTGAAGGCAGCTGAAAACTGTGCGACTTGACCAGTCGCCTGCTCTCGTCTGGATTCCAGGCGAGGCGCAGCTCTTTTGAAAGAGGCTAATAATTTGCACACCAGGAGCCGCGTTTTGGCAATAAAGTTTTTGAAAGACTGAAAATAAAAAAGGAGTCTAATTTTTTTTTTAGTGGCATGCGGCGATCTACCCGCACTACTATGATCGACGTATTGGGCACCCCTGCTGTAGACCCTAAAGGTAAACTCCAGTCATTATCTGTAGTCTGCTCGTTATCCAAAGTTGCAGTATTAGTGGCAACAGAATCAGCCTGACTTGTGGTGCACTGTGGTGGAGCCTTACCCAGTAATACTGAGGGGTTTGTTTTCATTCTCCTTGAGTTTCTTTTTCATCTCAACCGTTCTTGACGGTCTGTGCACATATTTGCGCTTCCCCGTGCATTCGTAGGTCCAGTGTCCAACTTCCAAGCACTTCTGGCAACGCACATTTTGTTTGTTGGCCTCCCTGTATGTTATTAAAAAAAAACACACACATCTGAATGAGGATGGACGGCACATTTTCTTGTTGTCAGTTGAGTGTTCTTCATTTGTCAAGAACTACTTTGTGAAACTGTTGGAAGGAGGTTGAAGCCCATCAATGTTTCTAAAGTCTGCATGTTCACATCTTCTGGATTATGTGCATGTGTGTTTCCCCACAAATCCTGACAGCTAAACAGAGAATATTGTCTGTCAATAAATTCATAAACCTATAATAATGCTGTCTAAACTCCCGTCTCTGTGGCTATGATTTGGTATCTAAAACTACTTTGTAAAATTTAGGCAAACACAGTCATGGTTAAGGTTCTGAAAACAGGGTTAAAAAGAAATAAATGTTGCGTGAAATCCAATTCACCGCCCTAATGTTCACTAACTTGTCCTGTCATTTTCCACCTGCTGGGAAAGGTAAATCTAAACTCTGATTTTACTGATGTTTTCTTCTTCGTGCTCTTATTTAATGTTCTGTACTCTTGTATACAAGACCTCGATCCAAATGAGTACCTGATTAAATTTAACTTCACTTTACATTAACAGCAATTACTTAGGATATGCTCTGCAGTGCTAAGAATTTCTTAAATCAAGAGACTTAAATATGTTTTTGGCTTTAAAATGTACATAATATGAGCCATTGTGCCCTGGCTGCGAAATGTAACAATCAAATCAAATTAATTAAAATTAATTAAATCAACAGGATGTTGAAATGTAGAAATAATTATTAAATATCCAAATAAAGGCAAGGGTTAGTATGCGTTTTCAGAATTATTAAAATGATACAAATTAGTATGATGATAGGTCTCTTTGGATAGATTAGAAATATATATTGCTGGATGAGGAAGTGGTACATTTCATAACTCGCAAACGATATTTCAAATGTCAAGCTCTTCTTCCAGCGCGGGAATGTTCTGAGCATCATATGGCTTGTCTTACCAGAAATGATATTAAATGATATATGTTGATATAGGAACAAGATTATCCTTATTTAATCTATTATCTGATTTGACACATTACGCGAAACTCAACGGACTTGGAACTTGCACTGGGAAAACGCATGTGAACGACATATATCGTTACCTGACATAACCAACACTATGACCCGAAGAAACGAAACTGTTTAAGGTTTAAGATTAGTTTATCGAAACATATTAGTAACGAGTTTAAATACCAATGAATCAATTTTGAGCATAGCAAACCGTCCGACGATTGAATAAAGACGATGTATTGGTAAGAAAGACCGTGGCGCATTTGTGCTCCATTAAGCCCTGTAGGGATCGTGTTTTACCTCCTTTATCTTACACGAAGCTCGGCAAGCTCAATGTCACTGGTGTTTAAAAGAGCACAACGTTCACACAACGACAAAAAGGATGCATTTTAACCGCATATCTAAAGTATACTCACGCTTGCCTCCTGGCTATTATCCTGTGCATGGGAGTCGCCATGTTGCAGTTTACTTTTTCTTCTTCGTTGGTATCAACAAGTACCCATTTCCGGTTTTCTGTCGAAGTCTGTTTTCCCTCCTGTAAAATGATGGCGCCCCTAGTCGGAAAGTGTAGGGATTAAGGTTGTTGGGTGGGGGAAGAGCCGTGTGAAGTTTTACAGGGGATTAAGTACTGGAGTATTCCTTGGCTCGGCACTGACCTCATGGACCTGCCTTGGACATATTCGAGCCATAAGACTCCCGGAGACCGAGCGAACAAATATGAAAGTGGTGTCGCTCTTCTCCACTAATGAGCCACAATATTGGGTTTCTTTAATTTTTTTAAGTAACAGGAAAAGGCTTGCAAAAAAGAGTTGAGTCTCAGGGTGAGGGAGGGTGTTGTCTCCTATGAATACTCCTGTGGTTCTTGTGCTAAAAGAGAGAGACAGGGCGAAAGGGAGAAAAGAGACAACAAAAAGTTGTTGATATCAACAGGCCTGGTTTCATGTGTAATTTAATTTCATATGCAGTATAGTTATCATATTTAGTATTGTTTCCCAGTTAGTCATGTATGATAGTATTGTTAAAAATTGCTGGCTTATTGTAAATGTACCTTACTTAACTCTCCCATATCCATCAATCAAAAATCAGCTGCAGCATAATATACGTTTTACAACATATTCACAAGTCCAAGAAAATAATTAAACTCGTTGTGCTTTTGTTTAGTGTTTAGAAGTTTCAAATATTCACAAAATCCACACAGATGTATCACAAAAATCTCTCTTGTTATTAAGTAATGTTAACTTTATTACAATAGCTTGTTTATACTCCAAATAGATATGCTAAAAAATCAGGAGCCTAGAAGAGGATCAAATCAGGGAGTAAAAAAAATAAATAATGCTCATAGTACATAACATGTTATAATGTTGTCAATGTAACGTGATGGGCTACAGAAAAAATGATGTCCCATTTGTGTTTTTACCATTTCAAGCCCCTTTCCGCCTTAAGAGCTGACGTCAATTAAATTCCTGAAGGTTCAAGGTTTAAGGAGGGACATCAGGATTGGGCCCATGATTGGGCCTATGGCGCTAACTTCTGGAAAATACATAGAGGCTAAAGAAATAGAGGCTCCATAATACACCAAATAGAGGATGTGACTTTCATTCGGCAGGTCTGGATCTTGGTTAGTAAAGGCATGTTCATGCATGGGTAAACACTATTTACAACAAAACCAGCGGCCTTATTGCGCATAGTGTTCTCCATTAGCAACGATAGTCACTGTATTTTTATATTTATAATATATTTATTTTTTTAAGATTTGAATTGGACAGTCAAATGGTAAGGGCTTTATACTCATAGTTTTTTTCTCTATTGAATCTTATTTATTCATTGTCATTTTAATATAAACAATACAAATCTAACAAGGAATTCAGGAAACGTTTTCAACAATGTAAATTGCAATAGCTTTAATGGCTGTGAATTTACATATGCCTTCTCAAATTAATTTACCTGAAAATAAAAGTTAAAAAAAAACATTAGACTAGGATTATACACTATGTTTTTTTTAAATTATCTATATGTTTGTTTTCATGTCTATATCTTCAGTTACTATACACACAGTTGCTGAGGTTGAGTATTTGGTTATGGCACCAATGCAGTTATTACACAAATATTCACTTTTTGTCAGAGCTGTATATTTCATGGGTTCTTAAACTGTATTTTAATCTCACCAATACAACATTTTATTTTTGTTTTTGTGATTAACAAAAAGGAATAACAAGTAAGCTACTTAAATGTTGTATATTCTTCACATTTTGGTTTATTTAATGCAAAGATCAAATGTACATGTCAGGATAAACCCTTTGCACAGCAATTCTGAAAGAAAATACTATTATTCTTTTACAAAATGTAAGATAGCTAATCATAAATGTTGCGTTCCCTGTTTACGTGCCTAAAACCAGTGTCATGCTGGATGTTATGCATGTCTTAAATTAAATTTAAAATTAATTCATTTCATTAACCTAGATTCTTATATTTTGTCCAAGATGGATTGCATTCATGTTTTGTGTATATTTTTTGAGACAAAATTGTAAAAACAAAGTGTGAAAATTGTTTGATCAAATATGTAATCTATGTGATAGACTTCTAAAATATGACTTTATACTTTCAACACCCAGATGCAGAACAGGCGATTTTAGTTTCCCCACCAATAGTTGATCCAAGGTATCATCAAAACAATTAGTCGTTTATTTGTTTCCGCAGTTTACATTCACAGTCAAACTCGAACTCCGAAATTAGCTCTAAACGAAAGGAATCACAAGATATTTTCCTCTAAAGCTCGAATATTAGAGAACCGTATTCCACATGGCCATAGAAGCGTCTAGAGATATCTAGAACAATGCACATCTCGCGATAACTCTGGTTGAGAAGTCAGTTCAACCACCTTGCTGCTGTACTGTATATATTCTGTGCTGCATAGACACCGGTAACAGCCAGCCGTGTGGATTATGACTGGAAGTAGCTACACTTAATAGAGAGCAGCACGCTACTTCACTTCACCTTTAAAGCGGCACAATTTGTTTATATTTGAGTCAGTCAAACTGTGGGTAACGTTATAGCTAGAAGACGGTTTTATCGCTGAAGATGTCAGTGGTGGGATTTGACTTGGGCTTTCAAAGCTGCTATGTAGCTGTAGCCCGAGCCGGAGGGATCGAGACAGTCGCTAATGAATATAGCGACAGATGTACGCCGTAAGTATCTAAATAAAGGTATTATTTATTGGAGTTATGAGTGGATACTTTAAGAAGAGAGGGGGAGTTATTTTCTAACGGTTGTGTTCGATGTTTGAGTGAAGTGGATAATGGCACACGCGAATGCAGCTTTAACCTACTTAATAGCTGACGTTAGCTGGACTTTCATCTTTACAGCTAAGATATCCTTTCGCAATGATTATGTTAGTTACACGTGTGTAAGTGTTTTCAATATGGAACTGTCTATAATGAACGCCAGCTAGCTTAATCCTCCGCGTACATAGCCCGTGCTCCTATCCACCATGGATTCCCGCGAGCTAGCGGCTAGTTAGCTAAGCTCACAGTTTCCAGTACCGTTACTGCATGGTTTGAACATGGTCTGTCGTAGCCCGGCGAACACGAGCGGGCGGTGCTCTCACCCGCTCTAATCACCGTTGTTCATGTCTCGACGGCAAAAGTCCCGACCAACCGGTTTGCGCCGTGTGGTAAATCGTGCGTCTTGCGTTGTGTCCTCAACGATGACGTCAGCTTCCCAAGGCTTGTTAGAATCTTCTAGCAAGTTGTCTTGCACAAAAGATGTTATAACTACTGTTTGTATTGCATATAAATATATGCCTTTTTAAAAGAGTGTTGTCATCAAACGCGTTGTTTTTGTATTGTCAACTCATTTGGCTGACATGGTACACTTTCCCACAATGTTACGTTTCTTTATATGATCATAATTAATTTCAAGGGGGACCTTTAGCGTCATTTTTACGATATTTCCACGTCTGCGTAAGATGTTATGGAGACTATGTTCATGAGTTGTAGAACATATCTGCTTTAACACGTTTAGTATACTGTGTCCTCTATTTAAAGCCACCTTGTTGTGCTGTTTCATCAGCTTTAGTTGATGGGAGATAGTCAAATTCACGAAACCCATTCAGTATGATATTCATTGTTTCCAAATACTAACGGTAAAATCGCAAACAAAAAATAAAATTTGTGCAGGGTGATTTATTAAATGGTAAGGGGAAAAATATGTATTTACAGTATTTGATTTTCTACTTGTTGACATTATTATTGTAAAATGAACAAAATGTTCTTATGTCTCTATTTTCTTCCCTTAACATCATTAGAAATGAGCAAAAACAGCACAACATAATTCTTACTTCCCAGCGAATGTTACTCTGTCATCTGTGATAGGGGTGACGATGACGAGCATGTTGAGACCACCATCCCGCTGGGAAACAATTGGACTGACCACATCACTTCAGACTGTTTTCATACAGTACTATGAGAGATGGATTGTACCAAGCCTATATGTAGCCACAATCATCGTCTTTATAAAGCTTTCTTTAAAAGAATAGTATGATCTCTTTTGGGTGTGTGGTAGATTTTACTTTTATATTAGGTACTGTTTTTAAGTAAATATATTAAGAAAGGTCATACTACCATTAAAATGTGCTTTAAAAAAAATGGCAAGTGTTGCTGCTGCAGCGATAGGAAACGGTCGGTCCCTTTTTCATGTAGGTTGAGCTCAGAAATGTAGACTAATTTAACTAGCAAGTGAATCTGTCTTGACTCGGGGTGTATTCACAAATAGGTGCCCAATACAAACCGCCTCACATTTTTGTTTGTTGCCCCTCCAGCTCAGTTGTATCTTTTGGGCCACGAAATCGATCAATAGGAGCAGCTGCAAAGAGCCAGGTAAGATCAGTTCAGTGGCCCCATTGAATTCTTTGGTGTTCCCTGTGATTAAATGCAAAAAAACATGTAGCTTTAAATTCTTCAATTTTTTTCTCCGATCATGTCCAGGTGGTGACCAACTGTCAGAACACGGTGCAGGGCTTCAAGCGATTCCATAGCAGGGCATTTTCAGACCCTTATGTCCAGGCAGCCAAGTCTAACTTGGTGTACGACCTGGCAAAAATGCCATCAGGAGCCACCGGTATAAAAGTAAGATTAAGAATATGACAGTGTCTCTGCTGTATTCAATGAATAACATAGATAACCACAACATGTGGGAGAAAAATATGCAATTATTTATAACAAAATATCAAAGTAATATATGGGTTAGCACATTCAACAACCGGTTGCTATATTCATCAGTGGTACTGTATCCTGAACTTGGTCCATATTAAAAGGTACAGCCGTAACAAATTAACAGAAAGCATAACCGCTCATTCCTGACTTTATTGCTTACCCCTTTCTTACCTGATTTTTTTCAAAAAACTTACTTAATATATTGCGCTTTCCTCAAAATCTAAATTGTTTTATGTTATCTTTCCCCATATATCCAGTCCTCTATGCTTGTATCCTTAATACAGTTTCCATTACCTCGGAGTTACACTGTTATATATATTGTGTTGGCATTTTGTCTCTTATAACAATATTCTGTGGTAAGAACTTATCATTGTGTTTGTGAACCTTTCAATTTACTTATTGCATAAATATGAAATTAGCTAACCCAATAGTGCCATCAGATTGAATCTGTAAGGTCTTGCAAACTACACTAAAGACAAGCACGCTGTAAACACACAGCCCGGCATGTTTTTTTGTCCATGTGGAGATAATTAATGTTAATCCTCAGAAGAAATGACAAATCAGAGTAGATTGTAACAACCTTTTGTTGCCTGCAAAATCAGTACTTTGTATGAAGAGTTCTCAGATTGCATAGTTACACATAATTTATACACACATAAGTTCTTTGGGTCTTGTGGGGCCTGTTTTTATGAGCTTTCAATCTGTTGAAATGAAACTGACTGCCTTTTTCATTATCACTTATAGCTTGATTTACAGTGATAAGCTATTAAAATAAGTTGCCTCAAGAGTAATCATCTTCCAAATCTCCCCCAACTGTAGGTAATGTACATGGAGGAGGAGAGAGTGTTCAGCATCGAGCAGGTCACTGGCATGCTCCTGACCAAACTGAAGGAGACTGCTGAAAGTGCACTGAAGAAACCAGTTGCAGACTGTGTCATCTCGGTAAGCCTTTGTGCAACAGTTTCACAGCTTAAGCAGGGTGTCTGAAAATCTATAAAACGTCTGAAATAGACTTGTCAGTACGGTGCATTACCTTTCTTTTGAAGATCTTAATGATTCTCAATGTCCAATTGGATGCCCTTTGGATTTTTTTTGTGGCAGCACATCTTATCTAATTGGCTTTAAATGTCTAATGGGTGTTAATTTACTTGTTGGATCACTCCACATTGCCTATTTAAAGATGTGGCATTGGATTAATGTGGTTTTTAGAGACATGCGACTCAATTTACTTACTGCACTTTATGCTATGAAAGCTGCCTCCAAGGTGTATCAATGTATTGCCACCTGTTCATGTGACATTTTGAGCTCTATGCACTTCACCAGATGTCTTGTCTGAACACTTGATTTCCTCTCTTGCACCTTGTTGGTGTATAGCGCCTGTGTATCTTGCTGGTCTCCGTATATGAATTCAGCCAACAGCATCTGTTATGTAATGTTACAGATCTCATACAGGGAGACTGTTACTTCAGCCCTAGGATAAGATGTTATTGCTACTGTGGCCAACAGCTAAATTTAGACCTTTTCCACAAGGAGATGTTTTGGCACCCGGCATGACCAACACGGCAACGGTATCCAGATGATGATGATAATGATGATGATTTATTCATCAATAGTGTTCAAAGTGATCATTCACACAGAAGGAATAAAGGATATGTTATAACTTTTTTGACACCTGTGGCATGTTATTAATGTCTTACAGTAATACCATGTGCATACATTTTTTTACATTAGAAATGGTTTCAGTCAAATCCTTCATCTGCATTGTTTTCCCTTTCCCAGGTCCCGAGCTATTTCACTGACTCAGATAGGAGGTCTGTCATGGAATCAGCTCAGATTGCAGGCCTCAACTGTCTGCGACTAATGAATGAGACCACTGCAGGTATATTAAAACGCACTAAACTCCATGCTGGACATCAGCATCTCAATTATTGCTACCAGTCATCGGGGTTTCAGACAATTATAACGTTGTACCGTGAAATTACAATAGATGCTATATGGGAGCTATGTATTAGGCTTATCTCCTGAAGCAATTGCCTCTATTACGAAAGCTATGAAAAATAGCGTTGTCCACTTTTAGCTAAGTATATGGCAAAAGTCATTGCTGAGTAAAGGTACCTTAGTTTAAGGGTATGCCATAGTTTCAAATCCATGTAAATATGTCACAATATCTACAGCATGTATTCATAAATAAACTGAAACTTTATGTTTTAGTTTGTGACTTTCCCATCATATGCAGTGAAATAATGCACGTCAGAAAATGAAGCCGACATTTTATTTGTATGTATTTGCATTCTAGGAGTTTTCCTTAGGTCAGCTGTAGTTGACATAGATGTGTGCACAAACTAACACCAGATTTTGCCTGTTTGTTGCAGTGACACTGGCGTATGGCATTTACAAGCAGGACCTGCCAGCTCCAGAGGAGAAGCCCAGGATAGTGGTGTTTGTGGATGTGGGCCACTCAGGTTACCAGGTGTCAGTGTGTGCCTTCAACAAGGGAAAGCTCAAGGTGAGTAATGAATAATTTGTGCCCATTTTGAAAAGCAATACAAGGAAAAGGTTTTATGGGGCAGTTGTGATGATACAGCCCTGTGCTCTCTGTGGATTTTGCCAAAAGGTTGGTCATTTCTTTTCTCATGTTGGCATAGATGAAGCAGTGCTACCTCACAATGCTTTTTAATCATTTGTTAATGGTAATTTTGACTCAGTGTAAAGAAAGATTAAACTTTTGAGTTGAAAACATTCTAGTAGTAGAAAAGGAAATTGAATCTAAATGTTGCACACGTTATTGCCGATTAGGAATGCCTTGCCATCGAAGGGGGCCAAAACCAGACAGTGAATTTTATAGATTTAAGAAAAATACACTTAATCTTCACCGCAATTGATTTAATTGATGAAACATTTTAGATACCGTGATACCTAATGAAGGTTGTTTAATTGAAATTCATGTATTCAAAAGATGGGTAGCAAACACTACTTAAAAGTCTATCCTCACATGCAGACATCCTAGACGAACAGCTATGCAGTGATGTATAATATTCATCCAATGCCTTCTCCACCCTCAGATCCTGGCCACAGCGTTTGATGCCGAGCTTGGTGGGAAGGCCTTTGACGACATCCTGGTCCAGCACTTTTGCGAGGAGTTTGGGAAAAAGTACAAGCTGGACGTGAAGTCCAAGCCTCGGGCGCTGGTCCGACTGCACCAAGAATGTGAGAAACTCAAGAAACTGATGAGCGCCAACTCCTCCGACCTGCCTCTTAACATTGAGTGCTTCATGAATGACATTGACGTTTCTGGAAAACTTAACAGGTGAGATGGAACATTACTCTAGTAATTAAGAGGACAATATAGGTATATAGGTATAACCAAAATCAGTAATGAGGGCTTGAGAAACGCTATAATTTATCGTGTTTTCAAAATAAAGCAACTTGTCTGCTCTGTTTATTGATTATGTGGAGCCCCCACGGTCTCTTTGAGTTGTCTTTTCTTGTGACTAGTGTCTGAATATTATAGAGAGCTGCAATAGATGAGCACAAATTAAACTATAATTAGAAGTGACTCTTAACGGTACTCGGTGTGTGCGACTCTATTAATAATCCTTGACCATGTGTCCCCAGAGGTCAATTTGAGGAGATGTGTGCGGCGCTGCTGGCCAAAGTAGAGGGTCCCCTGCGCAGCGTCATGGAACAAGCCAGTGAGTACATCTGACTTTATTATTAACTGGACTATCCCCATCAGCACATGCACCCTTGCATAGAGTGCTGCCTTCCGCTCAGACACCGCCTCCCTTCTCTTCCATTCTGAGTGATGTCATAAGTTATGGATAATACATAGAGAACCGGTCATTATTGTGAAATCAACATCGACATGGTGGACCGGACATGTCGTGTTCTTAAATTACCCTGAAGGAGTTTGTTTTGCGTCAGTTATTGGCTTGCTGTACATTATCGATCTTATTAAATGGCTGCTTGCAAAAGAAATCAAAAATTGTACACAAAATATTGATCAAGTTATTTGATTGCTTCAGCTAAAAAGAATAGTTCTCTCCGTGTGTATAGAAATCAGCAATATGTCCGTAGCAACTGTTTGTTTTTCTCAGCGACGATCTGCGAGAAAGAAATAACCGACCAGTTGAATGCCTTGATTGACAAGGAAGTATTTAACAAAGCCGTACAATAATCCAAATCAATACTTGGTTGTGCCAGAGTAGTTAGTGTTGTTGAGTAATGTGTTTTCACCAACAGATATACATTTGTATAAAATGTATCTGGAAACATATTTCCTTCTATGCTTTGTCATGATTTTGATCAGATTATTGGCAAATGGAGCTACAGTTTTGTGTTTATTTAACAAGCCTGTTTTTGTCATCCTTCTCTTCTGCTTTCTGTTAATCCAGAGCTGAAAAAGGAGGATATCTATGCAGTGGAGATTGTAGGCGGTGCCTCCAGAATCCCATCCATCAAAGAGCGAATCAGCAAATTCTTTGGCAAAGAGCTGAGCACCACCCTGAACGCAGACGAGGCCGTGGCCAGAGGCTGTGCTCTGCAGGTACAGCACACATGTCAGGACCAACACTTTGCATACTTAAGTGCTGACAGCTGTGAAAGTAGAGTGTGAGAAATAAGACATGCATGCATACATGCATAATGTTTAAGTGACTAAACTTATTTGTTGTTGATGCAGGATTTCGTCAATTGTATTTGCTATTTATATGTATATTGTTGAGTAAATAACACCAGAAAAACCAGACATGATGATAGTACATAACTTCACAAATGTATGTAAAATCTATTTTTCAATTTAGTCTTCGAAATGAAATATTTGGGGCGGATACTTCATTTCTTGCTGTTGGTCAGAAAACGGAAGCGGCTTCAATGCAAAAGTTTGACCGGTATTTTCTTCCTCTCTTCCCTAGTGTGCTATCCTGTCACCAGCATTCAAAGTCCGAGAGTTCTCCATTACAGATGTTGTCCCCTACTCCATCTCACTCAAATGGAATTCAGCCGCAGAGGAAGGACTGAGGTATGATCTCTGTCCCCTGAGTACATCAAATAAGGAGTTGTTTTACTTTGTTTGCTTCACACCTGTTACTTTGGACATCACACATTACAAGATTCTGCAAAGCTAATACCCTATTTCAGTGTTGATATGGATATTTATGGATTCATTGATATCATGGGTTTTGAGCTTTCAGAAGTTTGATTTTAGAAAGCCTTACAATTTTAATCACATGAACCAATCATTGTCTATATGCAGCTCTCTCAATAATAAAAGATGAGTGGACTTTCAAAATGTGACCCAAACTTGCAATTTAAGTCTGAATTGGATCTTTTTGAAATTTTTAGTTTCATTCACATTTTACGAGATCATTTCAAAATCCTAACTAATATCCAGCATTGAGAAAACAATTCTGTGATGGTTTAGGTTCGCTTTCTCATTGACCTCTTGTTGTGTTTTTTTTTTTTGTTTTTTTTACAGTGATTGTGAGGTCTTCCAAAAGAACCATGCAGCTCCCTTTTCCAAAGTTTTGACCTTTTTCCGGAAAGAGCCCTTCACCCTTGAAGGTTACTACAACAACCCCAAGGAGCTGCCCTACCCGAACATCACTATAGGTACTGCAAGTTCAACTTCAGAAGAACACAAGTGCTTGTAATGAAAAGCTATTCTAACTTGTGTATTTATTAATATCATTTTTGGTTTGCCATGCAAGCTTAAGTCCAAGTTATCAGAAACTTTAATTTACTTTGAAGTCCATGTCACATTTGTTTGTGTAAGGGGATGGAGGAAGTAGGACACAAATGCCATTGAACAGTTCTAAGAATCTTTTAGTTAAACAAAAAGGCTTTTCACAAACAGACCAGGAAAAAAAAACAGGGACACACAGTACTAACTGTTTTTAAATCATTGAAGATTAAAAAATAAATAAAACAAATTGGTCATCTTTGTAAAATCCAAACGTTTCCATCAACAAACAGTTTATGACCGTCATGTCTGATAAGCTCTGTGCGTGCATGCGGCTAGTTAAAGGCCCTGGTGGTGCCTTCGTACTCGGAATGAAAGCCACAGAAACATTTGTTGTGATATAAAAAGGGCTTTTCTCCTACTCTAAACATGTACACCTTTCTCCGCCCTACAGGCCAGTTCCTGATCCACAACGTGGTTCCTCAGGCGTCTGGAGAGAGTTCCAAAGTCAAGGTGAAAGTTCGGGTCAACGTTCACGGCATGTTCAGCGTATCGAGCGCCTCGCTCATAGAGGTCTTGAAAATAGCTGAGGGAGAAGAACCGATAGAGACGGACCAGCCAGTAAAAGACGAGGAGGTGTGTACTTCTTGTTTTTGCTGTGTGTGTCCGTGTGTCCGTGTGTGTCCTTGTTTCACCTCAGAGAACTTGTTCATACAGTCAGTCTGGCCACACCTTGGTTCGTTAAGTCAGTAAAGTCATCACAATGGAATTTAGATGTCTTGCCTTAACAAGAAGACTGAAATGAGTTTGATATTTCTTCTGGCTAATGCCTGGTTTGTAATTAGTTTGACATTTCATTTTTGGTTGTGCGTCACCATTTGCGCTCCGGAGCCAACTGTTTGACCTTTTCCCCCAAAGTACTGCATCAAAGTGTTGTTCTGATTTGAATGTTACTCAAACAACTTAGTATAAACTTGTGTGTTTGTGTGTGTTTGTGTGTGTGTGTGTGTGTGTGTGTGTCTATATGTTTGTATTTTGTACTGCTGACACTTGCTCTGAAATGGTCTGAACACACAATTTGGATTTAACCGGTCGCAAAATGCAATTTGTTATATTTAATACAATTGATGTGGTATGTCTTTCATTTCGCGTTAGAACAAAATGCACGTGGACCAGGAGGATCATAAACTCCAGGATGGAGACAACGGAGACAACAAATCAGAGGCCGAGGAGATGGAGGTAACCTTGTGCTTGGCTTTAAGGCTATCACCATTATGCTAATACATTTTTGATACTATACGTGGCAGAATTGCAATGCCTTTCTTTCCCTATTTCTGTGCTAAGAATGAAGGAAAGAAATAAAGCATTTAGAAAGGGAAACAGTTGAAACACATGTTTAATCTTTAACATGGCTTCTAGGTCATAGTTGAATGTTTTTATTTTCACAGATAAAAATTATTTTCATGTCGTTTCAGACAACAGAAGATGCCAAGCAGGCAAAGAAGAACGACCAGCCCCCTCAGGCAAAGAAGCCCAAGGTGAAGACGAAGACAGTGGAGCTGCCCGTAGAGAACCATTTGCACGGGCAGCTGTCAGATGACGTCCTAAATATGTCTGTGGAGAATGAGGTAATGTTCTAAAAATCACAACGAGTGGCTTGCATGCACTCACGGTATTTGTCTCAGTCATGTGCTGGTAAAACTTACTGGTCCAGCTTTCATTGGCTTTTTATTTTAAAAAAGAGAAAAGGCTGCTGGCCTTTTTTATAAGTTATGTTCATGATATAATAGCTGTGCTTTTTCTGAAGACAGAGTAACAACATAATACTCTAAAGTATTTCCACATAGTTATTTAAGATTTATCACAGTGCTGGATTCATTTTCTTCCCCACCATACAGACCTTTTTAGCTTTCCTATATATATATATATATATATATATATATATATATATATATATATATATATATATATATATATATATATATATATATATATATATATATATATATATATATATATATATATATATATATATATATATATATATATATACTTCAACAGCTTACATTTAGATACCACAACATGTAACATTGCACCAAGGGTTTGATTATTGTTATGAAATTCTATTGTGCGGAATCAAACATGATAAAGTTACATTCAAATGAGATTATTTAGATGGAAGCAGCTAGCAAATATAATTTCATATTTATTGTCCATTTGGTCCATCCTCAAGTGTTTTATTTGTGTGCACTGACGCCTCCCTACCTTGTGGCTTTTCCAGGGCAAGATGATCATGCAGGATAAGCTTGAGAAGGAGAGGAATGACGCAAAGAATAACGTGGAAGAGTATGTGTACGACATGAGGGATAAGCTGCACGGGGTCCTGGAGAAGTTTGTGAATGAAGCTGTGAGTACACTTGAGACGCATGTCAACAGACATTCATCTTCATAGAAATTCAGATATACTGCATGTACATCAAGCACAGTTTCTGTTGTTGTTTTTGCACATTGTAAATTTCATCTTCTTATGTGACATGTAGGATCGTGACACATTCTCCATAAAGCTGGAGGACACAGAAAACTGGCTGTATGAAGACGGAGAGGACCAACAGAAACAAGTTTACATTGACAGACTGACTGAACTAAAGGTAACCAGGCAGGGGGTGTTGAACTGGACAGATGTTTCTAAGGGAAATAGTAATACTTGGATTCAAAAGTGAACTCAAACAGTTTAAGAAGATGGTTGAATGTACAATAACTTCAACATATCCCCTGCTTGCTATGACTATGACTATGAGATATGGTTTACAATATATCTTTATCTACTGTATTCTGAGATTGTAATAGAAAGCTGATATTCATAGTTTAATATTTGAAATAAGGGGGATGACTTTATCCTTGACAATATCAAAAATTGTCTGAAGGTTTCATTTTATTTTGTCATGATGAATAAGCTCAGTTGCTTGTAAGTTTTGTCTTCTGACTAAATGTGTTCTTCTTTTTCTTCAGACAATGGGCCAGCCAATTTATGAGAGATTCATGGAGGCTGAGGAGAGACCAAAAGCATTTGAGGAGCTTGGCAGACTGATCCAGATGTACATGAAGATCATTGAAGCCTACAAGACAAAGGTAACGTGACACTGAGAGCTTGTTTGACTAACCAAAGGCGTGTTTAGTTTGACTCAGTTGGTGTTATATTAGACATTTTAATCACAGCTAATGTGGTTCTATGTGAGATTAACTATGAACAATTACCAGACAGGTGGTATAAGGTATCTCTACTTCTCCCAACAGGATGAGCTGTACGATCATCTGGATGAGCTGGACGTGACTCGGGTGGAAAAGGAGGTGAAGGACGCCATGATCTGGCTGAACGGCAAGATGAACCAGCAGAATAATCAGGATCTCACTCTTGAACCAGTGGTCAAAGTCGGAGAGATCCAGGCCAAGATAAAGGTACGGAGAGTGCATTTAAGACACACACATGCACCGATGGCGGACCATCAGGGCCTTCTAAGCCTTCTCTGGTGGCCTAAACAGAATCACAAAGTTATAGCTATTTTATATTTAAAAGAAATTAGAATGTGTTTTCTTTCTTTATATTTAAAAGTTTTTTATAATGTAATTGTTTTTCACAAATACACTACATGTATTATAATTATTTTTCCCTATTAGCTTATTTTCTCATTGCGATGAGCCTTGATCTGTTCCTCTGCTCCTTCAGGCCTTCTGTATGGCTTCTTGGGACCTGTTTACCAGCATTTTTATCCAATCACATTTCACCTGTCTTCCTCTATGAAAGAGTAGCCTGCTTAAAATACATGAAACGGCTTTCTCGAGACCCTCAACGTGTGTTTGGTCACAGAGTTCGTGGGAACATTAACATGCGCTGTGATTGGTCAGTGAAGCTAGCGTCTCACCTAGAACCTAGAATCTCAGAGCTTACCGATGACCCCTTTCCCACAGAGGGTTATGTGCATCTTGTGAGTGAAATGCTGATAATGTTACTGTTGGACTGTATGAACACGCCGTGCATTGAGTGTTCCGGTCTGTGATAGAAACTCCAGGTACATTTTCTCCTCCCATTCCGCTCGTGATGGGAACTATACAACACTCATTGAAACACACACACACCACACACACACACACACACACACACACACACACACACACACACACACACACACACACACACACACACACACACACACACACACACACACACACACACACACACTTAAAACTAGTGGAGGTTGTACAAATGTGAAGGTAGCTTCTTACCAGAGGCTTCACCTAATCCCCTCCCTGTAGATTTGTGATTGGTTTTAGTAATCAGTGGATCAAATGAGCAAACTATTACTTTTATTTAACACTTCTTTCTTTCTTTCTACAGGAGCTTTATTCAGCCTGTAACCCTGTGGTATCCAAACCCAAGCCCAAGGTGGAGCCTCCCAAGGAGGAGAAGACTGAGAATGGGCCGGTCAACGAGCAGGGGGGATCAGAGAGCCAGCCCGGCAATGCGGACAAAGCCACGTCCGCAGGCATGGAACAAGGAGCGGCAGAGAGCAAGCTTCCCGAGATGGACATTGACTAATTGTTACAACCTACGTTTCACCCTGTTTGTCCTGCTACTCGCCACTGACTGTCGTTCTTCTGAGGTTTTCATCGACGACACCGAAAACCCACACAACAGCATCCAAGTTCGATATTATTCATCTGCCAGCCTCGTCGGCATGTCATTTCTCTTTTCCTTTGAGTACAAAAATATTGCATATTATTAATATTGAATAGACTACTTTATGACATGAAAGTTGTTGGTGTCGGGTGGGAAAGGCTTTCTCTGTGTTGCTTTTCTGGCCACTATGTTAAAGATTTGGTTTGTTCAGCATCTCCTTGGCACATCTACTCTAAGAATGTCAGATTTCAAGAACTGTAAGCAAAGTGGCTGCACAGCAGAACACTAGTAATACACACAGGATTTGTGATAATGTAAAATATTGCAGTATGTCTAAATACAGTATAGGTACACAGGCATGTGTAAAAGAACATGGATTGTTCCAAGTTGTACTTGACTTCAAATAATTGTAACTGCTGGTTTATGATGTATTTAGTTTAAAGTTAAGGAAGGCGTTTTTATTGAGTTAACTTGTATTGTATGTTGAAACTAGGTACTATAAGTTACTGTCATGCAGTATTTCGTTGTTTGGCTTTTCTCATTCAAAAGCAATGGTCTGTTAGTTCTCTGGTAGCCTTGTACTGTTTTTTTTTTCTACTTAACAGTTTGAACGGTGGTCCAACAAATCACCTCCTGGGTGCTGCTGTTGTTGCCGCATCACCAAAAAAAAGCAAAAATAAATCTTGAACAAAAAAAGGAATCGACATTTGTTGCTATTAGTGGACACCTCACAACACCCTGTGACCGTGTGGACAATGCCTTTTATTGGTGGTCCTAAAAGGATTACTATTTATGAGAGCATAGATGTGACACTTATGTATAGATACCACAATATTAAAAGGCATTTCTAATATTTCTAATAGGTATAGATGTCTAGAACAACATTTAATTACGATTTTAAAACAATAATGCAAATGCCAAAACTGCACCCATCCCAATTTCTTAAACATGACTCGTGGCATTTTCAACTGACAAAACAAGAAATTTAAATGTCAGTTTCAGTTCTGAGGTTCCCAAACAAATAATTAAGTCTATATTTAAATGGCAGATTAAACGACATATCATATTACGGCTGGCTCAACATAATAATAATGGACAAGTTTCACTGCACGTAAGTTTATTCAAATAAATCAAAACCAAATACCAAGCACTACATCTTGTAGGTGCTACTGCTGCAGGCTTGAGAGGAAGAGAGTGAGAGTTGAACAATACCATCGTTGGTACAGGTGCCCGTCAATCAGGTAATCCAACCTAGAGGCCTTAACGAGATTAAACAAGGATTTAACAATTATTAAAATAATGGTCAGTTGCTAAGCCAAGTTATGCAATCTTGGTAATCAAGGTTAATAGTTATATCTAGCCAAACATTTATATGGATATGGCATTTGGTAATATGAATATAATACAACTAATTAAATACAAATAGTGTGAATGATTCAACTTCTACTGCAGTGTACAATAATAAATACTCGAATACAAAATAGCCTTTGTATATAAACATGAATGGACGTCTGAATGAACTCCGTCTGTAGTACGCTAAACGTCCAGCAGGCGGCGCTGTCGCAACCCACACTGCCTCCAGTCATGAACTAGTCAGAGAGCAGGAGTCGCTAGTATTTGCTCTGAAAAGGTAAGAAGCCCGTTGTTTCCCCCACATTACTGCTGTGTGGCCGCACGTTTGTCGGCGAGATGTAACTTCTCTCAGTCGTACACAGGAACGGTTGCCGTGTTTACATGTGTTATCATAGGGGAAAAGTTACAGACTGTAGCCACAGTCACTGTTTACATCAGCTAACATTGCTAGCTAGCTTAAATGCTCCCCCCTTCCCCATACTTCTAACTGAGTTTCCTCGTTCGCTAGCTTAGCTGTGTGCCGGCGTGAAGTTTGCCACTTTACCCAACACGCGTTTTATTCTGTCCAGATACATATTCATAAATAATAGCGTCGGCATTTTAAAAGAAGAAAGTTGTACATTTGCTAGCTCGTCGTGCTAACTTTGAGGCCACAGGCACTCTGACGTTATCTGTCAACAAAGTTGCGTTAGCCGTGTTAACTCACGACATGGTCCACTTCTCTGCGTATGAGAGCGCTTCTCTGTCAATAGTCATTAAGCAACTTTAAGTTAAATAATCAGCTAATGACAGGCTGGACGTGTGTAAAGGTGGGTTTGTAGTGACGGTAACTCGTAATAAACTGGTCGGTGTTGTAGTTTGGCCCTCGCTAACATCCATTTGTTGCTTTATCGTTTACACCTTTTACTAGATTTTCTTAATAATTATCTGTTCTGTCAGGCATTGTTATTGTTTTTTTTTGTTTCTCAGGAATGTAAATGTCTGAGGACAAGGAAGCCCAGGAGGATGAGCTGCTTGCTTTAGCCAGCATCTATGATGAAGAGGAGTTCCACCAGGCAGAGTCGGCTCAGGGGGGCGAGATCCAGCTCTGTCTGGAGCTCCCTCCTGACTTCAAAGTGGTGGTCAAAGGTACAGCTGTCAGTGAGCAAGATAAGCACAACTCATTTGCAAGTTAAATGTAATTTGGCACTTTCCAGATTTGGCCTAAGCCCTAATTTGCAGATTCAGGCACTTGCATCATTGGTCTCACCGTCACGGGAATATAACCAAATCTTCTCTGTGTGTTGCAGGAGAGAAGAAAACGGAATATCATGTCTGCTTCTTACCTCCTTTGGTGCTTAACTTTGAGCTTCCTGCAGACTACCCATCTACATCTTTCCCAGTATTCACTCTCAGCTCTAAATGGATGAACAGAGCACAGGTGAGAATCATGGTTGCTTGAATAATTATTTGCAACATCGCCAAACAAAAGTTGACTCGCTCATATTGGCGAAAGTTTGGTTAAGTGTTCAAAATCAGGAGTTGACTCAGAAAAAGTGAGTGGCTTCACCTTTTTGCTAAGAAAAAGTCTCCACACCATTCATCACTTTTCATATCTTTTTTAAATTCCCTCCTCAGATGAGCTCTCTGTGCAGACGTCTGGATGAGCTTTGCGAGGAGAACCAAGGCTGTGTGATTCTTTTTACATGGATCCAGTTCCTCAAAGAGGAGGCTCTGGATTTTCTGGGCATCCAGTCTCCTCTTGAAATCAAGGCAGGAAGTAAAGCAGGTGTTGAACGCAGGAAAACCGACCCAGCAGCCACAGGTAGAATTTGTGTTTTGTTAAATGTCATGGTTTTTGGATTTTGTTCGTGTTGATGCTTTTTCCATTAGCTAAGCTCCTACGTCTCATACCATCCATTTGAAGTTAAGCATAAATAATAATTAAGTCTGCACAAACACTAATTTGCTATTTTATAGCTGTGTACAACATCTGCAGTTATTGTTTATTCACACTGCATAATTTGTTATAATATAATTGCTGGCGTTTCAAATAAGTGCACTATTTGAATCAAGTACACAGTGTCTAAAAGGTCTGTCAATTTACATGTTAAGTAAAATCACCACAGGACAAGCATTTTTCTTCCATTAGAACATTATATGACTATAATGAAGTATCTATTAGAACCTCAAGATTGTTTTGTAAACCTGAAATTTTTTTTAAAATATATATATGTTTGATATATTTTTATTCAGCTCTGCTGCAGTGTGGGAGCCATTGTGAAAACGCTGAGGAAAAGCAAAGAGAAGCAAAGAAGGAAAAGTCTCAACCGCAGTTTTCATTGTCTTCTCAAATGGATCCGCGGGCTGTTTTGGTGATGGACCCGCGTGCCGACCTCCTACCTCAGCTCCTGGACTTTGACGAGGAGCAGCGTCAGAAGGTGTTTGACAGCAAGGTGTTCGGCTGTGGGATCTGCTTTGTGGAGAAGCTGGGCTCAAACTGCCTTTGCTTTAAGGAGTGCCAGCACGTCTACTGCAAGGCCTGCATGACGGAATACTTCCAGATCCAAATACGGGACGGCAACGTTCAGTGCCTTAATTGCCCTGAGCCCAAATGTACCTCCATAGCCACACCATCGCAGGTAAAAGAACAGTAAAGTGTGTGTGTGTGTGTGCGCGTGTGTGTGTGTGTGCGCGTGTGTGTGTGTGTGTGTGTGTGTGTGCGTGTGTGTGTGTGTGTGTGTGTGTGTGTGTGTGAGAGCATGTTTGCAGATCTAAAATCACTTCACAGGTGAATGAGTTGTTTTCAGAGGAGCGTTTAGCTAAATTCCATCTCTGCAACATGTCGTTGACGTGTTTTAAGTTTACCCTGTCGCTCGTAATAAACAGTCTTCATCTCTCAGGTGAAGCAGCTGGTGAATGAGGAGCTGTTTGCTCGTTATGACCGCTTGCTGCTCCAGTCCAGTCTGGACCTTATGGCCGACGTGGTCTACTGTCCTCGTCTGTCCTGTGCCACTGCTGTGATGGTGGAGCCGGACTCGACCATGGGGATTTGCTCGGCTTGCCAGTATGCCTTTTGCACACTGTGCAAGCTGGGCTATCATGGCCTCTCCCACTGCAAAATCCCTGCAGGTAATGTAACTGGAAGAGGAAAAAAAACATATATATTCATTCTCCAGATGCGCACGGAACAGCCGTCTTTGAAGAGCTCTCGCTTGAAAAGGCGATTCTCTTTCATGTTTAGCATTTTAGCGCATAATGCTTGGTGATGTATTATGCAGTGGTTATTAAGGAAGTTGGGAAAAACATTGTCCTCCCTGCACTTTGCAATAAATCCATTCAAGCGACCGACCCTTGCGGGTGCAAAGTTCGTGGTGATTGACATTCATTTGCACACTCGGAGCTGGGTTTTGTCGATGAAGTTTTTGAAAGACTAAAAAAATATCTTTGGGTAAATCGAGTGAAAACACTCAAAATTACACAAATTAACTTATTTCCGATATTCAATCCTAATTGGATTGTGTATTTTAGATTTCAATGTGACTGTTATTTGACTTGTAGAGTTGTGATGTTCAATTTTGGAAGCGAAACACACAAAGTCCCTCGTGGATCAATAAATTGTCAATAGTCCTTTTCATTCAGGTGCCGCAATGGTGGAATATTCCAAAAAGATGGTTGCAGAGATCAATTTTTGGAAGAGAATTAATTGGAGCCACATGTCAACTCTGACTTTCTGTCCCTGTTTTCTGCCTTGTTCGACAGAGGAATTGCGTAACCTGAGAGACGAGTACCTGTCAGCCACGGCTGTTGGCAAAAAGTTCATGGAGCAACGCTTTGGGAAGAGGGTGATCCAGAAAGCAGTGGAAGAGTCCTTTAGCAGAGACTGGCTCAATGAGAACTGCAAATGCTGCCCACGCTGTGGAACCAATATACAGGTCAGGCGCCCCTGCTGGCCATAACTGGCTTTGACTTCATCACCAGGGGTCACTGCTCACTTTAGAAAATGAAACAAACAATTATTTCACTATTTTGTAAAAATGGACTTTAAGACATTTGAGTTTAAATGTACAGATGATTAAGTATTTTAAAAAATCCACAATGTATTCCATACTGTTCTGAAGATTCCCGTGTTCAGCTTACTCGGTTACTAATATCCATTGATGTTTGATGAGTCCTCTCCAGCTAATGCATTGCCTCTTGTGTCCTTCTAGAAAGCGGATGGCTGTAATAAGATGACCTGTACCTCCTGTAAACAATACTTCTGTTGGCTGTGCCTGGGCCTCCTCAGCAAAGTCAACCCGTACAGTCACTTTAACAACCCCAATTCACCCTGTTATAACCAGTGAGTGATCTTGTTTCCATTTTATTTATTGTTGGTTCACCGCTACAAACAAGTAGTCACTGACACTTGCTGTTCATGTATTACGTTTGACCTTTGACCTTTCTTTCCACTTGCAGACTCTTCCAAGGTGTAGATCTTGATGAAGACGATGCCTTCTGGAGTGATGAGGAAGACTGACGCCTGTGCAGTACCTCACTGCTGTATGCTCCATTTGAATGCACTTTATCTCCCATAACCATCACTTCACCTGTGACACTAACTATGCCTGCATCAGCACAACAGTGCCACAACAACATGTTTTCAATATGATCAGGCGTCTTGGGTATAAAAAATTCAATGTCTTGTGTGTAAGTTGTTCATACTTAATATGTGACAGGTTTCATGTATATAATGTATTCAGGAGTGGCAGGAACAGTTTTAGCTTTTTTCTCGGAGAGTAATAGAGAAACAATTGTGGTCATTTTGGTAAAAGCAGACATTTTCTTAAAAACATCAAGAATACATTGTTGGTGGTAGTGAATCTTTTTAATATGACAATGTCATAGGACTGGACTGTTAATTCAAAACTCAAAGGAGAAAACAATTGTCAATGTAAATCTCTATTATATTCTATTATGTTTAAATAGTTACTCTCCTTAATTTCACTTTTTCATGATCTTTGACATTCACGTGCTTGTATTTGGTCAACAGGTGATACTGACAAAGTCAAGGTCTTTGCTTACATTTAGGGAACAACTGAGTGTTACATAGAAAAGATCTGTTTGTTCTTCATCATATTCAGTATGTACCTGCTGGCTGTCTGTCGTTTGTCAAAACTCTGACACTAACAGCTAACTTTTATCAACAAACTTCCAGATGGATAATTAAGTTATTTTTTCTAAATCTAACCAAGACACATCCATTGATTAGGATTAAAGTAAATACAGGCAAACCTGTGGATTATTATACAAGACATAATTACAGATGTTTTGGGTTGACTATCAGAATGAGAAACCCTTTACATGTATTTCAACTTTTATGGGGATGTAAATGTTTATTAATTCTCTTTTCTGAAAAAATAATGAATTTACAGAAATGCACCTTTGCACTTCATACAATTGAAATCAGGCAGGTTGGAAAGATCCATTTTTATGAGATTGTTTTTTGGTGAATGGGTTTCATAATGAGTTTGAGACGCCTGTATTTTTTACATACAGAACAACGGAGGACACGGCGGTAATTATTCATGTCAATCCTCTGATGGGGTTACTGGGATTGTGATTATGGTTTGTGTGTGGAGTCATTCAGGGACTGTCGTGGGAGAAAGGAATATACCTTGAGGAATAATGATACTAGATTTATTCATACCCTCCTTTGCACAGCTTGTTACTTGAATGTTGCCAAAGTTAAGTGTCAAAGAGAGGCCATATGATGTTAATCATGTCTAGAGATACATATTTTGTATATTGTTAATTTATTTTTCTTTCTTTTGTCATGCATTATTTTGCATTTGATCAAAAAGGAGTCGGCCTCATGGAGGCAGTTCTGTTAGAAAGGGTTAAACCCTTGATTGGCTCCAAAAGGGCCGACTGCTTTTAGACGCCGGTGTGGACTGTTGAAAAGACAATCTCTCGCTCAGTCTTGAAATGCACATGGATTCACTTTCCCATCAGTGACACCGTCACGTCATGTCTCATGTAAGAAACGGGACCTGCAGATGCCTATTAAAAAAAGAATTTGGCATAAATTCTGTCCAAATAAATGCTCCCACTTTACAGTTTGTTTACGAAACTCATTCCATCTGAGACCGAAAGACAGAGCAGATGGGCCGACGGTGTATAATTGAGTTGGTTATCAGTTAGCTTTAGCCTAAAAAAACTAAGTTGTATACTATAAAAGCATATGGACCACATTCAGGCTTCCAGTCTAATGTTGTGAAAACACTTGAAATGGTAATTTAAATATATGAATATAAACATTCACGATTTACATTATTTTATTATTCAGCAAGAGTGTTTCCAAATCTACTAATGAGAACATTTGAAACCCGATGCAAGGCTTTTCTAATATGTGCTTTAGTTCAGAAAAGCCACTCAGACGTTCCAACGGATTGATCTGAGTTTCTTTTCAGTATTCAGCGTGAAGCTCAACAACGAAACTGCAAAATCAGAAACGGTAACACAATTGTGTATTTTCTGTTCGATTACAAAATAAGCCATGTGTAGTGCTTTGAGTACACTTTTTTTTACAACACCTTGTTACCTGAAACATGACCCACATTTAGCCTGTAATCCAGAGGGTATACTGGGACAGCAAGAGGAACAATGAAACACTAAAGAAACAAAGAGCCCACGTTTTAGCCTGAGATTGAAAAGAGACGACAACATGGTATAATCCCTTTGGCTAGAGTTGCTGACAGGGGACAACCTTTTTAAATGGCCCCTCTCTCCTGTCCTGTCCCATGCCCTGCACCGTGCCCCCCATCCAGCCCCTGCTTGTCTTTCAGCATACACTGACTGACTGAACTGTCACTATGCCCATAAAGACACAAGCTCTCAGGAAACCACAAGCAGCAGCAGCAGCACCTGGCCAACACTGAGAGACCCTCAAATCACTTTCCTTCCTTTCTGAATCAGAAACAGCAGGACGAGAACCAGAGGGGGGGAAGAAAAAAAAAAGGTGAGTGGATCTCTGATGTGTGGTGGCCGACGGCGCTCGGACGGCGGTGATGAAGGTCCCGGAGCTCGGTGGCGGGAATGAGTGTTCCATTGTCGGACGTGTTTTTGTGGAATGCAGTGGTGATGTTGAGCTGGATGGATAAGCTGTGTCTGACGACACATTCACCTGATGACGGCCTTTTGAACTATGCTATGATGATTATGTTTAAAACTACCTATCAATTTGTCTGATTTGTTGATATGATGACTTTCTATTATTAGATTCTAATTCTAAAAATGAAAATCCCCATGAAGTGCCGACAAAGCCATCTTTAGCAAGGGTTAGTTCAATATGACTGAATAAATTAAGTCGTATTATTGTCTCATGCTAAACAAGTGTGTTTGGCCAGAATAATTTTGGTTAAAACATAAACACTAAGTCAATATTATACCTTGCTGTCTTTTCCAGGCCTGAACACGTCAAAATCAAACAGCATTTCCAATTCTTTGATAAATTGCTGTGGCACCAGAATATTTTAGGAACATCATCCCTAGAGTAAATCATGATACGACAAAACTAAAATGAGACTCTTTCTCAAAATTCAAATCCCACACCTCACACACATGTTCTTCCTGAATATTTTCTGGAATCTGCCAACCTTAATACTTTGGCTTTTAGATCAGTGCGATGTGACATAATTAAGCAACAGTACACCTTGTGCATGGTGTACTCATTTCTGACTTTTGCCCAACTCCATTAACTCTCCCGTACAGGATACTGGGACCAGACCATCTACGGCAGGACCGAGAACACCACCGAGCGGGACCATCATGATTGAGAGTGACAGAGAGCTGTCGGCCATCGCGCAGGAGCTGTGGGACAATGACACCAACAGACTGAAGCCTGGAACAGACTACAGGATCTCTCTGCAGGTGCACCGCACATAACACACACTCTAAGCAATGAGGCAGCTCCCTTCATTAATCATGGCTCACAGCTTAGACATTAATATGTATGTATATATATACACACACACACACACACACACACACACACACACACACACACACACACACACACACACACACACACACACATAATTATACCCAAACTATATAAAAGTATAGATCACTTTGTGTATGCTTTCTAACTTCAGCATGAAAAGAGAAAACCCAAGAACATGTGACAGGGACTAATGAGGATTGTGGGGAATGTGGTCTTGAACTCAGAACATTTTAATATCTATATTTGGTTAAGTGGTTTTATGTAGCATCTTTTCTGTATCACCTACATATTTGTTTTACTTTTTAAAAAAAAAGTAGTTCTGACGGCCTGCACAATGTATAAAAACAAGCAAAAACAAACAAAAAAAGCATCTGAGATGTGCCATACATATTTGCATGAGTCCAACTATTAAGTTTGAGTGGTTCTCTTCCTGCTGCAGGGCAAAGCTGACAGCATGCCTTTCAGCGACAACAATGACGGAGCAGGGCATCCTCTGTTTTCGTTTGTCGACGAAAACATTTTCAAAAAGGAGACTTTTTTAGGTAAGGGGCATCAAAAGTGAATTGTCTTTCTCTGTCTCACACAAAATGTTTGAATTGACTCAATCTCTTCACACAGTCCTTTCCGCCGCAACGTTTGCCAGTTTGATACGAGCCTCCTCCTCGCCTCCCTTCAGAGTAAAGCTTCATCTACTCATAATCTCCTTATGACGAACCGTGTTGTGTAACCACAGCGCATGCAGAGTTCACTTCCACTGGGTGCAGAAACTCTCCCTCTGTAACAACTGGCTTCTTTAAATCTTCCTACGCATGATAACTGCTGAAGAATGCTTCAATCCGGCAATTCTTTTCTCGGGATTTTTTCACAGATTTGTGTTGTGCATCATGTTGTCCTCACACAAAGCCGTATGGAGAGTTATTGGAGAATTATGTAACAGTTGGTTTTCAGAGTTCACTCTGAGGCAGCTGCAGGATTTCCCATGGTCTGTAGCAACCTGTGTCCCTGCTCTTCCACCGGTTACTTGAGCTGTTTCTTTTTTTTTTTACAGGCCAAATGTATCCAAGTAGACACACTGTATTGAGACCTTTCCCGTCTACACTATACTGAGCTCATGGTTTCTGGATTCAGCTTCCATAATTGTCATTATATTCATTACCCAGTCCGAACAAAATCCCATTTTGAAGAGTGTCTGTGTTTCGTCTCAACAGCCTTCATCTCTCTGTTGGATAACTATGTGAGTGACACTGGCGAGCCAGAGATTGTAACCCCTGAGGAGGTGGCGGAGAACCACAAATTCCTGGACTCCATCATTCAGACTCCCACTATGAAGGTACCTGTGGGGACATTTGGAAATAAACTCTCCCCTCTTGCTGTGCCTCATAAATATAACAATATTTTCTACTACAAAATGAAAGAGAACTAATTAAGAGTTGGAGCCTGTTTATATTCATATAATACAGTATCAACATTATTATTAAATTTTCACTTTTAATGACAGAGGTGGTCATGCAAGTTAGTAAGATTGATTGTGTGGGAATCATCATCTACAGAAAATTGACTGGCGATCCATTAAACAGTTGTTGAGACATTTCAGTCTGGACCAAAGTGGTGGACTGAGTGAGGTGACACTGAGCCCTGTGCCCGCGTGGTTAAAACATTTCATAGTAAATTCTTGTTTGTTTGCAGTTAGCTCATAAATACCTGGTGGAGAAGAAACTCTCTCCAAAGGACGATACCCAATTCAAGGAGCAGCTGTACAGGATCTGGTTTGAACTTTACGCGAGGAGAGGATCCAGCAAGTGGGTGAAATCTGGCACAGCGCCTAAATATATTTTCACTGGTGGAATCTGGCACTATGGTGGTAACCCTTGTTACTGTGAGAAACGGGCTCTGTCTCACACATCCAGTCAGCATCGCTGCGAACTACTGAAAATGCAAAAACTGCTGCATGTTCAGGAAGGAAACAGCTAAGAACCACGTTTTGTCCAAAGGGCACAAATGTGAATGCCATTCACTTGTTGTAAAAGATGCCAAGCTGCTAAATGCAGAGTTATAATGCTCCGTCTCCCTTTAAATGAAACTGAGCTTGCGGCATAACCATGAGCTGATGAAAGCTTTCAAAACTGTTCTTCTGCGTGGAACAAGTGAGAAAACCCCGTTAGACAATATTGAGTGGAAAGCCTCTAATACATCAGCATACTTCTGTCCCCCACTAGGCCTGACTCCTCTGGATTCGAACACGTGTTTGTCGGAGAGACGAGAGGAGGGAGGACCGTCATTGGCTTTCACAACTGGATCCAGCTCTACCTGCAAGAGAAGCTGGGACACATTGATTACAAAGGCTACAGCGTCAATGCAAATTCCCCCCAGGTATGGCTTTCATTGTTACCTTTAAGTTGGACCTTAATGGGAAATTTATTAATGTTTAGCGACTACTGTATCTGTATGGTATCGTACATCTGACAAATTGCTCGTTCTTTCTCACCTCGTCTCCTCCCCCAAGTTGACTTGCACTCTTTGCAGCCTTGCTATCATCTGGTGCTCACATCATTATTCTTGCACAGTGATGAGAAACCTCACATCCTGCTATGACCACATTTAACCCTCTCTTGTTCTGCTCAGCTCTCTGTATTTCATCTTCTACGAACCTGAGACTAATGCAAATTACTGAGCGTTTTTCAGGACTTTAGCCCATTTTATATTTAAACATGGGAAGGAGTCTCTAGTAGTTTTCCAACAGTACCTTGTTTTCAAGTCCTATTTTCACATTTTTCACTAATCTCTTCCCCAGTTTCCAATTATCACGTAACACATTGCATGCCAAAGTGTTTATATGGAGCACTAAACCCAGGGGACTGCATCATCTTTAATGTGACTCTTTCATCACCTGCCATTTCTCTCTCTCTATTTCTTTCTCTCTCTCTCTCAATGCAGCCCGACGAGAACAAACACATCCTGGCCCTACAATTCAGCTGGAAGGAAGGTATAAAGCCAAAGGGCAGCATCTTCATCGGTGTCAGTCCCGAGTTTGAGTTCGCCCTCTACACTCTCTGTTTCCTCACCTCACCCAACGAGCGCGTCAATGTCCAGTTCAGTTTCTATGATGTAGAGATTGTTTGCCACCACTACAACCAAAAGCACATTGGCACCACTTACCCTGTGCTCCTCAAGTACAGAAAACCTACCTAGTAACTTGACTAGAAATGTATCTGAGATATAACTTCTCCAACACTTGAGCTTGCATACAAAGTATCAAAGGTATTGTTGTTGTCTTTTTATCTGAGATAAAGATATAATAAAACCTTACAAGACCAAGTTGCATTTTGTTTTCCTATCACAGTGATGCCTATTCTGAGAGTGTCCTAAACAGTAAGACATACATTATATAAGTCACATGCTAATTACTCTAACTTATAAAAATGTATAACATGTATCCCTCTTTCTCTCTGTGTCTAATAAATTCAATGATACTAAGCCCCACAATTACCAGCTGCAATATTAAAGGGATGAACACATAAATACGCCAATAATAGTAACATTATAGTTTGTATTTTACAAATTGAGTGTTTTATCTTTTGATTCTTTGTTGTTTTTTTTAATGCTAAAATTCATGTACTTTTACTTCAGTACACGTTTGAGTGCAGGACTAAGTACATCCACGTATGATGGATAACTTTTACTAACCATTAACATTTTACGAGCTAATCCTGTCAGTAACTTGTTAATGATAAAGTTGTTTCCCTTTGTTCCAAATGGGGGCGGTAAAGGGTTTGTTGTGGCCAATGACGTCAATCGATTGGCGAGAAAGACCTTTATCAAGTTAGCGAGAATGTCAAAGAAGGTTGGGATTTCAGAATAAAAACATCCAAAATGCCCACACTACACCAACAATGCCAACATTCATTCACAATAAAAAAAAATGAGTGAATAGACAAACTAGTACCGATGTAAGATTTCTAGTACTTCAAAAAAGATTCATCTTTTTTTAAAACCATTTATCGGTTTTATTCTGGACTTCATCTAAAAAAATAAGACAACCGGAAGCCCTGTGTTTTACGCCAACAACACTGTAACTTGACCCTGATGTTCCCACCGAGCTGTCGAAGGAGAAACAGGTTTTTCATTGTCGCGAAGATTGAGTTTACAGTTTCTACTGTTATATAATTGAGTTGTTTGGTGTCTCGTCCTTCTTTCCGTTGCCGTTTCCCAGCCGTTCAAACCGGAATGGCCGAACCGAGCGGCAGATATCAGCAGGTATGAAAACACTTTATCCGTTACTAATAGCTAACGCGTTAAAGATTTAGGTTAAGCATCACGTGTTAACGTCAGCTTTACAATATTAAACATGGTGACGTCGATACACTGTCCCAAGTGTGTCGACGGTGACACCATCCCGAAAGGGACGAGGTCTTTGCGAGTGTCGTCGATTTTTCTTTTGGTTGCGATTTAATTTTGTCCTTTCCAGGGGCGAAGATGGCAGTGCGCGTGAGCTCAACGCTTCACGTTTCCGCCTTCGTGAAAGCCAACGCGACACGAGCGCCTGTGTTTTCATTTTCATTTTTTTGTGTGCCTCGGATTGTGATTGAGTTATGTTGTAGTTAGTTAGCGTTTCAACTTCCAATTCACGCTTCTAGACGTCTCCGTGTGCGCTCGCGTTAATGTTTGGGGTCTGGCACGTGACCCACACCAAGTGGGTGTGTTCAGTGGTCGTCGAACTTAACCGCGAAGTCTGCTGGGTAACCTGCTGAGCGAGGTGTTATGGGGCAGACGGTCCTCCTTATTATGGTATGTCTGCTCCTGGGATCGATGGCAGTGATCAGTCATTTGCTGGCTATAACTTAAGTCATTTAAGGATGAAATGTTTTATTCAGTAGCCTACTTAATTAATGCATACATTGCGAGAGAGTGACAGTTAACGTTACCCAAATAGATGTTTGTTGACCTATATAGTCAGTTTAAAAAAAAGAAAATTGCAACATTTAGATCACAAATAAATAATCCCTCAATAGGCATTCATGTTGTTTGTCCTCCAAATATTGAAGCATTGCTGGAGATTTATTTTATTTTGTATATTTGCATGTTCAGATCTGATCTTATAAATGTATGGGGATTTACAGTTCCTTAATGATATGAAACTAGGGAACCATGAGAGATAAAGAGTGTTCATCGACTAAGAGTTTATTTGGTCTGTTAAACCAGAATTTCTTTGAATTTCTTTAGTCAAAGATGGCCTTGTGCTAAACCAGTGTTGCTGACTTGACTACTTATTATTCAACACTATTTCCGTGGTCTTTCTGGGCTGATGATCAAATTTGGTGTGGTTTTAAAATTTAGCTGAATCAAGAGTCAGAATGGGCTGTGTTTGATCCCTCACGTGTGTCCTATTTTGTAAAAGAGAGGAATAAGGAGAAATGAGCAACATGCTATTGCTCATTTCCTCTTTTTAACATTATACATGCTTGGAAAACTTTTTTTTTTATGTGGAACCAGTTTCCATTCTTCTCCTCTGATCATTAGCTTGCAGAGCTAACTGTGCAAACAACGGTGACAGTGACAGAGCTCCCGGTGTTTGCCTCCACGAACATTCATGTAAGCCTGTTAAATAAATCAGGATGTGGTTATTCCTTCTCTCGCAGCTGACCAACGAGGTGGACCCAGAAGAGAGTCCAGAGGTAGCAGCTGACGCTCCACCCCCGTACAGCAGCATCACAGTGGACAATGCCGGTAAGGCCATGACTCATCCAGATGTTTCCCTGGTGCTTCAGTACTTTGCAGTGGTGGCACATAGGAAACACAGCCCTTTTCTAAAGATATCTTGAGCGAGTGAATAATAAATAGCTGTGGGCTATTCAAGAAAAAACACAAAGGCAATGTATGGGGCCTTAATATGTCTATCTTTATAATTGCAATATACCGCACCAAAAGGATAAATACATTGAAAGGTAACCACAACACACAGGTCCCGATCCTATTATTATTTGAGTGTGTCAGATAAGCATTTGATCAACATTTAGGTAAATGTAACAGCTGTAGCCTTCTAAAATTTTGCCTGTTTTATTTCTCACAAGCTTTTCTTGATCCAAATACTGGAGGTCTTAACTCAAAGCTATGAAACTGACAGGCTTAAATTATTGATATGATTTAAATACAAGTTCAGCTGGAAGAACTTGATATTGACTTTTCAGTAGGCCTCTTTGTGGGATGTAATAGTTGACTCGGACATGTTTAACCCTCTTTATTACCCATACTGTCCCACTTATTTTAACACTATCGGGCTGTCAAACACAGTCGAGATTTATCTTGATCGCATTAGCAGCACTTTTATTGTAATCTTAAAAGTCAGTGAGGATTAGTAGGGAATTGTAGTTCAGAAATCCTTTTTTTAAATGTGCTTGTAAACACGCAATGCAGTATGAATTACTTTGCATTCGTAAAAACATCGTCCTTTGTTTGTTAAACTGTGCCGTTTCTTCTTCCAGCCTACTTTGACTACAAGGAAGACGGGGCTTTCCCCAAGCCTCCTTCATACAACGTAGCGACCACGCTGCCTTCCTATGATGAAGCAGAAAGAACCAAGACTGAGACTACTGTTCCCCTGGTAACTGGGAGAGTGAGTATCTCATTTCTTTTTTTTTTTCTTCTTCTTTGCTTGCGTTCGCATTCACTATGCACACTGACACACACACTGTAGTGCCTTGTGCCCAAACACTTCCTGTGTTGTCAGCAAGACAGGAAGTGTTTCACACCCTGCAATGGAAAACTTTGGTCCTTGGTACTGATTGTGTCTGTTTCTCTTTTTCTGACATGAACAATTGTTGCTGGTTTGAACAGTAAAAGTTTCATAAAAATGAAGAAAAACATTTATTACCACTTCAATTAAGTAACATTCACCAATACCTTTGCACATAATGACCACAGTCTGTGCCTCTCAAGTGCTCACAGCCGGTAACCATTTTCTGTCAATGCCTCAATCTCCTGTTCCCCCTAAACTACCTCCCTCTGTGCACTTTGCACCCGGGTTTGTTCCAAGTAAAATTTGAGTAAATATTGGCGCAGCATTTGAAACGCAAAGGGAGCTTCAGACTTTTAACATTTTCTGTACTGATGCAGGGTTGGCATGACATGTTAGGACAGGTATTGTACCTGTGATGTCATTAAATCTAATTTTTCCAGTGGCACTCAACATTGTTATGATATCCAGACTTGAAATAAGCAGTGAAATGTCCATTTTCAATTTGCTTTCAAGCCATTGATGTTTTGATGGTGTAGTTTTCCATGGCTGCAACCACATGCTATGAAAAAAACAAAGCCAAAAACCTTTTATTACAGATTGCATCTTGAAAATCAATTTAATAATTTTTGGTAGTATAGTCTTTTTGATATCCGGTGCGTTAAGAGTTTCTTGATCTTTTGTGATATGATTGTGTTGGGAAATATCCATGTTTTTTTAATAAAGCATTGGTTTTCTGGAACCTTTTCTTTTCCAGTTATTGTGTAGCTGTCTTTCATTTACAAAGGGCTATCTCCTACAGGATGCCATTAACTTGCATTTAATGCCCAAGGGATTCTTTGAAAAGAACACCGGTAATCTAACCTTGAATGTGCAGGCTTTACCACAAATGTCTCTTGAATCTCTTGAGTCATCCATCTTATCAAATCAGGAACTATACAAAATGACTTTCTGTTTTTAAAAAAGAAGACGACGTTTCCGGCAGCTCATTTCTGACCTCTAGAGGTCACTGTAAAGCTTTGCACTTGACTGCGTATGAGGCCACCCTGTTTTGATTTGCCAGTGTTGTGTTTCTCTGCCACACGCTGCCTTGTGCTCAGCAGCAGCAGCACAGGGAACGCCTGGAGACTTTTGACGAAGTAATTCGCAGTTCACTGGAGGTAACTGGGAGGAGTGGGAGGAGAGTGTATGCTGAGAGGAAGAGTGTGAGGGCGCAGATGCACTTGTTTGATGTATTCACTTCCTCACCCTTCTTGTGTGTCTGTGTATTTAGAGTGCTAGCTAGTGCTTAGTTGATAGATATACAACATCCACTGGTCCTCCTGATGTCCCGAGTTGAATGTAACTGACTCCAGACCTTTTCGATAATGTGACACTGATGGTAATTAAATGGGCTTGCGGTGTTGTGGTGGTTTCATTGGTCTCTTGGTTGTTTGTGTTGTGTTTATTCTGTTTTGAGCCAAGCTTGGTCTCCACTCATGTGCTTGCCCGTGCTTAGTCCTAATTCACTTTGATCTCAGCCACTGCTTTGTACTTGTACAAGTTTTGAATACAGCATTGTGAATTTTGTTAAAATAAAACCCCAAACCATTGGTTTTGTAGACTGGAAATAGTTTCAAATAAGTAGAGTAAAGTCCTTGAAAGCTCTGCGACTGCCTGGCTATGGTGAAGTCGTTTGAATGCTTATATAACTCCACTCTCTTTTCTTTTTGCCCCTCTGCAGGATGAAGACTTTGTGACCAGAGACGACTTCGAAGACGCGGATCAGCTGAGAATAGGAAATGATGGCATCTTCATGCTCACCTTTTTCAGTTAGTTTCTCAACCTACTCGTCCGTTAGGTTCTCTTCTCTCCACCTATTATCTTTTGTCTTCAGCTCTCGTGTTCCTAAATTTGTGCAGAAATTACATCTTATCTTTTTTTGAGATGCAAATAAGTGAATTTCCCATCTTCTCCCAGTTTTTGAATTTGCAGACATGTCTAACACTTTTTTCTCTTCTCCGTCATCCTCTGTCCAGTGGCATTCCTGTTCAACTGGATCGGTTTCTTCCTGTCTTTCTGTCTGACCACCTCAGCAGCTGGCCGCTATGGAGCTATCTCAGGCTTTGGCCTCTCCCTAATCAAATGGATCCTCATAGTCAGGGTAAGGTCAAGGACCCCCCCAACACTCGCACACCACCCATAGAATGTGTTGTTTTTTTTACGCATGAACAACTCTGGTATTTTAATGTTGTTGCTGTAGTGGTTGCCTTGTTGGTGCTGCACTATTTCCTCAAAGTTCTCTTGAGGAGCGCTGCCTTGAGACCATATGTTTTGTAACCAGTCGCCTCTGTCTTCTCTGTTTGGTTTGTAGTTCTCCACATACTTCCCTGGTTACTTTGATGGACAGTACTGGCTGTGGTGGGTGTTCCTGGTGTTGGGTAAGTAGCCAACCTCTGAATTAGAATGCTTCAAATAGGGAATCGAATGTTTTTGTCCTGCTTTTGACACATTTTTGCTCAGTGGAGCTCCACTGGAGCAGCGTTTTCGGTGTCAAATATTTTACAGAATAGTTACAGCAGGATTGTCGGCCCTAATTATTATCCTGTTATTGACTACACAGCACATAGAGGTGCAAAGTGGGAGGAGAACAAGTTTTTCCCCAACCATAAATTCACATTTTTATTATCATGATCAATATTTAGATATTAGCAATACATTAAATGGCTAATTATAAGGGAGTGGTCACCCTTTATGGCATTTCCAGTTGTCTCACTTTCCCTTTTTTTTTGCTGCTCTCCAGGCTTTTTGCTCTTCCTGCGAGGATTCATCAACTATGCCAGAATTCGCAAGATGGCCGACACCTTCTCCACCCTGCCCCGCACCCGAGTCCTCTTCATCTACTGAGCTCACGATCCATCAGTTTTCAACATAATATTTTTCCCCTTTTCAGTGAAACATACTATCTGGTTTTATCCAATCACAACGGGAGTAAAGAACATGTTTTCCCTCTGCTTGACATGATTTGAACAATACAACTATTGTCCCCCTTCGGTGTAAAATAGTGAAATGCCGTAAAACCCATCAGTTGTTAGTGGTGAACTGTCAAGTGCTATTTGCAGTTATGACGTGTGTGATGTATAAATGAATGCCTTATTTTCTGTTTTACTGCCTGTTGGTGGCAGCAGCATGAGCTGTTCTCCTGTTAGCCACCAGGGGGCAGTCCTGTTTGTGTTTTTCTTTAACCAGTCTTCTATCAGATGATGTCATGGTTCTCAGGCCAAGACTCAGTGGGACATTTTGGTGTTATGGGTTGATTTACTCAGTGTGAAATAATATAATATAATTCAAGTACCAGTTTAATGTACTTTTAACCCTTTTGACTGACGTGTCATTCCATTGGAAAATAGTGTATAATTCAGTTAATTCTGTTTTCAGTCTAATATTATTAGCTTTTGTTGTGGTTCAAGGCCTGAAAAGGTTGAGGATACACAGAAGATCAGGGGGGCAGGTTTCCCAAGAGAATTTCTTTCTCTCACATAAGTAAAAATTGTCCGTGCTTACACACCCAGTAATCAGGAGTGTTGTTTCCTTGCATGTAATACATGCATGTCAGCAGAGAGGCAAAGCAGAGCTTCTTTGACATGCTGGAGAGCGATGCCCTGCTCAAGGACGTGGTTATGGGGATGGAATAAGATGATAGTCTGTCACTCCATTCAGATGTGCAATTAGACTCCCTATCTTAGTCATTGGCACCCAATGATTGGTTTTCAATGAATAAAAAATGATCGTATTGCCAAAAGTAATTTGGAAACCCTGCCCTGTGAAGAACAAGGAATGCATTATACAGAGCAGAGATTTCTTTTGCTTTGACCCAATAGTGAAATATTGAAGGAGTCATTCTTTTTATGTATATCGTCATTGTAGTGGAAGTGGATTGATTATTTTATAGAAGGATTTCAATATCTGGCTCAGAAAATGTTTGGAATTAAACTGGAAAAAGTTCATTTGTGTGTTAAGCTATTTATTACATGCTAATAACCTCCCTGTGAAAATCACATACCATTATAGTTTTGCTTTTAATGTTATGGTATGCCACAATCTCGCGAATAAGCTTATTGATATCAACTAAAAGCAGGCGATATTTCAGATATTTGTCACAGCGGGATTTTAGTAAACAAAAGCACTCTTTCATGTGATGTATTTTGTAGTGTGTCTGGTGTGTGGAGGACTCAGAAAAGTAAGGATCCAAGCAGTCCTCGGCCACAGAGAGGAAGCTGAGCTGACCACGATATTCAGTTACTGACATGAGACGTACTTTTAGCCATGCTAAATTTAACACACAGGAGACACGTGTGTGTGCGTGTGTGTGCATGCAGGAATTGAGATGATTGACTGGTGGCGGTTAATTATACGTGTCAGCAGTGTTTTTCCGTGCAGTTGGAACAGGAAGTGAAGGTCACCCCACCTGGAAGACATGTTGCACCAACTGACACCGTGTTTGGTTTCACTGGAAACTTTTAGCGTCACATCAGCACGGTTGCTTTATTGGCCTCTAGTGGAACTTGGTTGACATGACATTAGCTCCTTTCAGGTCATCTTTCACATGGCACCGAGGGGGAAATGTCACTCTAAATTCACTAGCAATGATTATTTTACTGCACACGATTGCAGTATTCTCAAGAGAATAAGTCAGCCAAACCAGATTCTCATGCGTGCATGAATCCAGTCTTCAGGTGGATACTAATTGTAAAGTCACTCCATGTGGTTCAAAGCTTGTAGAAGCCATGAGTGTGATTAAATGACAGGAAACTCTGAATTTGACTGCATGCTGAAAGGCAACTGTTGAATGGTGGGTGACATTGCTAACAAATGTTTCTCTTCCTTATAAACTATACATTTCCTCTGTTGTTTACCCCTGACTTGCTGCACCACTGCTTTCTGAAAATCAGATTTCCTGAAGTAATTTCTTCTTATGCGCTGTGCACTTTGGAGAAAACAGAAACAGCTGTCGGTCAGAAATTGCAGATGTGCAGTAGCTCTGGGACTGAACCTGTGAACTCAAACTGTCTCAGCTTTAAAAAAAAAAAATTACTTCAGAGTATTTCAAGATCTTTTTTTGGTTAACTTGATCGGTTTTAGCAACAAAAAAAAGCCTGTAAAGCGAGGCGAGAGAAGAAGACAAATAGGGCGAAGGTCCTACTCCAGACCATCAACACCAGTCCACTGAGCCCCCACCTCACCAGATGATCTTGGATAAACAAACTTCATTTTCCCAGGTGCAGATGGGTTTAATCGCTGACAGTGTTTCAGCTGTAAATTCTGGCAAAGCACACACAACAAAATTCCTTATCGTCAACATCGTACACAGATTGAGCCTCGGTACACATGAATCCCTCTGTAACGTCATTCCTCCTCTGCTCCAGCAGGGTCAACCAGTCCAGGTGTTCCCGTTATCCAGATGTCATTCATAACATAACTCCATTGTGCCAAGAGCTGTCTGTGTCTTGTCAGCTGCCCTCGATTTACAGAGACGGAAGTATTTCTTGGAGTAATTGATGGGAATTATGTGTGCTAGCCAAGTGCCTGCACTGCTTGCATGTTTTAGCTATCAGAAGATAAGAGGAGACTTTTTGATTTACAGAGAGCCTGGGAGTGAGCCATCTTTCCGAAGAGACATGCTGAACTTTTCTGGCTGCGGTTACCGAGGCTTTTTGTGTAAACAATTTTATTATAGCAATAGCTGATAAAGTGATATGATAAGACAAAAAGTATGTTGTCCAAAACAATAGAGAGACTTTCCCATAAGTACTGCGTAAGTTTGTTTAGAGGTTGTTTTTTGTGTGGCTGTTTCACCAGGTAAGTATGTAAGTATATAAGTACACTGCAGGCTATTTAAAAACCTCTGAGTGAGTAAACTGCATGTTAGACTTATATCATTAACAATTAATTATTAACAATTCATTTTTTTTCTACTGTGAAAAAATACTTATTTTAGATTTCTATTAAAAAAAAGGTTTTAGCGACACAAAAATATATATTTTGATCATTTCCTTTTTGTTCAGGCTCAAATGAATACTTTTGACACTTTTGGGGAAACCGCTTGCTTTCTTGTTGACAGTCAAATGAGAAGATGGATATTGCTCTCAAACACAAGAGTGGTATCGACCTCCTCATTTAACTTTCAGCAAGAGAGCAATAAGGATTGTGTTGCATGATCATCACTTTCTCTTTTTTTTTTCTTCATACCTCGCTCATCAACTTCCGCTGTTGGGCTTGAGAGCAAGACACTTTGAATTTAAATTGCTCCACTAAAGTTGCTCAACAGCACAATAATGGCCATATTGAGCAGCTGCCAGGTGTGGAACTACTACTGCTTGTATGAAGGTAAAAAAAAAAAAAGAAGAGAAATCCTTCCCATACATGGACACATAAAATACATCACATTAGAGACATCAATGTGCATAAGATAAGAATGTTTCACAATATGTGACCCTGCATCAGATGTGTGTTGCACGTTATCACACGGCAGGTTGATTGCTCACGCTGCATTGTTTTGCAGCGTGAGCACAAAAACAGAACACATAAAAACTAAATCACCAACATAGCAATAATCTGTTTACAGCACCTGCATGTTGTGCTAATAAGAGTTCCAGAGGGCACCGCTCTGTTCAGTACAAATGGAGCTAAAGCTGTCTTAGTTTTCTCAGAAAGGCAGATAGTGGAACGAGTGAAAATCACTTGTAACATGTTTATCCTCCTCGGTAAGACGTGGATGAAACGCTTGGCTTCAAAAAGATCCATTCTGTTAACACAAGAGGGGTTCTGGGAAATGTGGTCTGAGTGACTGCTCGTGATGATCCTGCAATCTCTCACTGAAATTACACCAGGATATCAAATTTTAAAATAAAGCGATATTAACAGATATGCGCTACATGATTAAAGACCGCTGCAGGCGTTCCACCGGAAACTTTTCTCATTTTTTATTTATCGTTATTCATTTTTAAGTTGGAAACCCCTGCCAGAAGTTCCCATCACTTTAGACAAACTGCAGTCAATCAGAGCCTCCTGCTGTCAGTCTGAGTTTCAGATAGGAGGTTTCCCGGGATGTGGGAAGGATGTGGGTTGCATCCAAATGATATGTCCGTCTTTTTCTTCTCTCTGTGTGTGTGTGTGTGTGTGTGTCTGTGTGTGTGAGTGTGTGAGTGTGAGATTGGGGCGGGGGGAGGGGTGTTATCATTGATGTGTGAGTCATCCTGACCCTCCCCTCCTCTCTCTTGCACTTCATGTGGTGTATTTAATGCGTGTGCGTACAATGGTGTGCGTGTCTGTGGACGTGCTTGCGTGAGCGTCCTATAAGCAGCGCGTGTGTATGTTGAAAGTCGACATGCTTCCAATGCCAAGAAAAAAAGCTATGATGTAATTTTTACCTATATATGTGTGTCATGGCGAATGCGTGAGCATCCCTCTGTATTGTGTGTGTGTGTGTGTGTGTGTGTGAGGTTGGTAAAGCAGTGGTGAGTCATCCACAGGCCAACGTTGCCTGTTACCATGGGTCACACACAGCAGGTTCCCCACCTCCCCATGAGCTCCCTTTTTTTTTTTTTTTAACCCACCTCTCTTCCTTATCCTCTTCCTCCTTCTCCTCCCCCTCCATCTCCTCCTCTTCTTTTTCCTCTCTGACTCACAGATGACTCCCCCACCATCACCAATGACATCACCACCCCCTCCCTAACACTTTGTTGTGGTGAATCATACTGTACGTTGAGATTTTCTCGGCTCCTCTCCTCGGCCAACCGGCAGGGTAAAACTGAATGTCACCCATTCATTCATAAAATCACAATCAAGTCGCCGAAGCGGTTGTCTCTGTCGACTGTGACCATTCAGTAATGTCGTTAGAAGATATTTCCTAGTGGTGTCATCAAAAGGGATTAGACGAGCAGGGTGTCAGAGTCACCGAAAGCTCAGACTCTCAATGCAATTTGTATGTCTCTGTGTTTTCAAAGTAGGCGACATGTAATGATACGAATCGCCTCCTGGCTGAGTTACTGGACGTCCACAGAATCAGAAGGTGGGAGCTGCTGAACGGTTCGATATTTCCAAAGATGGAGGGTCAGTTTAAAAGTACCAAGAGTAATGCTATAAAGGAATGCTTTCAAGCACAGGTATTTTCTTTGTAATACAAATGGGAGACTCAATATATACGCAAGTAGAGACTAAGCTAGCAAACCTACTGTGCTTTTAAGTACCTATACTATCATGCTATTTGGTACGCTTTAATCAAAACAAAATAGATTTTGTAGTCAAATGCAATATGCAGAAAATACCAGGATTGCCTCCGTCCGCATTTTGCATTTCTGGCTATTCTGTCCCACAAACCTCTGCAGCGGATATGTGCACTTGAGGGTCAAATCCTATGACGTAGTATGTCTCAACTGAACGCATAATGCATGCAATATGTATATTGTAAGCGCAGCCGCAGTATGTACTAAATGTATAAAGAGAATGCAGGTGATTTGGAAAGCAGTGATATATGTTTGTCAGACTTAAAGAATACACCTCATGCGTATCTCAACACTTGATCAGAGTTGCTACTTAAATATTGAACTAACTTACCTTCCAACACCTTCAAATCGCACAAAGGGACTCCTTATTAGAACATATAGAGAACCCCCCAAAACCTGAACATTTCACTAGTAATCTAAATGTATTCTCTATTCTGGACAACTTACTTGGATATGGCTGCAGTAACGGTTGTTAATCAATTTAGCGAGTATTCTGGCTAGTATTATTCAGCGTGCATGACATTTTAAGTGTATTGTTTTTTATACTTTTTTAAAAATTAACGCTACTGAGGCATTTTTCATGGCTGTTGCGGCTTGGACTTTTGACAGTTGGCACAAAGGAATGTAAGAATATTCTTCTGTGACACTCAATACATGGTAGTCTGCCTATAGGAATACAAATGCACAGAATCTCAGTTCAACAGAATATGCTTTATAAGGTCTTTTATGTCCCCCTTTACTGGAAATGTATCAAATGTACCAGATTTTGCAACATGCAGAAATGGTTTACTGTCCCTTCCATGTATTACTGCTCATCATCTATTGACAATAATGTCATGTCATTACATCTCTCCCGATATATTTCTTGCTGTGTGGCGCTCTTTAGTCTATAACGTGAAAAATGACCCCTGTTTCTCACTTTACTGCTCACCTCCACAGACTGCTGACGGCTTTGGTTCCGCAGGCGTTTCTGAATGTCATAAAACGCAGCTCCGTTGTGTTGCCTGCGTGTTATTAACTTTGCAGAATGTTTGTGAATGCCGGTGGTGGATAAGATGCCGCTGTATCAGATTCAGAGAGGCGACTTTGTCCATGACTTCATCCTGTAGTGACGTCAAAGACCTGGGTTCTTGTTTGCTTTCACACTATTCAATTCCGCCTGGAAGATTGTAGATTATTGGATGGGAGCTGTGACTCTAATCTTCCCTCCGCTCCTATACCTTCCATTCTACTACATCCTCTATTGCAATGTATCAAGCAGAGCTGGACAACATGCATTGTGTTGAATTGTGTTCCTGCATATTGTATTGTATGTTTCGATTCTATTCTTCTTCACAGGTTTAGATTGTGAGTTGTATGCTTTTGACTCTGAGTTGTCGCATGCTCGGACACCTCAGACATACCTCCTGTCAACAGTTTAATTACTGTTACAAGTCGGTGCTCTCGGATATCTAGCTCCCATTTGACTGCACATGCTGTAACCATGGCAACAATAAACCGTGCACAACAGTGATGGTTAAGCTCAGAAAGTGAGGGTGAAACCAGCCAACGACACTTATTACAAGAGGTCCAGTTTTTCTTATCGCATCCATTTGGGGAGCTTTCACGGAAAGTGCTGATAATTTATTGACTCCTGCGGGATTATATTTTGATTAATTGTCGTGTTCCGCATTATTGTCCTCGACTGAAATGTATAATATTCTCCTGTGAGACGGTTTGCGTTCGTTCTAGTTGTGTGAATCCACCTGCCGTCTCACTCTGTCTCGGCTTACAGGGCTTTTTGTGAATGGAGAATCGCTGTGCTATGACGGCAGGATGGGTGAATGGGAGGGAGCGGCGGGCGGATGAATGGGAGGGATGGAGGGACGCATGTGCCGAGGGAGGGAGAGATGTGGAGGCTACGTCACATTACGTTTCCGCAGTGCATCAAGGGAACTGGTCTGTCTGTGACTCATACTGTCAGGATGGGGCGGGGAGGGGGTGATGGAGAGGGGAGAGAGAGAGAGAGAGAGGGAAGGAGAGAGAGAGAGAGAGAGAGAGAAAGAGAGAGAGAGAGAGAGAGGGAAAGAGAGAGAGAGAGAGAGAGAGAGAGAGAGAGAGAGAAGGGCAGAGAGAGGAGGAGGAGGAGGAGACAGAAAGGAAGAGGATGAGGAAGAGAGAGAAGTAAAGGAGGGGTCTTTTTTTTGTCCTATATACCTTTAGTTGTTTTATTTTTCCTTTCCATCACTCCATCCTCCATCAGTGATGTAATACAGGTGACCTATTCATCACAGAGGAAGCCTTCCTCCTCTTCCTCTTCCTCTCCTCTCATTTTATCTCTGTCTCCCCTCCTTCCACGCTCCCTCCCTCCCTCCCTCCTTCCCTCCCTCCCTCCTCCTCACTCAGCTGACTGGCTGAATGCATGAATGAACAGGACTCGCTCCTTTTATAGCGGTGGGGGAGGGGATGACACAGGAAGCCATGAGGCAGACGCAGAGCAGGAGTGGAGGAAAGAGTGAATGATAAAGAAGAAAGAGAGGGAGGAGGAGAGAGTTCCCATGGCATCTCAACCAATACACATTGACTTCTGATCCCATCCTTTACGTGTGAAGCTGTTGCAATTATCTGTCTGGCTGTGTGTGTGTGTGTGTGTGTGTGTGTGTGTGTGTGTGTGTGTGTGTGTGTGTGTGTGCGCGCGTGTGCGTGTGCAGGCATACCGGTTTATGTGTGTAAGAATAGACGCAATCTTGTTTCATGCATTGATAAATCCGTGTGTACAATTTATTGCCTTACGCAGATGCTTCCTCTTTATGCCACTAGCTGCTGCTTTACATAAAATATGAATAAATGACACAGTGACAGTGAGCTGTCACTTGGTTTAGAGTCTGCAAATATTTCTGGTGATAACGAGATCATGCTCAACATGTATCCCTGGTTTACAGTTGAGGTTTCCTCTACTGATCATGGTCTATATCAGCACATCCCCGTGTGCAGTATCAAGCTGACCGATGGCCAAAAAGAGACATTGTGCTCAAATGATTAAAATCAAATCAAATCAATATAACTACAGTTTACTACAAGTGTATAACAACTTAAGTAACATACAAAATACATCAATATTTTCTATTCACAATGTGAAGAATGTGTGATGGGAAATTATCACCTGCATTTTAACGTCCTTCAGCTCAGCTAGTTAAGTCTCTTTCAACCTCTTTTCCAGATGTAGCAGCTGCAATCATACTGTTAATCCTTTGCACGTAACCTGCCCAGCGAGTACAATTATAGTGACAAATTGCATAACATCACTCGCAAGATGTTGAATTTTGATGGACTCGAGGCTCAAACTGCTCTGTACTTTTCCGTATGTGAGAGTTCTTGCACAGCAGAAATAGTTAAAGACAGTTTAACTAATAATTAGGTATGTTTCATCAGTACGAGTTGATGGTAATGGTGGTATGGTTATCTGCAATTAATATACCTTGTGCACTAACTTAGAACAGTGTTTAAACTGTTAACCGGAACTATGCTTGAACTGATATTATTTTAAACACATGCAATCATGCATACATATTTTCTGCGGCCATGGAATAAATACATTTTAAGTTTTTCCCATGACCTTTTAAAATGATCCTAAATAGCTATATATATATATGTATATATATATATATGTATACGTACCTGTACTTTGCTATATAGACCATATAAGTTTGTGTGTGTGTGTGTGTGTGTGTGTGTGTGTGTGTGTGTGTGTGTGTGTGTGTGTGTGTGTGTGTGTCTCATTGCCAGACCCTAGTTGTCTCTGCCTCCACCTTGTATGAGTCAGAGCTGCAGTACAGTGTGGGAGGGGCTGGGATTGGATATCCTGCTAGTGGTTCGTCCACACACATGCACGCACACATACACACTTTTGTATTGTTATATTTGTGAGGACCCTTCGTGATGGAATACATTGTTCAATGTTTTTGAAATGAGGACCAGCAAGATATTAACTGTCAGTGGCCAAAACTCTCACTGGTCCCAGATTAGATGTAAAAGAACACACATATACACACTCCTCATATGCTGAAAGACTAACAGCAAACACATATATGGAACTTAACACACATAAGCACACATACACGCGCACAAACACAGCATGCTGTCACATCCGGCCCTGCGCTCCACAGCGTGGCCTATAATTAGCTGCCTGCAAAGCTGACTGCCTAGAGATGAGAAGAGCTAACCAGAGAGAGAAGGAGAGGAAGAGAAGGAGATGAGCTAACCACATGGAGGTCGATGCTGCTCCATCAAGAAAGGGGGAAGAATGTTGAGAAAGAGGGAATGTGAGGTGGGAGAAAGAACCAAAAGGAGGTGAAGCCTAATAAAGGGGAAGCCACATTTGATAGAGGAGAGATGGAGCTCATTCACAGGAATGTATCCAAAGTGTGACGATGGGTTCACACACTTGGAGTGGGTTGCCCCTGCAGGGATTAAACACCAAACCCTTGCAGTGACATACACCGGCCCACAGCCCACTCAGCTATACAAGACGACCAAATAAGGGATTGGAGAGTGTGTGTGTGTGTGTGTGTGTGTGCGTGTGTGCTCCTTTTCTCTGCACATACTCAGCAACTGGAGCATTTTTATGAATGGGGCTCCGGCAGCCAGAGCGGTAAAGTATGTCAGAGCACTATAATGAGAGCTGCGATGGTCTCTTAAGCAGCACGATTTCATCTGTGTGACAAAAGTAGGCTTGAGATTCGGCTTCGAATGAATGAGTCAGGATAGACGTAACCTGGCTGCATCGACACTGTATGCAGGAGGGGGGGCTTGGAGGGTATGGGCTGGTGTTGGTAGGGGGCGAGGGGAGTCAGGGAGAGAGAGAGAGAGAGAAGGAAAGAGGGAGGGGTTTGTGTATGACTCATACTCTCTCCTCTCTCATTGTCACTCCACTGCATTGGAGGACTTCTGGCCTGCTGTGGGCTCTCCCTCCTTTATCTCCATCTCCCTGTCTGCATCTCCATTTGCTCCACAGCTTCTCAGCCACTGCATTGTGGCTTTGTCTCGTCTGGGTCTGTTCTTTCTCCTTTTGAGATTTTCTTTCCGTAATAATGATGCCGGTGACGAGCAAGACTTTCAACCACTTAAACCCACTGAGCCTGATGGTGGGTCAGTCAGTAAAAACGCATTGTCGAAACCAACAGAGATGTACTTTGAATTGAAGTGGAGGTATCAAATGGGAAGCACAGCATCTTCCACAGGGATATTTCTATTTGATGGGATGGTGCAACTATTAAAATCATCTTGAGTCTTGGGTTTCATTATTACAGATGGTGGTAACATCAGATACCTCTGATGACGAAGTGGAGCACTTTTATAAATTCTCCCAGTGAAAGGCTTAAAGGTCAGCTGCTGTCTTAAACCCTTACTGGAAGTGTGTTCAACTCGCTGCATAGCAGTGTAGCTATACATGCGTTGCCACGTGTGGGGTGTTAAAGCTTGTCTTTCACAGACTGACCAACCTATACTATACTTCATTGAGTTCCCTGACATCACATGGAATAAAAACAACTTGCTGCTGTTCGGAGATGCCGAGTGTAGCTGTGAGGAAATAATTTCCCTCGGATTTTTTTGCTCCCTTAAATGTCCTGCTCAATCCAGCATCGACCTTGTAAATTACATTTTTCTGTCTTAAAAAAAGATCAATATTGGTCTGATTAGTTTCTTTGCACAGCAGTAAAGTTTGTAGTATAGTTACACAAACTAAATGCCGAACGACAATTAAACACAGTGACGTCGCCACAGGGATTGGTAACGATGATGACAAATGTGGATTATGGCTACAAAACGTGGAAGTCAAGCATAAATACGTGATAAGGGATTTTTGTCATCCCGTTTCCGTTGGCCGACTCCACAGAGCTGAAAACAGAAAATCTCCCTTCTTGATGGAGGATGTCGAGATCTGTTGAAGTGAGAGGGACATACATTTTACATGATGGAAATACCGCCTGGAAAGTCACCGGCGGGGGTGGTGGCGCTGGTGGAGGTGGAGGTGGGGGCTTTAGTTGCTCATGCGTGTGCGACGCGTTCATTTTTATTCCATGCCTTTCTCGGCTTGACTAATGGGTGCACTGGGCCCTACGCTTTCACGCTGGGCTGGAGGAGGCATGGAAATAAGATACAGGGTGTGTGAGTCAGTCAGTGGTCATTACAAATTAACAAACAGCTGGTAACCTCCGACTTTAAGCAACCAAAACCGCCGATTCCTAATTAGGAGAATATGGGAAGGTGAAGAAGTTAAGTTCTGTGTTCCCACGATCTGTCTGATGATTAATTATCATTCCTTACTGTGTTCTCATTCGGGAAAAATAATGTGCGTGGTTGCTCATTATTAGCTTTAAGGGAATTATACTTTAATGTACAATACAGTGCCAGTATATATGGGGAGTGCCTTTGAAAAATAAATTGAATCCCTTTATTTAAGTATAATCATAATGCGTTTCACTATTTATTTTGGTGTCTGGAAGTGTTTTTTTCCTCACTTTCTTTTGGCATAAAAGCAGAATTCAAGATACTTTATTTAAACATGTGTTAAATAAGCACCTTGAAAAAGGTTCACATGTCCCTGAACAGTGATATATGGTCCGTTATGCAAAATACTCCCACTATGGCTGACATGTAATGAAAGTGTGGAATCGCCTCACACTGATGTGCAAATGTGGTTTGTCAATGCTTTATGCTGATTCTTTTCGCAGGTTCAGAATAATGTTTAACAATGGCCCTCCCTCATCTTCGTTGAGCATGTTAGTGTCCTCACATTTGTCCCTCAATAAATAAGCTTCTCACTGCAAACAGTGGATTTAAAAAGCCACAATAGTGTGACACAAATATGCTTTACATGATTATAATGCTATTTTGTTTCTGAGATGTTCATAGATTGATCTCTCAAAATAGTCACGAACCAAGTAGTTGTAGTTGAGTTCACTTCATGATCACTGTTCTGTGGTCGTCTTTATGAAATGCAGAGAAACTGGTCCATCAATGATTAACTTTCTCATCTGTTCTTGGGGTACCCAGCTCCCACAAAGCCTCGCACAGGATTGCATTCCACTGGGTTCATCTGAGTTTTGGATCGTTAATTTAAGCCAAATCGTCGAATGAAAAAACAGACTTCTCAGACTGATGTTGTGTCATATATCAGGCCACAATGTATCACGATTAGAGCTACATTTTATGATTCCTCTGAGCATCTTCCTATCAAACTGTTTTTAGAATTGTACCTTTCCTTCTCTTTTTTTTACGCGTTCACTTTCCGGTCCAGTGGAGACGAAGTGTAAAGATCTCTCCAGAAATGGAGTCATCAGTTTGAGCCAAGAGAAAGCTCAAAGCTGATCATCGCTCTTGTAAATCATCCTCCCATTTGAAAGGTAATACTGTTTAAATGATTACCTATATGACGTATTAATGACTGTGATTTAGGAACAAAGAATTCTAGAGTTGCCTTGAAACTACTCCTGGCAAAATATGATTTTGTTTCCACAGTTCCTGGCTAACCATAACACAAGTTCACTGTATCACTGTAGTAGCTGCTATGCAGGGCAAGCATCTAGACATGAAACTTATCTCCTGATATCTCATAGTTTAATCACTTGCGTCAGATGAATTGCAGGCTTTTTCTGGTTTCAATAAAATCTTTTTTTTCTGAACATTTTTACATTCTTCAGAGTAGTTACATCAAACACAATTATTTTTTTCTTGAGGCAATTTAGAAAAACTGAAGGTTTTTAAAAAGGGTTTTAAAGGCACATTACTGTCCAGAAAGATCAATTGACTGGATTCAGCAAAACAATGTCCCTGCGCGGGAACATAATACAATAAAGAAGAAACTAAAAACTGCTGGCAAGATTAGATGATAAAATGACATGTCAGGCATGCCCTTTTTTTTTGCAGCGTATAAACAAGCTCTTTTAATAATTAACGGCAAACTGCACCTCAAATAATGCCTCTTGGGCTTCTTGTGATCATGTTTTTGTACCTGTTATATGTCATTTGTACAACAATTTAGTGAGTAATTGACATAAAGCAAATTGTCCCTCAATGTTAACAAAGACATGCTTTTAATTAATACGAGTAAACTGATGTCTTATTTTTTATAAAAGATTCAAGCCGTATTGTGGTTTCATTTTCCAAAACTAAATATGTGTTACTTTTATGAGCAGACTGGTCAGCCGCTAACAGATGTGAGGAGTCACAGGAACAGCGAGTCATTGTGAAGCAGTGGCCAGAGGAAGAGAGGAAGAGGAGAGGTAATGAAGGTGTAATTTGCTAACCATCTGTGAGGTGCCTGGCTGCCCCGGGGGTTTCCTCTTTCCCGGAACTCCCCCACCGCAGGGGCACAGGTGCTGGAGAGAGGAGGAGGTGGTGAGGGCGACTGGTAGAGACGGGAGGGAGGGACGGGAAAGGTAGGAAAGATTAAGGGAGAGAAAAAAAACAGACAGAGGGAAGACGGATGAAGGACGGATGAGGGGCCGGGAGGAAGGGGGGGGGGGGGTGATAGATGGAACATGGATCAGGAGGATAAAATGACAGAAGTGGGAATAAAGACAGGTTTGGGAGGTAAAATTGGTCAAGCGTTTATAAAGTTTGACTTCCCCACAGGCAAGTTTCATGTATTCTCTGATATAATATTAAAGTATTTTTTTTTTAAAAATCTTAAAAGAAATAACCAAAAGGTATGGTGGTGAAAGCATAAACAAATTAAATAGAAAAAAATAACATACAACATTTTAAAAAATATTTCTAACAGCTGCCCAAGCTGCCGTCTTCAACTCTCTCTCTCTCTCTCTCTCTCTCTCTCTCTCTCTCTCTCTCTCTCTCTCTCTCTCTCTCTCTCTTTTTCTAAACTTACCACCAAATGCAGTAGCATCTGCTATTTTTACTTCAGAGGCCTTTATCTTTATACAGTTCTACATACTACCACCTCATAAAGTATAAATAGTGAATGTGTTTGTGTCACAATACATTAAAATTGCGGGTCATGAAACCAAAACAATAATCTGAAAGGTTTTGAAATGGATACATTTTCCATTACATATGAACAAAATAAAAACTCAGGTTATTCTAATTGATATTCTAATATATATCTTATATACAGAGTAAAATCTAATAAGTGTATAATGGCCGATCCGATCATTATTAAAACAAAGAGGTAACAGAAAAGCAAATACTATCAAATAAACTACAAATAAACCGAAACTCTCTCTACTCTAAAGAAATATAATAAATTCCTTTAAAACAGACAAAACTAGAAAGTCCAGATGTATGTGCAATGTGCAAAAGGTCAAAAGGTCAACAAACGAGGATAAAAGGAACTCGTAACTGCAAACTATAGAAAACTAAGGAGTGTGCAGGAGGTGTAGCCACCTTGAAATCTGCTGTGGGACAGCAGGTAGAGCCATCGCACATCCAAATCCTCGTGTCTCTTCTCATCCACCCTGCTCACCCTGCCCCCATCTCACCCTGTAAACTCCTCACTTCCCCTTGAACATGCAGGCTGGTGGAGGTGGAGGTGGTGGCTGTGATCCTTCTTGCTTTGAAGCGCTCCAGTCAGCTGTGTTGCCCCTGACCGCCTCTCTCTGAGGGGCATATAATGGCTTTAAGACGTCCTGGCTTCCTCCATAATAACTGCTTCCTCTGCTCTTGTCTTGTCCTGGCTTTCTGGCAGTGTGTGTGGGTGGCTGGCTGGCCACCTGACCAACGCTTAGCTCACATCTGTTGTATTGCTAAAAATCCTTTGCTATTCTTTCCAACAATCTGTCCCTTGTATATAAAGGTCTGTCACAGTTTGCATTTGGTTTCTGATATCATTGTTTAATCAGGTAATTGTATACTTGTCCGAGTGCTAAACAAACTGACAAACTTTTCTGCTGTTGCTATGCTTGTTGTTGCTCCGTGCGGATGCTTTTGAGTCATAATCTGATGTTGCAAATAGCTGCTCGCTTGCAAATGATACTAAATCCCTCTAACTGACTGACTGGTTTACAGATTGGCTGGTTAGTTGTCTTGCTGATAAACTGACAGGATGGATGGCTGCTTTAGTGCCTGGCTCTTTGAATGGTTGATTAAAAGCTGGCTTCTTAAGTAGCTGACTCATTGGCTGTGGAATGCAGCAGGTGGTCCAAAATCTGAATGGGTTTTGCAGTTGTGCGTGTGCATACATGCACGTCTATGTGTGCGTGTCTGGGTGCGTGTTTTTTTCCCATGGTTGAAGCCATTGAATTTTTTTTCCTGCAGGCCCTTCGATTGCTTCTCTAATCTGGGATGTTTCACATTCCCAATTTCCTCCGCCCATGCATGACTCCTCTGCTCTGTTTTGGGCTTGAGACAGCAGAGAAGAAAGTAAGACGGCTGCCTGTCTGTCTGTCCGACCGTCTGTATCTGTCTCTCTCTCCTCCAGCTCTTCCTCCCAGCTGATGAATCTCTCCGACTCCATTTGTCTGTCTGTATTTTCTTATCCTATTTTCTCTGCTCTCTTTTTTGTCTGACTGCACTATAGCCTAATTTCCCCCTCAAAGATAAATCAGAAGCGGTATGTACTTTACTAGCTAAGAGGAAGTTACACTTAATGGCCTTTTTACAAAAGTCAATAAAAGGCAGTGTTTACCAACACTTAAAAAACGCCAATAGAGTTTTATGGTTTTGCTTGACAAAGAAACGTTAGTTCCTTAATGTCATTTAAATCCGTTTGTCTCTGGGTATATGACAGCTTTTAACTAAGTGGGCGTAGCCAACTGTCTGCAGGAGTTTAGAATGTAATTCTGAGTGACTTGAACCTGGGCATTAAACCTTTGACCCTTTTTAAAGTTATGAAATGGCCTCTCTCAGCCCAAGGCTTTTTGTGACGCATGTTAGAAGCTGAAACGTTTGATTCCGGAAGTGATTGAAAGTGCTTTTTCTCTGTGAGAGTGTCAATGTGCAAATGTACTTTGCTGACTTTTATTTCAAACTGGATCAAATAGAGCCAGCAGCTCTGTGAGGCTATTGACAATGGTGTTTTGAGCCAAATGCTATTGTCAACGATGCTTGAACATTTTCATAATCTTAGTTTTTTAATTTAGCATGCAAATATTTTGAAAGAAGCCTGAAACACAAACTTCATAATAAAAGTCAAGGGATCGCTAGAGTCGTTAGGATTCATCTTCTCGGTACAATACGTTTCTATTAAAAATGAAATGGCAATCCATCTTAAAGATGAGATATTTCTAAAATATTCATTTTTTTTAAAATATTCAAAATGTCAGGCTTATTTTTGCCCTCAGTCAGATTTGCCACTGAAATAAAAAAAAAAAATTTGGCACGATCCGATCCAACCGTCTCCCAACATCTTGATATGCTATAGACTCAGGTTTCTGGTCTCAAAGTCCTGTGATTGGTACACGTGCCTTTCTAGCTCGACGTCCTCCCTGCTGCTCGTGTAGGGTCCACCTCTGCCGCTTGAAAAAATGTTGAGACAGACCATAGTCCGGGCAAATCAATTTCTCTCAAGACGTATTTGTCAAAACAAATTAGTTGTTTATCAACAAAATCGGAGACAATGTTGTTCCAATACATTAATGTATACACATAAGGATGTAACATGTGACCTGGTTGTGGCGCAACAGGAGATGGAAAACACCCACTTAATCACAAGTGTTCATGCACACACACACACACACACACACACACACACACACACACACACACACACACACACACACACACACACACACACACACATGCATACAGATCCACTTTATCATTAGGTAAACAAAGGGCAGCGGAAGCTCCGGAACACTCTATCAGCAGGCTATCTACAGTACTGTTGACTCTACTGTCCCTTATCGGTTACATGAACTCTACTCTGTCACATAAACATACTCTCTCTCTCTCTCTGTTGCATATTTGGCTACACACTCGTATACATATGTTGCATTTATATGTATGTATTTATGTCTCAGTGCAAACATGTGTGTGCCAGGATGTATTTGTGTGTGTGTGTGTGTGTGTGTGTGTGTGTGTGTGTGTGTATGTATCTGTGTGCTGCTGAGTAGAATTAATGCTGCAGGGTGTGTGAATCTGATACCAGCGTTTCCTGATGCAACAACACTGCTGGATTCATTTTGTTTGTCATCACGCCCATTACTTCGTCCAATGAAGCGGGGATGCACATGCACACTGTCATGTTCTGGATGCATGTCGTGTGCTGAAGTGAAATTCATTGACAACGACGCTAATGATTGATGAGTTGATATTTATCAAGCAAAAAAAATATTATCTGGTTCCATCTTCTTCAATGTTACTCTGCTGATTTTTCTCTTTTGTGTCCTTGTAAATTTAAAATCTTTTGGATTTTGGTCGAACAAAACAAGCCGATGTCATCATGGATTCAATCCGCTTTCCTTTATTCCAGTCTTTATGCGGAGCTAAGGTAACCGTCTTCTGGCAGTGACTTCATATTAACAATACGTCTTCTTGAATAAACTTTAACAACAACTATTCCTAAAGGTTCTTTAGTTTCTGTAGAACCACATTTCAGTGTTCTGGAGTATAAAGTGCAGCGTAATAGCCAGCCAGCTAAATCAAAACAGTTTAACTTGCAAGTAAAACATCTGACATATATACTGTAGCTGGATAAGAGAGGTTGGCTGAGGTTTCTAAGAAACCTTTTTACTAGTTGCTCATGTTTTTTGTTTGTAGAGGAGCTTGCCAGGAAAGGGGCACATGCAGTTCTTAAAAGGATAACCCAAAAGGAATCCAAATAACCCAGAATTCATCAGATATTTGTTGTACTAAATCAACTTCTCCCAGGGTCAGCATGAGTGTGCCACAATATACCAGAGGGCAACTGAGGTAGCTATGCCATGTAAATAAGAAAAATCTGCAAAAATGTATTAATGCATTGTTATGCCCTAAATCAGTTCTGTAGGTCAGACGAGAACAAAATGGGAACATTGTCAATTTCTATGGATAATTGCAAACGTCGACTTGATCATAATTCTAAAATCTCACTAAAAGACAATATTAACTTTTTTCTTTAACGTTTTTTGCTTCTGAGGCAGTAACCTCCTTTTTTTTATATTCACCCCTCTTGTTTTGTCCTCTTCTCCCTTTCTAACCCCCTTCCTTCCTTCTTTCCTTCCTTTCTCCGTGTCCCCATCCTCCCTGCTAAATGAGAACCAGACGTTCAGCAGACCTAATCAAGATGTCCTCTGCTGAATGAGCCTTATTATGGGATGGGTAAACAGTGAGTTCCGATGTTGCCGGGGGATAAAGTCTTGGGACAGACCAGGGTTGATGAGAAGAATGATACTGGCATCACACAGTGAACACTTGTCAGTTACAACTACCATTTCTTGACATCGGAGGAGAAACAGATCTTTTCAGGATTCAAACAAAAATCGTAAAAGGTTGAGAAATAGTAACACTGGTTATCACAAGTGACTTTATAAAAATTGTCGTCATAATGCAATGTTAAGCTTACCATTGTATATGACATTGTTTGTTGTTACTCTCTTGAACTCCCGGCGTTTTGTGCAGTTTCCTGTGGATTGGTGACTTGAGTGGTCCCGCCATAAACTCTGAGCTGTGCTTGTTTTGTCCTTAATGATGAGCGGCCATTCAGAATAACAACCTGTACATAAAGCATGGCCGTAAAAAAGCTGTGCGGTGAGGCTGCTTTTGAGCGTTAACTATGAATCGGATGTCTCGTGGCAGATGTCTAACCCCAAACATTCAATGGGGGAGTTCATTCCCAAAACGTCTTTGCCTGAAGACACATTTTTTACATAAGTAAAACATTGAAGGTTAACTGTGGAGTCAGTGAGCAGATAAGCTCCCAACTTTCCTTTTTTAAGTAAACATGACATATCTCATTCAGAGTGATTGTCTGCCTTGCTGCAATCACTGTTTCCTATATTTCCTTGGCCAAAATTACCTTCCCTGCTCAAAACACTCAGATGTCCAGTTGGTCTTTGTTAACAAAAACTCAATGCTGTGTAGGAAGTTGTGCGCTTTACATCTGTGCTAACGACTATTTGTTTCGAACAATAAAAGCTGAGGCTAGTTGGAGACATACCTTTATGTAAAATGCAGATGTTAGCATAATATCATGCTAACAACAACACAAATGTAAGTCTCCCGCCTTTTGTGTGTTTCGTTATCTGAGCTTCCTCTTACTTCGTTGACACAGCCGGGCCAGCGACGTGTGCCTGTTAGCGCACGCGAGCGTGTCTCACTGGCTAACTCACGGCCGCTGCTCTCTACTGCTACCAAGCATCCGTCACAGCTGATGACAACCAACGGCGTCGACGTGGAAGTGAAGCACTCACCCTCAAGTTTCCCCCCATGTAAACACTGCTAGCTCTGTCAGCACTTTTGACATAGTTTGCGTTGTTACAGGCGGCAACCTCCCGTTCTGAAAAGGGAAATCCGGAAGTCCTTTAAACTTGCATTCTCTCAACTGGCCAACAGGGGACAACTCGACTGGTTGCACAAAGAAGTCTGATTGCGTCAGTGGCTGGCTGTGGATTTGAACCCTACACATTCAATCTGAGTCGAACAGCTGATCGCTAAGTAATACACATTGTAAACATGAGTGTATGGTCTCAATTTCTAGTTTGGTTGGTTAAAATGCCAACCTCAAGGCTTCAAAACAGCAGTGCACAAACCAATGGGTGACATCACAATAACTATATCTTGACTTAAGCCATTGAGAGGACATCAAAATGCTCTCAAATGAGCCCAAGGTTCATGTTAAGGTTTCCAGGTCTAAGAAATTCCATACCCATCTTCCACCAAAAGTTGATAAGATAACAGAAATGGTTCCTTTCGGCCCACGTTTAGAGTGAATGGTACCAGCACAACACGAATCACCAAAAGAAACAGGGTTTTTTTGTTTTACAAACCCAGTTCCCCAACGAGGCCTCTCTGTTGACTGGAGCTTAACTGGTAGTCAAACAGAAACCCTTATCATAGGTAAACACTAAGTGGCCACTCAGCCATCCGGCTTCAGAGATAGGCGGGGAGGGATAAACATCTATCGCCACGCAGAGCTGCGTTCAAATTGAATTTCCGTTCTCCAATTTGAAGTCTTGTTTATATCCAAAAGCATCTGGAATATTAACATGCCCTTGAAAGAATTCCCTGGCATGCCTCATGCAGTGACCACATGCGTCTTTGAGTGCCATATTAATGCGAGTATGTGCATGTTTAGCAGGCCGTGTCCCAGTGTGTGCATGTGTGTGTTTCTCTTTGTGAGAGTGTACATATTGGTGAACATCTTCCTGTTTTGTGTATTGTGTTTGTACCTTTGTGTGTTCCATAATTTACCAACTTCTATAAGTCTGAAGTTCGCATTAGAGTAAACCCTTGAAATATGAGGGCATTTGAAAACCACGTTCAGTACGGCTTTATGGGCTGTCATTTGACTCTTAAATGTTTCAATGCCTTTTCTTCCCAACTGTTTTCAGTTGTTTCTCCTTCAGGATAATGCTTGTGTGTTCTACTTTTCTCGCTGTCAACAAATATCCTTACTTTTAGAGTTCTCTGCCATTGTTTTGAGCTGTGAATCAATATATTTTTTACAACACCAGAATAATACATGTGGGATTGGCTAAATATAAACTTCACTACCCATTATAATGAAGGCACATGTGACTAGTTTGTAGTACATGTAAGTCGATGCAAGCAGTATATTTTATCAGGTGTTGGTCCTATTTGCAGGATAAATGTATTGTTCACATTCTCATGGGATTTGTTGACTATAAAATACATTATTATGTTGCCAGCCTGCTTTTTTTTGTCCTTACACCTGTTCTCATGTGGAGGATGAACAACTTGGGCTGTTATACCAACAGACTCACATGAGTGTAGACTTTGAGCATAACTCAATTTACTCAATTAGTTAAAATATATACACGTCGTCCATGCATGTGTTCATCTTTGAATTTCTTTTTCTTGGACATGTTCGTTGACACAAAATGCATGTTCCTTAACATTAACCTGAGCAGAACAAAATGCGATGTGAGGGATGTTGTAAAAAATCTAAAAACAACTCGCCGCACACTTATTTTGCTTATGTTTTCCTGCAGCACACACGTTTTTAATTTTGGGGCGCGATGGAGGGATGGAGCCAGGAGAGGAAGGCGGGATAGAGTGCATAGCACTGACAGTATTTATAGCCCGCTGTTTTGACCAAAATTATCAGTGTACCACAAAATAACTTCCTTTTGCCTCACCACCAAATAACAGGAAGCCTTCAATTGTGAGTATTTATTAATTCTAACACAGACACATGCACACACGCAGAAACACAGCTGTGCACACACAAAATGTATGCACACAAACAGCTCATACATCCAGCACATAAAAAACATGCACTTGTGTACATACACACACATGTACACACACACATGTACACACACACACACACACACACATGCACACACACACATATGTAGTGAGGGTTTTGCTGTCTTTATAAATAGAGCAGCTCCTGGAGCTCTGCAAAGTTGGCTGTGTAAACTTCCTCCACTTTTCTGAGTTGTTTTTTCTTTGTACTCACAAACTCTCTCGCTCTTTCTTCTGTCTGTTGATCTCCTGCACATCCAGATGGACACACGCACGCAGGGACACGCTCACACAAACATGCACACACTCTCAAAGTCTGGCCTCCATTAGAGATTCATTCAGGGGAGTTTGGGAGAGGGGTTCAAAGGTGAGAGTGTGTTAATTGGTGACGTGGGGGGTCTTTTCTGCTTGGCTGACCATCCCTGTGCACACCCAAACGCACACACACACAGAAATATGCATATATTGTTATAAACTACACTTAAGTCCTACTTTCTTTTCCATTACTTCTGCCTGTCTCTTTCTGTCTTCTCCGAGTTTTGCCTTTGGGTCTGTAAATCACAGGTTGGATGTTTCAACGCAGCACAAAATGCAATCACAGATGCTGCACCTGGTAGACATGTTAGTGAGCATGTGCACATGTGCAGTTCTATGTGTGCACATATGAGAATGTAAGTGCACGCCCACCAGCCAGTGAATGTGGCAACAATGCATACGTTTCTCTTAAAAAAAAACAACGTATGAATGTGACTGAATTGACGTCATCTCGGCCAATAATGTAGATTTAAATACGCTAAGTTAGGCTTGTTGAAACAAATACTTGAAAAAACATGTATTTTTGTTAAATGAATAGTAATGATGTCGAAGTCAAGATGCTCAAAGAGGTCCCCACCCCAGTTCACCGAAGAAACACATGGCCTGCAGGACATTGGAACGCACAAGCCCTAAATCAAAACCCTACGTTTTCTGCCTCTTGTGTGTATTGAATTACAGGCATGTGCTGTTCGCTGGTAAAGCAACATATTTCTCTTCCGTTAACAATAAACCCAATCCCTGAATTATTTTTTTAACTGAAGCCAAACTCGCTCCAAAACAGCCGTCCATGAGCTGCTTTTGTTGTGCGAAAGAAATAAATTGGATAGAGTTAAAATTGGTTCCTCATCTTTAGCTGCTTCAGCAGGATCGGTAATACAATATTTATGGGTCAAATCTTAGATAGTCTACAAATTTGGAGACTACCTCTCCTGAAAAGTTGTCTAAGCTGGTGTCATCTTCTAAACTGAATACCTGCCTCCTTGATCCCCAACAGGCTAAACGTTATGAATATTTCTGACCAACAATGCTGAATATTGTTAATTTATCACTTCCAAATGATCCCAATGACTTTTAATATGTATGTGTTTAAACCACTATTTAAGAAACCACTTATAGACTAATTATAGTTAAAGTTATTACTGTGTCAGCAGGAAATTTGTGTTAAAGTCTGACTTCTCTAAAAGAAGTGTTTTCTATCATAATAGTCCATTTCCGAGGTGATATATGGAGCACCTCACCGCTTCGTTCTCGTCTCTCTTCTCTTGTCTGTGGCCTCTCTAAATGCAGTCATGGAATTTTTGTGTTTTGAGCCTTTGGAGCGACCATCCACAACAGACAAAGTAAACGATAAGTTTTGTTTCGCAAGTATCATACCGAGTCAAAAACCCAATTCAGCGGGCACAAGAGCCCTCGAGTGTGCCTGCATACTTGCGAGTGTGTCTGTTCCCTCACTCAGGTGAGTGCATTGTCTGTATTTGTGTGTGGGAGAATGAGGAGTTGGCTGAGGTTGCGTAACCGCCATGTGCCTGAAGCCGGCAGCTCGTTAACCTGCCTTCCTTCCTGCTGTCACCTCAAACTAAATAAACACAGAGGCTATCTGCTGTGCATGCACGTGTGCACTCACACACACCCACACCCACACACACACACACACACACAAACACACACATGCAGACACTCTTACGCTTGCATTCATGAGCATGGATATTTCTGTCATTCTGGCTGTGCATGTATGTCACCGAAGGCTCTTACCTTTGAAGGGGAAAGATCATATATCTTTTTCAGATCACAAACACACTTAGACACACACACACTAACTTTGAGCATTTATTTACCCTGTGGGGAGGATGTTACTGTTAGGATGGGATACAACCTGTCATTAAGGAATCCAGCCTCTGACAGTTGAAAACAAGCTGCCGGGTCTCTGCGGACTATAACCTCTGTTTGGTGTTTTTCAGCCGGGTGGCTTATTGGTACCCAAGCGAGGTGTGCGGATGTTGTGACAGGGCAACCAAGATGTTTTGAAAATAAGACGTGTCTTCAGACATTGTTAAAAGGTGAACGGTGGTCCAAAACCTCAGTTTTGTTACTTGGTATAAACTTGCTGAGGTAATGATAAAACTTTTTAATTCAGAGTTTTTATATTTAGTTTTACGTGAAGCAAATGTGGCTGTAAATACTTTAAAAGTACACAGCAGGCTTACGTCGTTATTTGCTTCAGCCACGCTTAACTGTGAGGCTGACTTTTTCATATTCATCATACATGTATCTGTTTTTGGGGTGTGACATTGATGAGGAAACATTTTCAGATTTAGCTAGCTTAGTTTGGATGTGTTTTCAGGCAAGATAAAGTTAGATACTTTGCATTTAAAACAATGAGCATAGCATGAGTTGTGAGAAAAATTGATGTGTACATAACATGATGTTTTGTTTTTTCTCCACTTGGTCATATAAAAAAATCTTGGATGCTGTAAGCGATACAAGACGTTGGTCTGCAAAGTTTGACCTCATTGAGTTTCACTTTCTTCTTTGTCCTAAGGCATTTAAATCTGCTTAATACGCACTTTGAAACTTCAGCTTTTCATTCCACAAACACAAAAATATATAAACCCACATGCAACAAACCCACATCAAGCACTCATGTTTGTTTCATGAAAAAATAATGACATTAACATACCCTCCCTATACTTTTTAATCTTGGACCAAATGTTTCAACATTAAACTTTGCTGGGCCTCTTTGTCAGTAGGGTTTCGTATTAGTTTATGTCTTTAAAAAACAACAACACAGGAACTTGGGGGAGGAGTAGCAGAGGAAGCATTAATAAACAAAGAAATAAATAATGTTTATTGCGAGCCAGACATCACAGTGGGTTTATGGGTGGACTGTAAACGAAAAGAACAGGCTTAGAATTTACATAATTACTTCCTGGTGTAAATTACTCACCCCCTCCCTCTCTCTCTCTCTCTCTCTCTCTCTCTCTCTCTCTCTCTCTCTCTCTCTCTCTCTCTCTCTCTTTCTCCCTCCCTCATTCATCCCACCCCATGAAACCACAAACATATTATTGGAAACATTATTGTTATTATGTGATACAATCACTATTGGTAAAGTGTCAAATTATTATACTCGAAATTGGGGAAGTTTCAGCAGCTGTCTACATCAGCACAAGTAGAAGTTAGTGCCTTCCTTCCCAAAGATTAACGTCTACCCTTTCCAACAGGAAATACAGTTTTATAGACAATATAAAACTGTAATGTCCCCTTAATTTTTGTACCCACATAATGAGGATGTTTTTTAATGAACAGATTTAACGAGTGAAAGTTATCACAAACAGCTTATGTGCAAAACCTTCACCGACAATTAATTTTGTTCAGTTTTCCTACAATATCTGTGACTAAAGTATGACATAGTTGGTTATTGTGATGTTTTTGGTTTCAAACTTGTGGAGAGGTCCTAAACTCTGTATGACAAGAGGTGTCACCATATTGGTCTGTGGATTGCTGTTTTGATGCCTGGAGTTTGACATTTTTGGTGTGGCCATCTTGGTTTTGTGCGCCTTGTTATTTTTGCAAGCAGAAGTGACACGAGAGGGCGGAGCTAAGTCCAACCGACCACTGAATAACATTTTGACTGATTAAATAAAACAATTTGGGCCAGCCACATTGCTTACAATTAACTTTCATGAACCGAAAACACATTTTGACGTGCTTTAAAGTTGTATAAAGAAAACACAGACAGCACCCACACCGGACAATGTGGTGGTAGCCAATATCACAATGTAGCCACGTCCTAAAGTACTCTGCTTTAAGTGGGACCATGTTTTACTGAATGAACATCATGCTGCTTTGAGGTATAAAAATAAGTGATTTTCTAATTCATTGCTATACAATCAGACTTTTCTTTGAACTTAAAAGAGGTTTTGGGCACTTCGCAAAATTGGCTTCACTCTTTAGGCCCTGAGGTTGCTGCCTGGATCAGATAGTGTACTTGGTTAAATATTAAAAACATATTTAAAAAGTCAACAGTGACAAAAGCACTAGAGACATATATTGGCATTTAATCACAATGGCAGTCTGTCCCTTAGCCTATGCAACGTGCTTGGCTGGTCTCTGGTTTTAAAGTCCATTGATTTGTACCACCGACCCTTCACCTCCTCATGTCATGCAAAACAAAAGAAAATGATACAAAACATCATCAGGAACACAATTCTTTCCTAACCTTCTTGGTTGAGGTTAGGCAAATAGCTGCTGTTGGAAAAAAAACTAAAAACAGCAACACTGATGCATTGTTAATTGAGCGTTGATCAGACAGTGCAGCATGAAACTCATTAGGGTTTTTTACATCACGTCCAGCTGCTTAATTATTATTATTTTCTCTCTCCTTTATAATCCTTTAACTAATGCATCGGTCTTGGGACCGATGAACTGGCATGCTTTACTGTGAAAGTCTTCTTTGGTCCAGCGTTAGATTGTAAAGCACAGGGTTAGGTTAGTGGAGGTCAAGGAACACAAGGACAAATTGCTAAATGAAACATTTTGTCTTCTTTAGGTCAGACACTTTGCCTTTCTGGTGTTTATGTCCTGGGCCTGAGAAGAGGAAGGTGGAGGGAGAAAGTGGGGACGAAATATGGAAGCATGAAGATCTTATCTTTCTCTGGCCTGTTTGCTCAGAGCACAAATGTTCATCACTGGTCATTTCAGTCTTTTCTTCACATTTTTCTGTCTTCTTTTTCATTCTTCCACTCTTTCCAAACCCCTCTGTCTCTCTCGCTC